>NC_043704.1:12131211-12182545 GCF_006229205.1 Suricata suricatta | reverse complement strand
CCCACGCGTCCCCGTCGGCCTGCCGGGTCCCCAGCCCCAGGCCCCCCTGGTTGACCCCAGGCCGGATCCCGGCCCACCCGGCCCTCCGCAGCCCGCGATCCTCTGTGATCGCGCCGGGTGGGCTCAGCGCCGGCAAAAGTCCCTGTAACTACAATTGCCAGCCAGCCAGACTGACAGATCTACCTCCCCGCAGGAGTTTGAGGTTGGCTGGGCAAGAAGAGGCTGCGGCCCAGAGAGAGGCATTCCGGGAGACCCCCACCCTGGGCCCACCGCCACACCCAGTCAAACAGCTCCAAACAGTAACTTAAAGACGCTCAAAAGTCCGCGGACTCCTGTTAGCCGCACCCCGCACCCCGGCTGTGGCCATGCATCTATTCGCCAGATTTGTGGGGCACCTACTGACTGGGTGTCCAGCCCGGAGCCGGAGGGGCAGCCGTGGAGCTGACAGGTGTGCCCTCGGGAGCCACCCACGCCTTGGCACTGGCACTCCAAAGACCTGGGGGCGGTGGGACCGGCCTAGAGGGGCAAACTGCACACCCGCTGAGTGACCTGCTAGCAATGTCACAGCAGCTGCTCAAGCTTTAGAGGCGAGGATGAGACTGGGCAATTGACAAAGACAGTCCCATGAGAGCCCTGGGGGGTAAGGTCCAGGCTGGAGGTCTGGAGGCGGACAGCAGAGGAAGAAGGTTCCTGACCTAGAAGACACTCCCTCCGCTTGGGCTTCCTCCTTCCCTCTCCTGCTTGGTCCTCGGCCTGGGTCCTCTCCTGAGGAGGGGCTCTGGGAAGGGCCCACCGCGTGTGACATTCCAGGACCCAGCTCAGCCGGCCAAGGCAGGGCAGACACCTCCCCGCTCTGTGGATGCCAGTCCAAACCCGCACCAGACACTCTAGACTGCCCTAAAATGTCCTAGCCTTGATGATGGGTGACTGTACTGTGTGAAATCTGTTCCCTGGGGAGCGTCTGAACCTTAGAAAAGCTTTATGTATAGAAAGGTTCTTTGGGTTTTACTTTCAGTAACTAGAATCTGAATGTCTCAAAATATAACAGGGTTAAGGATGGGACCCCTGGGTGGCTCAGTTGGTTAGTGGGATTTCGGCTCAGGTCATGATCTCCTGGTCTGTGAATTCCAGTCCTGGGCGGGGCTCTGTGCTGACAGCTCAGAGCCTGGAGCCTGATTCTTTCTGTCTCTCTCTCTCTGCTCCTTCCCCACTCACACTCCTGTCTCTGTCTCTCAACAATGAATAAATGTTAAAAAAAAAAAAAAACACCAAACTTTTTTTATGTGGTTAAGGTGGCGCCTGGGTGGCTCAGTCAGTTGGGCACCTGATTTCGGCTCAGGTCATGATCTCACAGTTGGTGAGTTCCAGCCCCATGCTGGACTTTGCACGGACAGCTCAGAGCCTGGAACCTGCTTCGGATTCTGTGTCTCCCTCTCTCTCAGCCCCTCTCCTGCTCACTCTCTCTCTCTCAAAAATAAATAGACAAAAAAAATTTAATAAAATAACTTTTAAAAAGTGGTTAAGGATGGCACCTGTGACAAAGTATTAGTCTCCACACTGGAATATTACATGCGGTCATTAAGATGATGTTTACAAGTAGTCGGTAACAGCATGAGCGACGCTTCTCCTGTAATGTTAAATGAGAAATAACAAGGCTCTAAATTGCACACGCAGGATGCTATGCATTATTTGAAGACCAAAACAAACAAACAAACAAACAAAAAAATCCCGCAATGTTAATACTGTCTTTAAATGGTGGGCTTACAGGAGATCTATTTTCTTATTTACACTATTCTGTGTTTTCTTTCTTTCTTTCTTTCTTTCTTTCTTTCTTTCTTTCTTTCTTTCTTTGTTTTTTTTTTTTTGCAATAACTCTTTATTCTTTAATATTTAGAAAAAGAATACATAAACTTTATCTGGAAAAGTCCCTCGGTTCAGCCTTCTCCAGGTCATGCTGTATGAAGGTCGTCTCTTTTTGCCCACCTTTCCAACAAAGGACTCCACTCTGGGGGAAGTGGATAATAAACGTTCATACCGCCAGATTTATGTGTAGCCTCTTCAGTGCCAGCTGGCAGGTCAGTAACCGTGCGCCCCACACCGGCTGTGACATTACTATCTCCCCTGACGGTGGACAATGCCTTCGCACCTGTCACCTCGTTATTGTGAAGACACTCACTGCGCACGGCAGCTTTCGCAAAAGGGGATACGTACGTCAGTGATGGTCTTCTTGTCTCTCTGCCTGGTTCTCTCCATCCCACATATGATGAATTCTTGGATTATGACGATACTGTTTTTGTCATTTCTTGTTTTTTAATGATACGACATGATGACAGCCAAGGAAGATTGTGCTTTGTGACATGAAATGGTTTCTTTTTTCTCTTTCTCTTCTCTCTTTCCCCCTCCTATTCTCACCTTTTCCCAAGGAGCAGGTGTGACTGAACTTAAAATAAGCAACAATATAACTACAGCCCACCGAGCCCTTGGGCCATTTCTCTCTCTCTTCTCTTTCTCTCTCTGGCTCCTCCACCCGGTGTATTCTTCTCGGCCCCTTCACTGGGAGCTGGGTCTTGGGAAATGGGTAGTGAACGTAGCCCCCCTTCTCTTCCCAGTGGGTTTATCTTCCTCTTCTGTGAGTTCCCACCTCAGTGCAGGTGGCATTGGCCCCTTGTGTGCAGGACCCCCAGCCACGTTTCCTTCTTCCTAGGGAACTCTTATATCTCAGTTTGCATCCTGGATGTCCTGTTTCAGTCCCTAACCTTGCTCTGGAGACGGAAAGGCTCTGCCCTCAGAAAGGACTGATGTTCTGCATAACCCACTCAGGACGCTTTGTAGACTGCAGACCAGGATGTGTAGACCGTTCATTGCTGTTCTCTCTGGCTGCCATTCGGTTGATGTCCAGATGCCCCTGGATTAGCTTGAGGACACGCCCGCCCCGTGAGCCCGCCTTCTCCCTGCCTGTCCTCCCGCTACCCCATGGCTTCTACCATCCCACGGAAACTCTCTTTTCTCAGTGAGAAACACCTGTAAGGCCAACAACATTTTTTTAGTAGCAACAAAGCGTATCCTGGGCGCAGTCACATGTTCAGTTACGATACTTGCTGTGAGGAGGACAAAGAGAAGGAAGGGCACCGAAGTCCTCAGGCTGCCCTGCCGGTGACAGATGAGGAGGTGCAGAGTGATGGAAGAGAGCCCCATCCCCGCCTGCCCCCGGGGCGCCGTGCCCCCGCTGCTGTCTGCAGCTCCGTCGGCACCCCACACAGGTGGCTTGGCATGTCTGTGTCATCTCTGATGGCCACACGGCGCTCTCGTCTCTTCTGCTCCATTTCCTTGGCCCAAATCTCCCCATCTGATCTACTTGGTTGTCGGAGCCCTGCCTCAATTTCCTCCCAGGGCTCCTCTTTGGCTGGGGGTTCTGCACCCAAGGGGCCTCCTTCCCAAAAGCTGCGGTCTCCTGGCATTTTCCTAAGACCCCCTAGAGGACTGCTCTTGTTCTGATGCAGAGAGACCACCCCCAAGCTGAGTACAGGCCGTTCCAACTCTGTGAGCTCACTTGCCACTGCTCTGCTCCCTCAGACTTCCAGACCAGCGAATGAGGCCCCTCCATTCTCTGTGCGCAGCCCGCCTTTCCCGCCTCCAACCTGGGCCCAGGACATCTTCAAACCTCAGATCTTCAGCAAAAGTCTAAGCCAAGGGGACGGTGGCCAGCTCTGAGCCTCCTGGCGTAGGGTCGATTTGTTTGCTTAGGCTTTGAGTTTGCTTCCAAGATTCAAAAATCGAGGTCTCTCCTACTAAACCTCAAGGTGTCTGGCTTCCCCTATAAAACTCAATAGATCCAGAAACTTTATGTTCACCTTTGGCAGAGCAACAAGTGACAGGGGCTGCATGTTTTCCACAAAAATGCGCGCTAGAGAATTGACTGCATGCCCCACCATTGCACGGTCCCCCTAGCAAGGGCAATCCGCAGGACCCACTCGTTCTGCCTGTCTGTAGGGATTGAGTTTGTCGCTTCTGTTCCAGGCCTTTCCCTTCCAGGACAAAGGCCCCTCATCCGGCCGTCCCTTCCCTTTGCATCCTGGGAACTGATGTCCTTGCTTGTTTTGGCCTTGCTGATTGTTCTGTTGAAAGTAAGTGCGAGTCAGGGACGCATGTTTTGTTTATCCTTTCAAAGCCATGGTTCTTAATGTTTCGGGAATTTTCTCGGGAATCTGAGAAAAGAGATGGCTTTCCTCCCATCCCTCCAAACAGCGCACGTGCAACATTTTGCTACAGTTCAGGAGACTTAGGGACCCCGGTGTGCTAGGTTCATGGCTGCCGTAATTAGGAGCAGGAGGACTGTCTTTTCCATAAACAAAGGCGACCTTGTGGTACTGATTCTGTGGGTCTCTACCATGTACCGGTTTCAACAAACACCACCGAGTGTTGCAAGACTGTCCACGAAAATAGTCATTTAAGCTGCATCTACTCAGGTCCTGGGAACATCGGCACTAATAACTCTTGGCATCCCTGAGTCACCTAAGGACCCACCTACTCAGGCCTCAGCTGCCCTTGCATGTCACAAATAACCGCAGCCTTCACCTCGCTATAAAAAGAGCACAGATCTAATTAAGAAAGCTTTTCTAAAAGAAATAACAGCATTGTTCAACCCCCCCCTCCAGCCCCCTTTCTGTCCCGGAATAATGATATGCTGATAGGAACATGGATAAATTAATTACCCTCTGGAATGCTATTCATTGCTAGGAAAGAACACTAAATTGATACATACAGTGTTTGACATTTGAATACAAACCTTGCCCTTATATGGATTTGTTTTAAACCCTGTTGATCCAGTTTATGCAGGATTATACGTATAATCCTTTTAAATGCTGTGGATTCAAAATCACAGAGGTAGCACTATGCCGAGTGCTGTGGTCAGCCAAAGAACCCGGTAACACAGGAATGAGATTAGCATCTCTTCAGTTCCTTGTGTGTCTGATATGATTTTGGTGTTCCTCCAATTCCTGAGAACACACAAGCACCGTTGTGCCCCAAGTCCCTGAAAAGCAAGGACGTTCACAAGCCTGAATTGAGACCCAGTGTAGGCACCCTTTCTGGGAACGTGTGCAAAGGTCACTTTTTAGAGATGGGACTGTCCACAGCCATTGTCAGAATTTCTGTGCTGTTTCAACCAGGACCTTCTGCCTGGAAGTCCGGATTAATGCGGGGTCCTGTAGGCCCACAGCAGGGATTGAAGGCAAAGGCGAAGAGATCAGAGTGGTGTCTGGCATGACTCAGAGGAGGAGGAGAGGAACTATATTCAGAGGAAATCTTTAGAAAGCAAATTCCGGCACCTGTGTGGCTCAGTTGGTTAAGTGTCCAACGTCGGCTCAGCTCATGATCTCACAGTTTGTGAGTTCAAGTCCTGCGTCGGGCTCTGCGCTGACAGCGAGGGGCTTGTTTGGGATTCTCTCTCTCTGCCTCCTCCCCACTTGCACTCTCTCTCTCTCAAAATAAATAAATAAACTTAAAAAAACAAATTCTGAAACACCTTTAAGTGTGACGTGTAAATAGTGAAAAGATTTCGATGACAGCCTTGATCTTCGAATCTTTATTCTGAGTAGTTTCTAGGCTGAACGCAGACTCTTTCCCTTAAGATTTATCTCAATAAATAAATCTTCTCCTTTGATGACTGCTCAGTTTGTTTATTTATTTTAATGCTTATCTACTTTTGAGAGAGAGAGAGAGACAGAGTGCAAGCAGGGGAGGGGCAGAAAGAGAAGGAGACACAGAATCAGAAGCTGGCTTTGTCTATGAACGGTCAGCACAGAGCCCGATGCGGGGCTCAGACTCAGGAACCTCAAGATCATGACCTGAGCAGAAGCCAGGCGCTCAACCCACCGAGCCACCCAGGTGCCCTAGAAGACTGGTCAGTTTAATTCAGTATTTACCGAGTTCTTCCTAGATGGGCAGGGTGGAGAGCACCCAATGTAATGTATATCCAAATTCATCCACCTTGCAGAGCAGAGCTGAGACGCCAGCCTGTTCTCTTCACCAGCCTCCCCCTCGGCCTCCTCAACACACACAAAGGCTCTCCAGCAGAAGTGCGGTCTCTCCTGCTGGGGGCTGCTGTGCAAACATCGCCCTGGAGTTTGTTGTTGTTATTCATTTATTTTTAAGTTTATTTACTTATTTTGACAGAGTGGGAGAGAGATTGAGAACACTCAAGAGCATGAGTGAAGGAGGGACAGAGAGATGGAGAGAGAGAGGATTGAAAGCCTGCCTCACATGGTCAACATGGAGCCCGATGTGGGGCTTGAGCCTATGAACCAACAGAACATGACCTGAGCCAAAACCAAGAGTTGGACACTTAACCAGCTGAGCCACCCGGGGCTCACAAGTCATTGTTGTTTTTAAACCCAATCAGTTCCCATAGCACAAGTGTCACCTTTGACCATAGCCCTCTGTCTCCCAAAGCTTTCAGGACTATTCTTTTTTCATTTCTGAAGACCCCCCTCCCCCCCAAAGACGAGCACGTATCAGCTTTTGCCAGAATCGAACAAGAGTTTCCAGGCTGATCTCCTAGCCCAGGTGACCCTCTTCCTCTGTCCTGGAGAAGCCCATTTGACCACGTGTCCTTTTCTAGCTCACGTGGCAGTGACTGACCATCACATCAGCTCTCCTTGTCAGTGGTCCCAAAAAAACAACCTCTACCAGCTGATTTCCCTTCAGTCCCCTACTGTGACCAGCGAGGAACGTAATAAGTAGACAGGGATTCATGGAGGTTTCTTGAGTCAATAGTTGGTTACTGTCCATAACTTGGGGGCCCCCTTCCTGGACCAGCCGTAGACCAGCCTCTACCACTAAGTCGTCCTGAGCGTGACAGAACCTCACCAATCGTTTGCTGAGTCAAGTTGAATTTAATGGAATGTCAGAGTGTGGAAATTTGGACTGGAAAAGTAAGTGGGAGGAATAAGTGTGAATGACAGTATCTAAATTAAAATCCGTGTCGTGACTGTAGATCAGACCTTTTCTACACTGCTAGTGCTCGTTTGGAAATCACAAAATGCCCAAGGCGTCAGAAGCATTGACCGCTGGGCAAGGGAATTGTCTATAACAGATGCCAGGATTGTTTAGTGTTCCATCTCCCTGGGCAGCGAGTGAGCCGAGACTAAAATGGGAAAGAACCCGAAGCCCTGTGTGGGGTCCTGGCACTGCAGCTAAACGCCCGGTCACTGAACCTGAGCCGACGCACTTGAACCCTCCCTTTCTTGTTTTGCTCCTTTGTGGCTCAGGTGATAAGAAGTCTTGCTCTATTTGACTTGTTGTGTTGGTGCGATGAGTAAAATAGCTTCTTCTTTAAACCCCTGTGCGACAAGGCAGGGAATTTAAAATAAGAAAGATAGGGAGGAGTGTTCTGGACGGGACAGCTCAATGAGTTCATGCTTTGATCCATCGTTCAGCTCTGAACACAGCCATGGCAGATAAGGTATAAAAATAGAAAGCTAAAAAGAGATGCCTAGCTCACAGAGGCAGGGAAAAAATGCTGGGAGCCTCTGACCCACTGGGCTCTTTGGCTAAAATCAGCAAGGGCTTTAGCTCCTCTGGGCAAACCCAAAAGGCAGACACACAAGATGACAGAAAGGAACCAAGTTACTTGAAGCCAGGAGCTAGGTGGGAGCCCTGAAAGAAAGAAATTGTGGAAAGAAACCATTGTCGCGAGGGGCACCTGGGTGGCTCAGTTGGTTAAACGTCCAACTCCATTTCAGGTCATGATCTCACGGTTTGTGAGTTCGAGCCCCGTGTCGGGCTCTGTGCTGACAGCTCAGAGCCTGGAGCCTGCTTCTGATTTTGTGTCTCCATTCTTCTCTGCCCCTCCCCCACTTGGGCTCTTTTTCTCCAAATAAACATTAAAACAAAACAAAACCATTGCCTGGTGACTAAGGTTCTAGAACAATGAGGGTCTAAGAATGTGGGGCTTGGAGACCCAACACCCCACCAAAAACTGAGCCTAGTCACACAGTGACCCCATGACTGCATGGATGTCCCCAGGATCACTGTGGGACAGAACCCCCAAACTGCCCTAATCTAATCTGGTCCAGGAGGACGTGCCAGAGTCCAGGAGGAAGCCACCACAGATGTTGCTCAGGGAAGGGCAGGCTGGCTGTGGGAGACGCAGGTGGGAATGAAGGTAAAGTATAAAAAGGAGCCAAAAAAAAAAAAAAACCCATTCAAAATAAGCCTAAAAATAAATATTCTAAAACACATGAAAAAATCTATTGTTAAGAACAGTCAAAAGTCTTCAACTCATTTTATGAAGCAGGAACACGCTGATACCAAACCGCTTGAGAACAGGACAGAACTGGAAAGTCACCTGTCAAGCGTCAACCCTGAAAATTGTTGCAGAGATGCTAGGTAAAAATATTAGGAAACAGAATTCAACAATTCTTTTTTTTTTTGATGTTTGTTTATTTTTGATAGAAAATAAGAGTGTGAGCGGGGGAGAGGCAGAGAGAGAGGGAGACACAGAATCTGAAGCAGGCTCCAGGCTCCAACCTGTCAGCACAGAGACAGATGCGGGGCTTGAATCCATGAACCATGAGATCATAACTTGAGCTGAAGATGGACGCTTAATGGACTGAGCCACCCAGCGCCCCTCAACAATTCTAAAATCAACACAGTATCATAACAAAGGTAGGTTCATTTCAGGAATGCCAATTTCATTTAACAGGTCTATATAAGAAAATAAATGTATATAAGTAACATATTAATAGTATTAATATTAATATTATGGATTTAATTTAATTCTTAAATATTTATTTTTGAGGAGGGGAAAGATGGGGGGGGGACAGAAGATCCCAAACAGGCTCCATGCTGACAGCAGAGACCCCGATGTGGGGCTTGAACTCACAAACTGAGATCATGACCTGAGGTGAAGTTGGACACTTAACCCACTGAGCTACCCAGGTGCCCCATGTAATGATTAATTTTATATATCAACTTGGCAGGGCCACATGGCACCCAGATAGTTGGCCAAACATCACTCTGGGTGTTTCTTTGACTGTGTTTTGGAATGAGATTCACACTGACATCTATAGACTGAGTAAAGCAAATTGTACTCCTTCGTGTGGGTGGGCCTTACCCAATCAGTTGAAGACCTGATTGGAACAAAAGTCCGACTCTCTCAAGTACAAGAGAATTCTCATGCCTGAGAGGCTTTGAAATAGGACATCTTGGTTCTACAGCAGCCTGCTGACCCTCAGACTAAAATTGGGATGTCAGCTCTGAAGCTTTTCTATTTGTTAGGTGATCCAGTTCCTTAAAATATTTCTTTTTCATAATCTCCTATTGGTCCTGTTTCTCTGGAGAAGTCTGACCTATGCATATATTATTATTACCAAATTTACCTTAGTGATTAATTTTACAGGGGAAAAACCACATGAACATTCATTTATTTAGTTAACATCTATGTATTGAGCACCTCTTATGTTCAGGCATTGTTTTAATCTTTATTTATTTTGAGGGAGAGAGCAATGTGAGCAGGGTAGGGGCAGAGAGGGAGACAGAGAATCCCAAGCAGGCTCCATGCTGTCAGCACAGAGTCCATCAAGAGTCAGATGCTTAATCAACTGAGCCACCTAGGTGCCCCTGCAGGCACTGTTTTAGACATTGGAGAGAGGGAGCAAAAAAGCCAACAAAAATATCTTTTCTGATGGAGTTTATGTTTAATTTGGTGGGGGTAGGGGTAGAAGGAGCAATGGTCAACAAGATACGTAATCATAATATGTTAAAAATGCAAGAGTACTGGAACATCTGGGTCACTCAGTCAATTAAATATCTTGGTTTCAGCTCAGGTCATGATCTCACGTCGTGGGGTTGGGCCCCATGGTGGGCTCTGCTCTCTCAATGCTTGGGATTCTCTCTCTCCCTCTCTCTCTGCCTCTCCTCTGCTCTCCCTCTCTGTCTGAAGAATAAATAAACACACACACAAAAAATGTAGAAGTGCTATGGAAAAAATGAGCAGAAAAAAGGGCTAAAGAGTGTTGGCCAGGAATTGGGGGGCGGGGGGTGCAGTTTTAGATAGGAGGGTGGGGGAAACCCTCACCAAAAATATGAGATTTGAGTAATGGTCTTAATGAAGTGAGGAGCGAGGAATTCAGGCACCGGGAGGAGGCAAAGGGAGCAGCCAATGCCAGGACCCTGGGATGGGAACGGTCTGGTGTGGGGAGAAAGAAATTCGTTACTGTGGCTGGAAAGAGGGAACAGGAAGTAGAGGGAAGAAAAGGGAAGTGAGTCCTCAAGAGATGGCGGGAAGGTCTTGTAGGTACTTTAATAAGATGGGAAGAACTGGATGGTGTTAAACAGAGGAATGATTCGCTTTGACTGATACTTAATGTGCTCGAGGTGGTTACCAGGTTGAGAATCAGCTGAAGACGCTGAAGAAAGGAGACTTCTCAGGAGGCCAAACAGAGAAGCCGGTGGCTCTGACCAAGGAAATGGTCCTAACGTGGTCAGAGTCTGGATTCAATTCATATATATCTAAAGTCATGTTTATTAAGGTATAATGTATGTTCAATAAAATTGATCTCTTTGAGGTGCCGGAGTAGCTCAGTGAGTTAAGTGTCTGACTTTACCTCAGGTCATGATCTCACGGTTTGTGAGTTCAAGCCCCACATCGGGCTGTCTGCTGTCAGCACAGAACCCACATCGGGATCCTCTGTCCGCCCCCGCGCCCCGCCCCCTCCCCCCGCCTCTTCCTGTCTTGTCCTCTCTCTGTCTCTCTCAAAAATAAATAAATAAATAAACTTAAAATTTACTTCTTTGAGATATAACATTTGAGGAATCTTGACAATGTTACAGTCATGGAGTCATAATCATAATAAAGATATGGAGTTATTTCCTTCTCCTGGAAAAATTCCAATGTGCCCCTTTGTAACCACCTGTTCTCCTAAACCTAGCCCCCCACAGCCCCGGCCTGATTTCTGTCCCTACAGTGTCATCTATTCCAGAATGTCATACAAATGCAATCATGCGGCATGCAGCCTTTTATAGTTGGCTTCTTTCACTTGGCATAAGGATTGGAGATTCATACGTGTTATTTCCGGTATCCGTAGTTTGCTCCTTATGTTGTTGGTTCGTGGTGGATGTAGGACAATGTTCACTTGTCGTTAGTTCATAGACACTAGCATTTACTTTACTTGACATTACTTTCATGTCTCTTCTAGGGTTTATTTTTTCTTCTTCAAATTCTTATTTAAATTCTAGCTAGTGAACATAGAGTGTAAAGTTAGTTTCAGGAGTGGAATTTAGTCATTCGACTTCAGGGCCCTTATAAATAAAATTGCTAAAAACACTAGAATGGACCTATGCTTTCAGTTTTATCAGGTTAATACTTAGAACTGGTTGTGGGTTTATGTGTATTTATTTATTTTTTAATGTTTACTTATTTTTGAGAGAAAGAGAAAGCATGAGCAAGGGAGGGCAGAGAAAGCAGGCTCCACACCGACGGCAGAGAGCCCCATGTGGGGCACAAACTGATGAACCGCAAGATCATGACCTGAGCGAAAGTTGGAGGCTCAACCCTGAGCCCCCCAGGCGCCCTAGTATGTTTGTTTATAAGAAACCTCCAAACACGTTTTCAGACTGGTTGTGCTGTGTTGCATCCCTCTTGGCAACGTAGAAAATCCCAGCTGCTCCTTATCCTTGCCGACATTGGTATGTTCCGTGTTACAACTTCAGTCGTTCTAAAAGGTGTCTAGTGGTATCTCATTGTGGTCTTAATTTTTTTAAGTTATTTATTTATCTTGAGAGAGAGCACAAGTGGGGGAGGAGCAGAGAAAGAGAGAGAGAGGGAGTCCCAAACAGGCTCCGCATTGCCAGTTCATATGCCCAACGAGGGGCTCGAACCCACGAACCATGAGGTCATGACCTGAGCCGAAGCCAGATATTTCACAGACTGAGCCACCCAGGCCCCCTCATTGTGGTTTTAATTTGAAATTTCCAAATGACTAATGATGTATATCTTTTCGCATGTCAATTGGTCATCTGTATCTCTAAATAGAAGTCCTTATTGTATAGGTATTTTGAAAATATTTCCCCAGCATGAGGCTTGCCTTTCATTTTATTAAAAGTAAAAAATTTATAAGGGGCACCAGGGTGGCTCAGTCAGTTGAGCGTCCCCCTTTGGCTCAGGACACTATCTGCAGGTCTGTGGGTTAGAGCCCCATATTTGGCTTGCTGCTGTCAGTGCAGAGCCCTCTTCAGGTCCTCTGACCTCCTCTCTCTGCCCCTGCCCTGCTTGCACCCTCTCAAAAAATAAACATTTAAAAGATAATAAAAATTTTAAAATGATAAAATCTAAGTTATTAAATTTAAGTTTTTAATGTTTATTTACTTTTGAGAGAGAGACAGAGACAAAGAGACAGAGAGACAGAGCGCAACTGGGGGAGGGGCAGGGAGAGAGGAAGACACAGAACCTGAAGCAGACTCTAGGTTCTGAGCTGTCAGCACAGAGCCCAACGCAGGGCTCGAACTCACGAACTGCAGGATCATGACCTGAGTGGAAGTCAGATGCTTAACCGACTGAGCCACTCAGGCACCCCTTAACTTTAATTTTTGATGAATGCCTTTTTTTTAAATCTTAGCTAAGTGTTTGTCTAACCCTAGATCGCTATGATTTTCTTCCATGTTTTCTTTTAGAATTTTTTATAGTGTTAGGTTGTATAGTTGATGATCCAATTTGAGTTGAATTTTTTATAAAGGGGAAAGAAGAGGTTGAGGATTCTGCTTTTGCACAGCAATATCCAGTTTTTTCAGTAAGATTTGATAAAAAGACTAACCTTTCTCCACTGAATTACTTGGGCTTAGAATATAACAACCAGATTAACTACCGTTCTGGAATAAGGCAAAATAAACAGATTTTCAGAATTTCAAAGATGAAGAGAATTCACATTTGCTAAAAGTGCATATTAGTAATGCACAATTATACATAGCATGTCTTATTTAATATTAAAAGATACATGTACATGCCTAATATTCACGGGGAAGGTCAGTTATGCACAATTATACATAGTGCATAATTTAATTATACATAGTGCATAATTACACTGCATAATTTATGATTCATAGTTGTGAAGTATAATTATGAATTAGTGGATAAATAAAGACATACTAGGCAAGCACAGTACAAGAGTATGTAATATATGAATTACAAAAGTTTTAAGATCAGTAGTTGGTATTTCAAGGAATAGTTCATTTTATCTTATTTTAATTTTTAAAATATCTTTATTTATTTTTGAGAGAGAGAGAGACAGAGAGCACCAGCAGGGGAGGGGCAGAGAGAGAGGGAGACATAGAATCTGAAGCAGACTCCAGGCTCCGAGCTGTCAGCACAGAGCCCGATGCGGGGCTTGAACCCACAAACTGTGAGATCATGACCTGAGCCAATGTCAGGTGTTTAACCGACTGAGTCACCCAGGTGCACCTACAAGGAATAGTTTAAATAGAATTTCAGCTTTGGGTGCTAATGGTGGGGCTATCGCTTCTTCCTTGGGTCTTAGGGAGGATGACTATTCTCTTTTTTTTTTGTTTTTGAGACCAGGTATTTTATATACTACAAAGACTCTTTGTTTATAAGATTGTTTTCGAAGACACGGGTAATGGGCATTAGGATTCGGAGGACTGAGAAGTATAGAATGGAAACTAGAGAGTTGATAATGATTAAGGATATTCTACTGGTTGGCCTCCAATTCATGTTAGGGTTAGTAGATCTGCAGCTAGAAGCTGGAATAGGCATTGGCTGAGTGGTTGGAATAGTATTCCTTGTTGTTTTGATGTGTGGAATAGGGGATAGTTGCTAAAATTAAGAGACAGAGGATGAAGGCCAGGACTCCACTTAGTTTGTTAGGAAAGGATCGGAGCATTGAATAAGCAAAAAGGAACTATCATTCAGGGTTGATGTGCGGTGGAGTGTTTAGGGGACCGGCAGGAGCAGAATTGCCTGGATCTTGCAGGAGATCGAGTGAGAATAGAATTAATGATGTTAGCACTAAGATGAGGAGTACATGTAGGAATAAGAGGTGGACTTATCTGCTAGTAACGAGATGATGGAAGGGAGGATAGAGTGGAAAGCAAAGACTTGTGGCAGGGTGACTTTATCTACAGAGAATCCCCCTCAGATTCATTCTACTAAATCAGTGCCGAGGGAAGGGATTGCTGAGAGGAGGTTTGTAATGACGGTGGCTCCCCAGAGGGACATTTGTCCTTATGGTAGAGCATAGCCCATGAGTGCTGTGGCTATGACTGTGAATAATAATACAATTCCGACACTTCATGTTTCTGAAAAAGTGTAAGAGCCATAGTAGATGCCTCAGCCTACATGGCTGAGTAAGTGGATAAAGAACATGGAAGCTCCATTGACGTGTATAAACCCAATGATTCAGCCATAGTTAACGTGCTATGATTGTACTGGAGCAAGAAAGAAAGAGGACTGGAGGGAATGTGTGAAATTCAAGATAAAACGGTAACCACTGAAATTGATAAAGCATGCTAATAAATTTAATTACCTATTAAATTAATAAAATGCTAATTAATGTTGTGGTCTTAAAAAGAGTAAGATTCGGGGCACCTGGGTGGCTCAGTCAGTTAACCAGCCGATTTCAGATTAGGTCATGATCTCACAGTTCTTGGGTTCGAACCCTGCATCAAGCTCTGTGCTGACAGCTCAGAGCTTGGGGCCTCCTTCAGATTCTGTGTCTCTCTCTCTCTGACCCTCCCCTGCTCACACTCTGTGTCTCTCTCTCTCACAAATAAAAAAACATTTAAAAAATTAAAAAATATATTTAAAAAGGGTAAGATTCTTTAAATGGGTGAAAGTTCAATGGAAAATTGAGGATTTCTAGGATCATTAATGAGATCAGGAAGAAGATTAGAAATATTGAATAACTGGAGACTTTGTAGGAAAATGATTAAATTCAGAGAGCACCAAATGTGCTGAAGATATATAGGTAATTATGAGAGGGATAGGAAAAAAGTCTGTACATTTCAAAACAATTGAATTAACTCTCTTTTAAAAATAAAAGTGAATATAGAATGCTTTATCATACCAATGGAAAACAGAAGGGGAAAATTCTGTAAGAAAAAAGCTGTTTAGGACAAAAACAAAACTGGAGGTATCACAATGCTAGATTTCAAGTTATATTACAAAACGGTAGTAATTAAAACAGTCTCGTACTGGCATAAAAATAGACACATAGATCAATGGAATACAATAGAAAACCTAGAAATAAACACACAATTATATGGTCAACTAATCTTTGACAAAGGACACAAGAATATGCAATAGGAAAAAGACAGCCTCTTTAATCAACAGTGTTGGGAAAACGGAATAGCTACATTACACCATTTTCAGTTGAGAAACTGGGTCACTTTCTCATACCATACACAAAAATAAACTCAAATTGATTAAAGACCTAAATGTGAGACTTGAAGCCATGAAAATCCTAGGAAAGAACACAGGCAGTAACGTCTTTGACATTTTCCATAGCAACCTCTTTCAAGGTATGTCTCCAGAGGCAAGGGAAACAAAAGCAAAAATAAACTCTTGGGACCACATCAGAATCAAAAGTTTCTGCACAGCAAAGGAAATAATCAACAAAACGAAAAGGCAACCTACTAAATGGGAGAAGATATTTGCAAATGATGTATTTGATAAAGAGTTAGTATCCAAAATATGTAAAGAACTAATATAAGTCAACACCAAAAAAACAAATAAAAAACCAATTTAAAAAGTGAGCAGATGACATGAACAGACATTTCTCCAAAGAAGACATACAGGTGGCCAACAGACACGTGAATAGATGCTCAACATCATCGATCATCAGGGAAATGCAAATCAAAACTACATTGAGACATCACCTCACATCTATCAGAATGGCTAAAATCAAAAACACAACAAACAGTAAGAGTTGGCAAGGATGTGGAAAAAAAAGAAACCTTTGTGCATTGTTGGTAGGAAAGCAAGCTGTTGAGCTACTGTGGAAAACAGTATAGAGGTTCCTCAATAAATTAAAAATGGAACTACCCTATGGTCCAGTAATCACACTGCTGAATATTTACCCAAAGAATATAAAAACACTAATTCAGAAGGATATATGCACCCCATTGTTTTTTATTTATTATAGCCAGACTATAGAAACAGCCCAAATGCCATCTCATACACACACACACACACACACACACACACCAAATATTATTCAGTCATTAAAAAAAGAATGAAATCTTGCCATTTGCAACAACATGAATAGAGCTAGAGAGTTATAATGAGAAATAGGTCAGTCAGAGAAACACCATATGATCCCACTCATATATGGAAAATAAGAAACAAAACAAAAGAGCAAGGGGGGGGGAGAGAGAGAGAGAGAGAGAGAGAGAGAGAGAGAGAGAGAGAGAGAGACGAACCAAGAAGCAAGTTCTTAACTAGAGAGAACAAACTGAGAGAGAGTGGAAGTGGGTGGGGGAATGGGTGTAACAGGTATGGGGATTAAGGAGTGCACTTATTATGATAAAAAAATAAGAAAATAAAAAATAGGGAAAAAACAAAAGAAAGAAAAAAGCTATTAAACAGAAGTAAAAAAATAATATGGTACAAATATATCCAACTCTACCACCAATCATAATTTCTTAAACAGGATATGTACACATTAAAAGACTCAGATTATTGTGCTGAATAATAAAATGAAATAACCCTACACTGCTTACAAGACACACATCTAAAATAAAGCCAAATCAAAAAGTTGAAAATAAAATAATGAAAAAACATATTAAATAAATGTTAAGCCACAGACATCTAAGGTATTGATGTTAACATAAAAAAGAGTAAAAATGCAAGAGATTAGTAGGATAGAAAGGTCACGTAATTTAACAAAATGAGGATACTAACAGTACGACTTTGTATGTGCATAAATGCACAGACTCAGAAAGCATAAGACTATACTGGCAGATTTACAAGTAACTGGGATATTTTCATGAAGATGAATTGGGTTGTGGGAGAGGCTTAACATCTTTCTCTCAGAAAATGATAAATCTCTTCCTCTCCAAAAAAACGCTAAGCATAAACCTGAAGAATATTTGAGTAATAGAATCACCAAGCTTTGTTGAATAGACATGTGGAGACAACCCAATAGAGGATACACATTTTTTACAAATACCCGTGGAAGAGTTTCAAAAATTGGCCACATTACTTGGTCACAAAAGTTACAACAATGTTTTCAATGTTTATTTATTTTTGAGAAGGGGGTATGAGGGACAAGAGTGGGGGAACAGAGGATTGGAAGCAGGCTCTGCACTGAGACAGGGAGCCTGATGTGGGACTCGAACTCATGAACCGTGAGATCATGACCTGATCCGAAGTCCAACACTTAACCTGCTGAGTCACTGAGGCGTCCCCCCAGCAAATTTTTTTAAATGTTTTATTTATTTCTGAGAGAGAAAGAGAGAGACAGCATGAGCAGAGGAGGGTCAAAGAGAGAGGGAGTTACAGAATCCAAAGACAGGCTCCAGGCTCTGAGCTAGCTGTCAGCACAGAGCCCAACGTGGGGGTCGAACCCACCAACTGTGAGATATTGACCTGAGCCGAAATCGGACACTTAACTGACTGAGCCACCAGGTGCCCCAAATTTTTAAGGATCAGTTTTATATAGACTGGACTTTATGATCCAAAGTCAATGAAGTTATGAATTGGTGTGTGTAGATCCGAGGACCAAAGGGACAGGACAAGACAACAGTGGCACATCACGGCCACGGGGGCCAGCATTCCAGCTCTGCTCGTCCCCTCCCTGTGGAGTGAAAGGATGAAGGTGACAGGGAGGATGTGCAGGCTGAACAAAAGGAGAAAGACGCCAGGCTCAGTGGCCGCTTGAATTCACCCGCCTCGCAGGCGGGGCTAAGCTCCATCCCAGCAGAGGAGGGGAGTCAGCTGGCGGGTCTGAGCCCGCACGGTGATCAGCGGTGCACCCTCAGAGAACGGGCCAGAGTGTCCTCCTGTCCTTCTTGCCCTCTCCTGGCAGCTGGTTTGGTGGCTTTCTTCCTGCGTTTGCATTCAGGCTTTGCCGATGATTTTGGCATCAAAGTAGCGGAAGTCACATGTCGTAAACAGACGTCCCTTGTAATCCTTACCATCATGGCCACCCTGAAGATCGGGAGCTCCAACTTCTGTTTGGTGGGAGAGGCCAGCCTGGCCTGTCAGGTTCAGTACATGAATGTGGTGGCTGGCACATATGTGACAACTGATGCCTCCTTCATTTCTCCTTGGAGCGAGCAACCGGTGGATGTAACCATGAAGTCTGAGACGGAAGGACCGGTTTCCTGTGTGTACACCTGCGTAGTACCTCCTATCCTGAAGTCCATAGTGATCTTCGTGCACATTTTAGTGGAGATTTCATACATTGGCCACTTGACCCAGAGCTCCTTGGAGACGCCTCACTATGTGGGTGGTGGAGCAAATTCCACAGCTGTTGACAAACTGTTCTCGGCTCTTGCATGGCAGCACCTGTCCGTAAGAGCACAGCATCTGTTCTCGGGGCTTGAGTTCCATACCTACAGGTAGGAGAAACTGGTCCCCACAAACACCCTCCAGCCACGTGAGAGAATGTCTCTCTACAGCGCCAGTGGTGGTTCTCAGAACCGACTGGATCTCCGTGCAGTGTCTGGTCTGTGCCAAGCAAATAAGAGGTTTGGAGAATTTATTTCAGATCTTTTCAGTTGTTCCTGGGGCATTGCAAGTTGAAATCATGGTTCCAGGTTATCACACCATAGAGTGGTTGGAGGTAGGGATGTGGTTACAGAACCGTTATGGGGGCTCATCTGTGCAGATGTGGCCTCCGGGAAGTGACATTTGAACACATAAAGGAAGAAGCATGGACTGTTCACCAAGTGATTATTTTTTCTGTCTGTTCACAAATATCCAGGATCTTCTTAAAAAGAAATAAAAATGTTGTTTATTTCTCCCATAGAAAGTTATCATTGTTTTTGCCTTCATCCATTGGCTGGATGGATTAGAAATTTGGATTAGATGGATTAGAAATTTGAAAGAAAAATACATCTTGTGATTTTAAAAAAGCTATAAATTGGTGATGATATATAGTCAATGAACATTTATATATCTGAAAGCTAAAAATTAATTCATGTTTACTTAACACTTTGGTTAAAGCAGAAAACATGGTAAAAATAAAAAAATCTCAATGGACGTAGAAAATCTTATGTATGAAGTCCCCTGGGTTCATAAATTGGTTCTTAGAGGTAAGTTTATAGCATCAAATACATTTTTAAAAAGAAAAATGATAGAGAACAAATTTAACCCCCAAAAAGCAAAATAACTTCAAGAGAAACTAAAAAAACAGAATAAATTAAATTTTCTTTTTTTTTTTTTTTTTGAGAGATAGAGTGTGAGTGGGGGAGGGGCAGAGAGAGAGGGAGACACAGAATCTCAAGCTGTCAGCACAGATTCCGATGTGGGGCTTGAACCCATGAGCGGTGAGATCATGACTTGAGCCAAAGTTGGATGCCTAACCAAGTGAGCCACCTGGGCACCCCTAAATTTTCAACTAAGAACATACATTAAAAAAAAAAGAAGACAGGAAAATAGAAAGGATCAACCAAATGAGTAAGTCTCTCATGAAATACAATTTGGATAGTTGGATGAAATATACATTTTTTTTGAGAAAAAACATAAATTGGCAAAGTTAATTCATGAATAAACAGAAGTTCAGAAGAAAGCTAGAGTCTATAAAAAGGACCATATCAGTGAATGGATTTACAAGCAGATTAGACACAGTCAAAGAATAGATTAATGAATTAGAAAAGTCAGTTTAAAATATCTAGAGTGAAGCACAAGAGGAAAAAATTATGGGAAATACAGAAAATAAGGAGCAGGAAAAAGGATCAACACAGTGCAGTTGGAGTCCTGGAAATACAGAGGCAAGTGAATGGAACAGAAGCAATATTTGGAGAGCTGGGGTACTGAGAATTTTCCCAAACCGATTTTTAAAGATCAAGATATGGGTTTCTCAGTAATGGAATTGGAGTTTAAAGGGAGAAATGCTAGAATTATCCATGTAGTAATGGATTTGAGCTGGAGATACCAGTATGAACTCATGGTTAATTTAATATATGTGGAGATGGTTACATATGCAAGTATTTGCAGGTCAGCAAATGTACAGGACCCAGTCTAAACATGTACAGTCTTTGCTCTGTCCTCTGAGGGCTCCATGAGACATGATGTCCCAGTAACAGTGAGCACTCCTCAGCACCCAGACCTTCGTTTCTAATTCTACTCTCCAGCAAAAGAACTGGGTTCTTTGGAGAAATGGCTGTTTCTGGAACCGGGATGGGAAACGTATGAGATGAGTCTGGAGGATCTGGTATTCCTAGAAAGTAAGGAAATGCTCAAAACAACACTGTTGGGGCTATGTCAACGGACCGTAGGAGCCAACTGGAAGGGTTCGCAATGGTCAAAGCTGAACTTCCGAGCTGAAAAATAAGGCAAAATTAGATCATAACCTGAAGTATCAAGTAAATATCCACAAGTCTGTACTGATAAAAATAAATGACCGAATAAACTGATAAATGAAGAAGAGACAAATCTCTCTCATGCAGAAGGATCCCAAAGAATTTACGTAGCTACTGCGCTTCCAAGGAGAAGGCTTCTCACTCCCCATTCTGTGAGTGACTTCCTCCCAGACAGTACAGTATAGAAAGGGAGAGAGAAAAACTAACTTTACACTGGAGAAACCTGACAAACACAGCCTCGGGCGGGTGAACGGGCCACCAACAGTCATAACTCAAGTTGACTGTATGTACGCTTGCCGTGACGGGTGAACATAGCACGAGACCTCTGTGGTCTTCCTCGCCGTCGTATTCCAAGAAAAATGTCAGAAAAATCCCAACAGCGGGTGGGTGGGCACCTCACAGAACGCCTGACCAGTCCTTCTCAGAGCTCAAGGGCATCAGAAGAGGGAATGTCCGAGAAGCTGCCAGAGCTGTGAGGGCCCTGAGGTGACATGACGACTAGATGTAATGTGGGATCCTGCAACAGGAAATGAAGAAAGAAGGAAAGAACATTTGGTGAAGACTAAGAAGATCAAAATAAATTGTGAACGTATGTTAATGATGTATCAGTATTGGTTCATTAATTGTGACAAATGCACCAAACTAATGTAAGAGGCTAAGAGCAGGGGAAATTGGATGTGAGACATATGGGAACTGTGCTCTATCTTCTCAATTTTTCTGTCAATCTAAAACTTTCCTAAAACGTAAAAGTCTATTAAAAAGAAGAAAATTAAGGGGTGCCTGGGTGGCTCAGTGGGTTAAGTGTTCAACTTTGGCTCAGGTCACAATCTTGTGGTTGGTGAGTTCGAGCCCTGTGTCGGGCTCTGTGCTGACAGCTCAGAGCCAGGAGCCTGCTTCAGATGCTGTGTCTCCCTCTCTCTCTGTTCCTCTCCTGCTTGCACTCTGTCTGTCCATCTCTCTCTCAAAAAGAAATAAAGATTGGGGCGCCTGGGTGGCTCAGTCAGTTAAGCATCCGGCTTCGGCTCAGGTCATGATCTCTCTCTGTGACCCTCCCTCGCTCACACATCTCTCTCGGTCTCTCAAAAATAAATAAAAAACATTAAAAAGCTAAAAAAAAGATAAAGATTAAAAAATTTTTTAAAGAAAAAGAAAAAAAATTTTTAGGGTGACTCAGTCAGTTGGGCATCCAACTCTTGATTTTGCTAGGATCTCAGGGGCTCCCATGCTGTTTGTATAGCCTGCTTGGGATTCTTTCTCTCCCTCTCTCATCCCTCCCACTCCCCACCCACTCAGTTTCCACTGGCCTCTTTCTCTCTCAAATAAGGAAGTTAGGAAGTGTTTCTTTGGGGAAGTTTGGCAGATGGTGACCAGATAATGTCACGTGAAGGGCTTTGGGAGTGTAATTAACATTCTCTTACTTGCTGTAGTTGGTGGCTCCGTGGATATGTTCCCTTTATGAAAATTGAGCTGAGGCTTCTTACTTGTGTGCTTTATAAACCTGAATTGTGGAAAGGAAGCAAGAATGCATCAAGAATGAATCAGAATGTGTATCCACACGAATAATACTAAAAAATGTTGAATTTTAAAGATTAATTTGCTAAATAAGACCTCAAATATACCAATTTTTAAAATTTACCATTGGGAGGCGCCTGGATGGCTCAGTCTGTTAGGCGTCCGACTTCGGCTCAGGTCATGATCTCACAGTTCATGGGTTCGAGCCCCAGGTTGGATTCTGTGCTGACAGCTCAGAGCCTGGAGTCTGTTTCAGTTTCTGTTTCTCCCTCTCTCTGCCCCTCCCTGACTCATGCTGTCTGTCTCAAATATAAATAAACTATAAAAAAATTAAAATGTACCATTGGTAAAACAAACTATATCTTTGTTCCATAAAAGGGAGGTATATATAGAAAGAACTCCGAAGTCCAGAGAAGACTTAAGACAAAAGAAAAAGGCCGGTGAGTCTAGCTTTAGGAGAAATGGTTTGTTCAGAGGACTTGCAAGCAGAAGTGTGTTCTGGGTGGCCAGAAGTCAAGTAGGTCTCCCCAATCCCATCTCCTTGAAGACCAGCTTTTATAACCCTGGGAGCTGGGCGTACAGCTGAGGGACCACCGGTTTGAAAATAGATGTGTGTTGCTGTCCTATCTCCAGGGCAGATCAAGGATGTTAAGCCCTAAGGATGCATGTAAAGTTGTGATTAAACAAAAGGAAAGAATGTGGGGGAGGGGCTATGCTTCAGAATGTTTCAGATCACGGACCATGGTCAGCGCATGGATTTGTCCGAGATAACATTAGTCTGGTTCATACAGTCTTGCTTACACACTTAGAAAATTTAGTCTAAATATATCGAAATGATAGAAGAAGATAGGACTCAGTAGGCAGAGTGAGAGGCCTGAGGTTCCTGGGTTGGGAAAACACATATTTTGGAAGAAAGCTGGGAGTGTCTGACCATAGCAAGCCCCCTCAGGTGTAAGGTTCCTCTTAAGAATGGAACAGACCTCACCTAATCCCCCTAGGTTTCCCCTCTAGAATTTGACAAAACACCTAACTATGGCCCCAGACCACCCCTTATATCAATGGAAATGAGCCAATCAGGAAGGGATACCCCAGAACCTAGAGCTATCCAGCCAATGAGGGTAGAACCTGAGAAGGAACAAGGGAGAAGGGAAGGGGAGAGGGTGGGATGACCAGACCTTATAAAACAAGGACTCTTGCCTCTAGTCCTTGGGCATTCACTTTCCAATGTCCCCTCTCTGTAAAGAGAACTTTCCTACTATTCTTCTTTTCTGATCTTATTTATACTCTAACAAACTTTTGCCTGCTGCTCATTTTGTGTCCACCTCTTCATTCTTCAAAGCATTGAGACAACGAATCCTAGGTGTTGTGGTAAAAATCCTTGCAACAGAAACACACATGAGATTACAATACCAAGTTCTGTTAGCGGTTACCTCTGCAGAGGGAGGAAGGGAAATAGAATCAAGGAAGGAGTGATAGAGGGTCTCATTTCTACCAATAATAGTTTAAATGTATTTATTCATTTTGAGAAAGAGTTGGGGGGGGTGAGGAGAAAGTGGGAGAGAGAATTCTAAGCAGGCTCCACACCGAGCATAGAACCTGACATGGGGCTTGATCTCACAAAGTGTGAGATCACCACTTGAGCTGAAATCAAGAGTTGGATGCCACTCAGGTGCCCCTATACTATTTTATATATTAAAAAAAGTCTGGAGCACAAATTGCAAAATACTAAGTTTTGAGACAGTTGGGTTCAGCTACTTGGGTAATGATATTATTCTCTATTCTTCTAGTTTTGAAATATATACATATTTGTGTGTGTATGTATGTATCTCCCACAACATGTAACAGCCAAGGAGAAAATTAAGAAGCATTTTAGGATCAACACTTGGCCTCCATATTCCTGAGGATGAATGGATCCTTTGCAATACAGAAGCCGTTAGCTTCTTTTTTTTTTTTTTTTATCAAGAGGACTCCCAACTGAAAGACTAATGACCTCTGCATTTCACCAGCCCCTTGTTAACATCATATCTTTCATGAAATGTAATTTCAAAGTTTCCTGGAAGATAAATTTCATCTGCTGATAAGGTTTTTTAGAACCACTGGGAACAGTCAGATATTAGAGGTCAATGAGAAACCAACCCAGTTGCTCATTCATTCTCTTGAGAGCATGATCTGAGCATCTACATGATCCATGTGAGATATTGTGGGGCTTGAACGGGGCTGATTGCAGAGGACAGACAGAAGTAAACAGCTCTGAGAACATTTTGAGACAGAGCTGTCAGTGGTCTCTGAATGGCTCTAAATAATGTGGCTGAGCCCAAGAGGTGGGGAGAAGAATCAAGGACAGAAGAGTTGACTGAGTATGTGGAGGCTGGCTCCATTAACTGAGACGGGGAAGACAGAGGCCGGAGTGGGGGTGGGATTTTAAGAAGCGTGTCTTTTGAACATGGGAAGTTTGGGATGCTGTTCAAAGTCCAAGTCTAGATGTGAAGAGTTGTATGTTGAATATGAAGCTCAGAAAGGAGTCCGGCTAGAGATATACATGTGGGTGTATTGATGGTACTCGATGCCACAGGGCTTACTGAGACCCCCTTGGAGAAGATAGGTCTGAGGATCAAGTCTTGGCCAGTGGTCTGACCGTGGAGCCACCAGTCCACGGGGAAGGAGGGCCATTCACCTGGATCAAACGGGGTCTTTGAACAGAGGGCCTAGGGCCATTGTAAGGGTAAATACATGTCAAAAGAAAGGATTTTCCCTGGGCCCAAAAGGAAAGAGAACTCTCTCCCTCCCTTTTCTTAGAGTATTTCCTTTAGAATCTTTTCTCTCTCTTTGAGACACACATAAGTCTTTGAAAAAATGAAAAAAGCCCCTTACCAGTTTTGACTCTCAGGAATGCTTTTCTTCGGGGGCCTTGGAGCCTCCTCTTTGAAATGTGAACACTGAGGAGGACAGTGGCCTGTCTGCCTATTGCTCTGGGAGGTTAGCTCAGGTACCTGGCTCAAGTTGTAACGTCCTACTTAGCAAAAGGTAGTATGACATTCGTGTTCCTTAAAATTAGCTGCTTTGGGGTGCCTGAGTGGCTCAGTCATTTAAGCATCCTACTCTTGATTTCAGCTCAGGTCATGACCTCAGGGTCATGATGACAGGGGAGTATAAGGCAGGCTGACATCCTGCAACCCCACCCCTACCCCCAGGTAAGATACGAGTAACATTCCTCAGGCAGTTCTGGCTGCCCATGAACAAAGAAAAGATCAGGAAACAAATGGTTAAACTGATAGAGTCTCCATCAATTTACAAATATCTTGGTAAATTACAAAATAAAAAGGCAATCTTATCAATAGCCTCATCTCCAGGATCTCCCTACTGTCTCAATGCTTTGCTAGAGGGAAAACCAACCTTAGTTTGACAATAGCTAGGCCTCCAGTAATCTGTGAATCTCCTTTATTTATTTAAAATTTTTTTTTAACATTTCTTTATTTTTGAGAGACAGAGAGAGACAGATCATGAGCAGGGGAAGGGCAGAGAGAGAGAGAGGGAGACACAATCAAAAGCAGACTCCAGGCTCTGAGCTGCCAGCACAGAGCCTGACATGGGGCTCAAACCCATGAACTGTGAGATCATGACCTGAGCCAAAGTTGGACACTCAACTGACTGAGCCTCCCAGGCACCCCATGGTGAGTCTCCTTTAGTATACAGAAATCCCTTTAAGGAACTTCCTCTTGCCTTTATCTCCCCCAACTCCCCCAATCCCAGTGCAGCTCTTTCTGCCCATGGGTCCTATCCCCGTGCTCTAACAAAATCACCATTTTTCTACCAAAGACATCTCAAGAATATTTTCTTGGACATTCATTCTGGTTCCCCTTTACCTCAAAACCCCATCAGTAAGATTGTGCCCAAAGTCGGGCTCAGTGCGGAGCTCTGAGTTGGGGGTGGAACTTAAGATTCTCTCTCTCTCTCTTTCAAAAAAAAAAAGAGAGAGAGAGGGAGAGAGAGAGAATTAGGTGCTTCAACAGCCTGCCAGCTTCTGCTCTGGGGTGGATGAGGGAGGTGAGGTTTTGTGGGACATCACTCAAGAGTCAGCCACCCTGGACCCAGAGCCGCAGGACCTGTTCTGGCACATCACTGCTGTCCCCTGCTTCAGCAAAGCTGGGGTCAAGCACGCATAAATGCCAGGTAGGGAGCTGCATTGCTATGGAGGTTGGGCCGTCCAAAAAGCACCAAGGAGCTGATTAGAGGAAGACCATCCCAATCTCATGGAAGGGGAATTATGTACAAGTCACAGCAAAGAGTAGGAGGGGGCAAGACAAGACTATCTGCTATGATAAGTTACTGCTCAGAGAAAAAATGGGAAAAGGGCTCCCACATCCTTCAACTCAGAAGCAGTCAGCTCTAGGCAGAGGAGAGCAATTCTCCAGGTAGAACCTGTCCTAGAAGTAGACACTCAATGGTCTGAGAAGGAAAATGAGATCATTTTACTGGGTTCAGGCCCTACAAATGGCATCTCAGGCCCCGGAGGGCAGGGTGGAGGTGGATGACCTCTTAGTCCGACGGGCAAGGTTGGCAAGTTTATGGGAATATTGCAGAGGCCTGGGCGTGTGTAATGCTTGGTGGACAGGGGACAGCTTTAAGTAGTCAGGTCAATGCCAGTGTCCCAGGAACAAACCCAGACATGAGAACCCATCCTGAACTATGATCTCATCCCTGGCAGGTCCCCAATCTGCAGCTGGAGAGTCCAGAGCTTCTGCAGGCTTAAAGATGGCCTCTGTTAAACCTCTGGTCTAGGCACACCTCTGCTGCGTTCTGGGCTCCAGGAACAATGGGCTCCATAATAACCCCAGACCTCTGTAAACCCTGGAGGATCACTAGATCTCCACGTGGGCTTTGAACTTGGTGTCATCACCAACCAGTGGGTGTGGGCCTGGAAGTCTCAAGCCTCGGTAAGGGGAGGAATATTGATGCCCTGGCAACTGGGGACAGAGGAGACAAGCACTCTACTTGTACATGTATTTACTGTTGGGACAATGGTCTCAAATGCCTTTCCTTTTTTGATCTTCATGCCACAGACCTTCTCAAGAGAATCAACATTAGCATCACCTTAGCTGAAGGAACCTTTCTTGGGTAGAGAGGCCTAACCTTTCCTCTTGCATTCAATCTTGGCTGGCTTATAAGGATTTTGTCTCATCTCTCTCTCCAGCATTTGGTCCTGTTTTGGGCACCTAGTTGGTACCCAGTAAGTGTTCAGAGGTGAATGAGTGAATTCAACAGGTGAAGAAGAAGCTGGCCTACAGGTGAGGTACTTATATGACAAAGTCACTGAGCTGGCTGGCTTCTCATCTCTTCCCACCAGCCAGGAGGAGAGACCAAAACCCAGATTAGATTTTTTTATGCCAGGGCATGTCCTGTCCTGTATATGCTGTACACTTAACCTTGGGGTTCTTGTTGTTGGGCCTTCCTAATCCCCTCTAGTGCTCACCTGGATGGAGCTCACCTGGTGCTGATTGGGGAAGCCCACCCTCACCCAGCCCCGACCCCGCGCACTCCCTCACCTGACTCCGCTCATAACTTAGCCTACTGGCCCCTCCACCATCAGCAAGAGTGCATTGAGGAGTCACTGTTGACCGTTCTCTACTGCAAATAAGTGCAAACGGACGCTCAGGGCACGGCCTGAGACTGGAATTCAGCCAAGACTGCACTGACACATGACCAGAGGTCACAGGATTCCTTATAATCCACAGCAGTTTCCCTTAAGAAGCATGGCTCCCGAATTTCCGAGTTTCCATACAAACCTTGTCATGGCTACCACCAGGTGGGGGTGAACTTCTCATCTTCCTGAGGCTCCTTCTTCTTTCATTTTTTTCTTTAATTTTTTTAAATTTTTTAATGTCTTTTATTTATTTTTGAGAGACAGAGAGATGCAGTGCGAGCAGGGGAGGGTCAGAGAGAGGGAGACACAGAATCTGAAGCAGGCTCCAGGTTCTGAGCTAGCTGTCGGCACAGAGCCTGATGCAGGGCTCGAATCCACAAACTGTGAGATCATGACCTGAGCCGAAGCTGGACGTTTAACCGACTGAGCCACCCAGGTGCCCCTCCTTCTTCTTTCAAAAACCATCTTTTACCTGAAGGGAAATACATCTTTATGAAAAGTGGGCTGTCTGGGGGTCCAGAATTTCAACATAAGCCACCAAACCCTTTCCTTCCCATTGAATTTTTGGAGGAGCTCCTCACCTTGTGAATTTGTAGTGCTCCAAGGCAGTGAACACATACAAACGCATGTAAACACTAAGGGCTATGGGCCCCTCCTGGGTACCAGTTACACAGATGGGAACACGGAGAGCTTTCCATCTCAGCAGCTGCTGTGAGTGTTGCTTTGGTCAGGCAAGCCCACGGTGGCAAACCTGAGCCCGTGCCGACTGGCGCTGGGCCTTCAGAAGAGGGGGAGTGAAAAGTCTGGATGTGGGTCAGCGTTTGGGTTGGGTGGGATCCGGGAGGGCAGAGGAGGAGGTGGGGGGAGGGAAAATGAGATGGTAGAACGTTCTGCAGGATGAAACCCTTCAAACCAAAACAAGTGGCCACTTAGGCACAAGAAAAGATGCTTCACATCACTCGCCCCAGGGACAAACAAATGCACACCACAGTGAGATACCACTTCATACCCACTGGGTGACCAGACTGAGAAAGTCAGGTCACAGTGAGCATTGGTGAGGAGGGAGAGAAAATCCACGCCCTCACGCACGCTGGGTAGGCGTGTAAAATAACGAATGACTCAGCTGCGTTGGAAAACAGTCAGGCAGGTCCTTGAATGACAAAACATAGAGTTACCACCTGACCCAGCAATTCTGCTCCTAGGTATAGACCCGAGAAACAAAAATGTGTCCACACAGAAATGTTTATGCAAATATTCATGGCAGCATGATTCATAATAGCCAAAAAGAGGAAACAGCCAAATAAATGCCCATCAACTAATTAATGGATAAACAAAATGTGCCAAAATATACAATGGAATAGTATTCCATCATAAAAAGGAACGAAGTTCCGATACACGATACATAACCAGATAACTGTTGATGATGCGTGACAGGAGCCAGTCACAAAAAGATCACATTATATGATCCATTTGCATGAAAGCCCGGGACAGGGAAAATCTACAGGAACAGGAAGCAGATTCACAGTTGCTTAGGACTAGTTTGGGGGCAGGGGTTGGAGGAAGGATGGAGAGATAGGGGACGTAATAGCTAAAGAGTTTGGGTTTTTTTCTGAGGTGATAAAAATGCTCTAAAACAGATGATGGTGTGCCGCTTGCACACATCTGTGAATACACCTACCCTTCCTTGAATTGTACCCATTAAGTGGGTGAATTGTACATGATTAAATGTCAACAAAGCCATTTAAGAAGAAACACAGCAAAATGAAACCAAAGGTCTTCTTTTCTGTCTTTTTGATTTTTTGTGGAAATCAATGAAGGAGGCACACTTTGAGACCTAGAAGGTGTGGCCAAAAGAGAGGCAGAGGCTGGTGGGAAAAGTGTAAACAGGTGTGCCCTGAACTTCCCCAAGCCGTGGAGTGAGCCTGCCTTGTTCTTACCCTGGCAGAGTCCCTTGATGTCAGGGTTGCAAACAGATGTTCTCCAAGCGGCACCACAGTCCACCGGGGCCACAGATGTGTGTGTCTCCCTGTTCCTGCTCTGACCACATGTTCTGAGGGTCGCTGTGTGTCACCATGCAGATTTCTTCATCCCTCGCTTACCCTCAAAAAGGTGCAGTTGAGGGGGTCACAAAACTCTCACTGACGACTCCAGCTCAAGAGGGCTCAGACTAGATGCCCAAGAAGGACCCGCTTGGAGCGTCTGCTCCCGTCACTGCCACCTGTCAGGACGCGCAATTCCCACCGCCAAGTTGCCGGCAATTCCCAAATGTGTGGCGTTGCTTTGTGAGACAGGACAGAAGGTTCTGAAAAGAAAAGAAAGAAAAGTTCTTTACAGGATTTTTTAAAAGAAGAAATTGTCAGGGTGCCTGGGTGGCTCGGTTGGTTGAGCATCTGACTCTTGATTTTAACTTAGATCATGATCTGAGGGCCGTAGGATCGAGTCCTGATTCAGGCTCTGTGCTACAGAACACACCTGGGATTCTCTCTCTGCCCCTTTCCCCTGCTCGTGTGCTGTCTCTCTCTAAGGGAAAAAAAAGAAAAAAAGACATTGCTTAGCAGTGATTTCAGCATACAAATTTTGTCAGTTGAGTTGTGTAAGCACTTTGATGTCAAATGGCCTATATTAGGGGATTATTTGGTCTTCAGGCCCTGTAGGAAATTTCTCAGGAATGAATTGTTATTGTGCATTCAGAACCAAGCGACTGCAGCTGTTGCCTATTGCAGGTCAAGGTCAGTGACTCAGCAAGGTCCCCTCTGTGTCAGCTCTTTTAAGCTGGGCCCTGCAGATCCCACAGGGACAACTTTTCAGAAACCGACAGGGTGCCTAGACTAATCATGTCTTTGAAATGTTTTCTCATCCCTCAGTGATGTCCTACTCCAGCTTCACTCCACTGGCCAGACAGATGGGGCAGATAGAACACAATATGGACACAGCCAGAGGCTGTGGGGATGAGAATGAGCCCCCCACCTCACCCCCGCCCCAAAGTACCTGGGGAAAACCAGGCTGGAGTTTCCATGCTGGATGCATCGTCTCCATTGAGAAAACACCTCCTGTAAAATATTTTTGTCACCTGCTTTGCCTGAGGTCCCCCACCCACACAGACACAGCCAGCTCATCAGTGTTGGGGGAGGATCTGTATCTTTATGGACTTGAAAAAGGAATCAAGTTGGTTTGTAACCAATTCATCCAACAAATATTTATTGAATGACTATTTCTTTCCATGCATTCGGGGAGGGGGCGGGCTAGCAAACCAGAGACAAATAAATTGAAACAATTGGCAAACTGGCTGGGGGCCGGAAGGGGAGCCAACCATTAGTTCAGGGTGGTTGGGTCCGTGCTGGGGACAGGGAGGTGTGTTGGGAGATTGAGTCTGGCCTGGGCATGAAGGTGAAGGGAAGTATGCATATCAGACATACGTGTTAGAAAGCTCACTCTGGCAGGAATGGGAGAATGGATGGGGGAGGCTTTGCTAAAAACGAAGTGAGAACTGAGGAGACCCTGAGTGAAGGTGGGAGAAGGAGACAGGGCATCTTCCACTGTCCTACCCTGAGTCATTAGGGGCAGGGCTGCCCATCAGAGATGTGGAAACATGGAGCATAGCCAACTGTGGAGTCCCTGGGAGAGGGTTGGGGGCAATGCCGTGGAGAGCAAGGGTCTGGGTCCCCCTGGGGATGTCAGGACTTCCCTCTGATGTCAGAGAAGCTCGTCTCTAATGGTGACAGAGACAAGCACACATCTGCGTGTCAGCCTTGAATATGTTTCTTAAGGACTAAATGAGGGCCTCGGGCTGGAGTATCCCAGGACCTGCGTTGCCCCCAAGAAGATCTAAGTCAGGATAATGAGGGAACTCGGAGCAGGTCATAATCGGCTTAATGCAACGCCTTGCTTAAAACTCCACTGCATCAATGACCTATCAGATAAAGGGCTACTATCCATTATCTGTGAAGAACCTATCAAACTTAACACCCCAAAAATACATAATCCAGGGAAGAAATGGGCAAGAAGACATGAATCGGCACTTTTCCAAAGCGGACATCCAGATGGCAAACAGACACATGAAAAGATGCTCAACGTGACTCACCATCAGGGAAATACAGATCGAACCCACAAGGAACTACCACCTCACACCTGTCAGAATGAATGGCTAAGATTAACAGCTCAGGAAGCAATAGATGTTGGCAAGGATGAGAGAAAGGGGAACCCTTTTGCACTGTTGGTAGGAATGCAAACTGGTGCAGCCTGTCTGGGAAACAGTATGGAGGTTCCTCAAAAAATTAAAAACAGAACTCCCCCACAACCCAGCAATTATACTACTAAGGTATTTATTAGAAGGATAGAAAGCGCTGATTCAAAGAGGCTCATGCATCCCAATGTTATAGCAGTGCTGTCGACAACAGCCGAATTATGGAAGGAGCCTAAATGTCCATTGACCGATGAATGGAAAAGAAGATGCGGTGTAGATGTACACAATGGAATATTACTTGGTGATGGAAAAGAACGGGATCTTGCCACTTGCCACAATGTGGATGGAACCAGAGTGTATTATGTATATTATGCAAAGCAAAATAAGTCAGTCAGAGAAAGACAAATATCATATATGATTTCACTCATAGGTGGAATTTAAGAAACAAAACATGAACGTAGGGGAAGAGAAGGAAAGATAAGAAAAACATAGAGGGAGGCAAACCATAAGAGACAAACTGAGGGTTGCTGGAGGGAAGAAAGCTGGGCAGGGGATGGGCTAAGTGGGTGCTGGGCATTAAGGAGGGCACTTGTTGGGATGAGCACTAGGTGTTGTATGTCAGAGATGAATCACTGAAGTCCTACTCCTGAAACAAACACTCCACTGTGTGTTAACTAACTTGAATTTAAATGAATAGATTGGGGCTCCTGGGTGACTCAGTCTGACTCTTGATCCAGGCTCAGGTCGTGATCTCACGGTTCATGATTTTGAGCCCGAAGTCGGGCTTTGCAAGGCCTGCTTGGGATTCCATCTCTCACTCTCTCTGCCTCTCCCCTGCTCGTGCTCTCTCTCTCTCTCTCTCTCTCTCTCTCAAAATAAACAAATAAACTTAAAAAAAGAAATTAAAACAAAACAAAACCTCCACTGTGTCATGAACCACACGAGAGGAGAAGGCTGCTGGTGACATAGCAGCCTTGGCGTGTGTCTGAGAAAATTTACAGACACCCACTCTGGCTCTTACAATGTCGTTACAAACAGGGACTGTGCATGACGACACCACTCCCTGGCGTCACAGGGCATCTTTCCTTGGAGTCCTACAAACAGCCTAAGACATTACCTCAGGTCTAAGTTAGCTAATCTGACCAACTCTTGCTTTCGGTGTTTCTGGAAGAACATCTATGAAGAAAGTCTCTTGGAATCCTTCAGAATGACCAAGCTGACATTTTGACAGAATATGTTTTTAAAACATGGGAATAGGTGAAAAGTTGAGGGAGCAGCCATTAGACAGCTTTGTTAAAAAAAATCCATGGACGTGATGTAAATGATAAGAAGTAAAACACAACTAGAAGTCTTTCTTCATCCCCCTTCATGCCTTTTATAAATCTGTACGTGTACCTTCCCTAGTGTTCCTCTCACACACAGGGAGACTGGGGCCATTTTCTTCACCACAGCACGTGTTTGAAGGGTTGATGCTTCGCTAATGGAGCGAACTCAGGTAAGAGAAGATTTAAACCAGAGTGTTAGTTATCTGTTGGAGGAACAAATCACCCCGATGGCTTCAACAACCACGACTGTATTCTCTCACACTACCTGACACCATGCTGTGGATTGACTAGCTTCAGCTGCCATTTTCTCTACTCCGTGAGGTGGGCTGGGGCTACAGCCTCTGGGAGCTCTACTTTGCTAGAACATTCCATGATGGCTTCTTTGCTTCATGGCTGATAACTTGGCAGTCCTTCCTGTGGCCTTTCCCCCCATGGAAGGGTCTCATGCCCCAGGGCCTCTCCATGTGGTCTCTCCCCACAGGAAGTAGTTGGCCTCTACTGGGCAGCTGATTGTCAAGGCAACACAAGCAGAAGCTGCCTGGCCCTCTTAGCCCACAGAATGAAGATGGTGTCCCTTTTACCATGTTCTCTTGGTGAAACTAAGTCTTAGGGCCAACCCAGACTCAGGGTGGGAGCGCATGTCGCCAAAACATGCGAGCTGGCAGATGTGGCTCCTTGGCGGCCATCTTTGCACACAGGCTGCACAACCCGCAGTGCTGGAGAGGCTGTGTGGTGTGGTGGTTGGAGCATCAGCTCTGGAGTCAAACAAGAGCTGAAATTTTGCCTCATCCACCGCCTGCGCATAGTAGGAAATATAACATTTCTGCGTAAGACATAACATAAGACTCAGTTTCATGTGCTGCCCTGACTCTGGGTGCCGTTGGAGGCTGTGAGTGGTCTCCACACAGGTTCCCCCCACCCCACTCTTGTGGAGAAGGTCCCCCCAAACACCCCTCCTCATCACACAGAAGCTCAGGACCTGCTGACCCCTGAGTGCTGGGTTCCAGTTCCCTCCCAGCCCTGGAATTCTTCAGACAAGTCCATCACACCCTCCCGTGGGAACCGGGCAACCTCACCCTCTTGCTACAAAGTCTGCCTCTCACAGTCCTGCTCGTTCACTCCGCTCCTGAGTGTGGCCCTCGTGTGGCCCCTGCGTGGCCTGCAGTGTCCCCCTCCCTCTGGTTGTGAGTGCATAAGACAAATAGTCCGCCGTTGGCCTCACTGTCCAATGTCCCTATCCCTGTAAACCCAGGGCAGGACCCCCTCCCTTGGCACTGGGGTGGGGAAGACGAGGTGACTGAAGCCAGGACTGGGATGCTTCCTGGAACAAGTCCGAAGCTAAGGAACGCACGCAGCCTTGGGAAGCAGAAAAAGGTAAGGAACCAGAGTTGCCCCCAGAGCCTCCGGAAGGAACACTGACACCTTGAGTTTAGACTTCTGGCTTCCAGGACTGTAAGACAATAAATCTGCCTTGTCCTAAGGCACTCAGTTTGTGATAATTTGTTACCAGCTGCAATAGAAAACAAATATGTCTTGTGTATCTTTTCCATGGCTTTCCACGGCATTGCTCTTCTGAAATTTTTTTTTTAACCCTAACTCTAATGAAATTATTTGCTTCTATCTTCCCTTCCAGTTCCTCTGACTAAGCTCTGTGAGCCTGGGCACCATGGCTGTCCTTTTAACCCCTTCTTCTCCAGCTCCGCCAACAGTGCCTGGCACATCTGGATGCTCAGAAAAAATACCTTCCGAATGAGCACTAAATGCCTTATTGCAACACTGCAGTGGCTCGAGTATGGTATGATCAATGCTTCTACCCTCCCAGCAGCTCAAATAATCGTGGGAAGCCTGATTTTGAAAATCATGGTGACTTTATTTTGCACATTTCACAAAAATGCTTTATGCCCAGAGGATTGAACGCTTTAAACAAAAACACAAATGGAAGACCTGGGTGGTTCAGTCGGTTAAGCATCCAACTCTTGGGTTTTAGCTCGGGTCATGATCTCATGGTTCATGAGTTCAAGCCTTACATCGGCCTCTGTGCTGACAGCATGGAGCCTGCTTGGGATTTCTCTCTCCTTTTCTCTATGCCCCTCCCTGGATTGCTCTTTCCCTCTCAAAAATAAAAAAGTAAGAGGAGCCTGGGTGGCTCAGTCAGTTGAGTGTCTGGCTTCAGCTCAGGTCATGGCTCAGGTCATGGCTCAGGTCATGATCTCTCAGTTTGTAGGTTCAAGCCCCATGTCAGGCTCTGTGCTGACAGCTCAGAGCCTGGAGCCTGCTTCAGATTCTGTGTCTCCCTCTCTCTCTGCCCCTACCCTGCTCACACTATCTCTCTCTAAAAACACAAAAGATAAATTAAACATTAAAAAATTATAAATAAATAAATAAGAAAAATAAACAAAAACAAAAATGAAACCTACCACTAATTCATATCTATATCTTTTCGCAGAATTGTTTAGGAAAGAGCCTACTAAAATATTTTTGTCGATGTATTCATTAAAAAAGAGACCAAAGAAGCACCTGTTTGGCTCAGTCAGTTGAGCATCCATCTCTTGGTTTTGGCTCAGACCATGATCCCAGGGTGATGGGATCAAGCTCAGTATCAGGCTTCATTATGAGCATGGAGCCTGCTTGAAATTCTCCCTCTCTCTCTTCTCTCTCTCTTCCTCTCTTTCTCTCTCCCTCTGTCCCTCTCCTCCACGATCTCTCCCTCTCTCTCTAAAAAAAAAAAAAAAAGAAAAAGAAAAAGAGAGAGAGAGGCAAGAAATCAGTGTTTAAATAGTCATGGCCTGGGGCACTTGGGTGGCTCAGTCAGTTAAGTGTCTGACTTCAGCTCAGGTCATAATCTCACGGTTCGTGGGTTTGAGGTCCGTGTCGGGCTCTGTGCTGACAGCTCAGAGCCTGGAGCCTGTTTCAGATTCTGGGTCTCCCTCCCTCTCTCTGCCCCTCCCCTGCCTCAAAAACAAATATTAAAAAAAAATATTAAAGAGTCATGGCCTGTGGCATGCAGTGCAGGGACATTTTGAGGAGAGCTCAAGTCCCTTTGGGGTTGATGGTCCCCAAGAGCACAAGCCTGTTCTGGAGGGGTGCTGGCCTTCTGGCCATGTGAGCCTGGCCTCAGTGAAGAGGTCACGTGCCCTATGCTCCACAACTAATCATCAACAACAGAGAAGTCTAAGATAGCACACACTGATCAGCTCACTGCTTCCAGGGGTCAGGAGTCCGGGGTGGGTAGGCTGGGTCCTGGGTCTAGGTCCCTCCTCAGGTGGACCACCTTGAAATCAAGGTGATAGGCAGAGCCAGGGTCTTACCTGCACTCAGGGTCTTCTTCCAAACTCATTCAGTTGTTACCAGAATTCATTTCCTTGCAGTTTTAGGACCAAGGTCCTCTTTTTCTAACTGGCTACTGGCCAGGGACAGCTCCCAGCTTCTAAAAGTGCCCCAGGTCCTTGTCACATGGCCCTCCTCTCACAACGTGGCAGCTCACCCCTTTCTGCCAGCCAGAGAGCCTTACTGTGACTCCTTTTCAACTTTAAGGGTTCCCCTGATTAGGCCAGGCTCACCCAATGGGTGAGTAGGGCACTGAGTTCTATGTGCAAAATCCCTTTTGCCACATAAAGTAATATAATCATGGAGGGTTACATCCTCTCTTGGCCTCAGTCCTGTTCACCCAGAGCAAGGTTAGGAATCTTGGGGGCCATTTTGACCATGCTGCCTACCACAGCCCCTCGACCCAAATGTAACTTCATTGTCCAACCCTGGGACACACAGCCTCAGCCCAGTTAAATCCAGGGAACTCTCCTGTGACTGGGGATAAAGGCACTATCTCTTCAGACCAGGGACACCCAGCTGCGGAGCTCTCTTATACCCCCGCAGGACCTGCCCACGTCCCCTCTCTCTGCCTCCCCTTCCCAGCCCCGCTCAGAACTTCTGGGTCCCCTTCCTGCTCTCTGAATGTGTGCGGCTCAGTTCGGGCAGCAGGGGGCGCTGCGGGCTCGTCTGGCGGGCTGACCCAGGCTGCAGCTCAGCGGCATCCCCTGGCCCAGGCTCAGCTTCCTCCTTGCTCAGCCTTTCCGGTCATCTGTCACCGGTCCTGGGGACCCTGGCACTGGGAGGGCGCAGGCCGTGCGTAGGCCTGAGGCCTCCTCTCTCCCAGCCTGTACTCTGCCAGGATCTGTCCGTGTGGCCTTGTATAGCTTCCGACCCAACGCCGCCGAACCCTTGCTCCCGGTTTCCTGGGTTCTCTGCTGCCAGCCCCCAAGACTGAGCATTCGGAGTGGGATTGTCCCCCGAACCGGGGCCCTTAGGGCCATCTATCGGTCACTTGCTTCCGCCTCCCTGAACATGATTGTCCTCATTCAGAGCATCCCAGGAGTGCATCCCAGCCAGGAGTCAAATGACTTGCTCCCTGGGGAGGAAACTTTCTTTCCAGAAGGTACTATGAATTTTTTTTGGTAATTCATGATTTGCAAAGCTGGCTCAGTGGTCCGTCTGCCGCCTCGCCCACGTGGCATCACCAGGCAGGGGCAATCGGGGTCATCTCGTCATCTCACGTCTGTGGTGTCCTTTCCTCCCCCGGAAGAAGCTCAGTAGTTTCTAGTGTTCGGGGCCCAAGGTAAAGCCCTGAAATTTGCCATCTATGCCTCTGCCAGCATTTTCCTGGGACCCACACAGAAGCGTTATCTTAGGGAAACTTAAATGCAAGGGAGTATGTTTGGCATGTTGGTGTAACTGCACGGGGTGGAGCCAGGGGTACCTGAGGAGGTCTCAGAGCCAGGCAAGGATTTTAAACTGCATTCGGAATATAAGTTTATTTATTTTGAGAGAGAGAGGGAGAGTGAAGTAGGGGAAGGGCAAAGAGAGAGGGAGAGAAAATCCCAAGCAGGCTTCATACTGTCAGTTCAGAACCCGATGTGGAGCATGAACTCATGAATCATGAGATGATGACTTGAGCCGAAATCAAGAGTCAGATGCTTGGGGCACCTGGGTGGCTCAGTTGGTTGAGCGCCAACTTCAGCTCAGGTCATGATCTCACCATTCGTGAGTTCGAGCCCTGCATTGGTCTCTGTGCTGACAATTCAGAGCCTGGACCCTACTTTGGATTATGTGTCTCCTTCTCTCTCTGTCCCTCCTTCACTCATGCTTTTCTCTATCTCTCAAAAATAAATATATGTTAAAAAAAAAAAGTCAGGTGCCTAATTGACTGAGCCACCCAGATGCCCCTAAATTGCATTCTAATATTTACATATTTCTTAATGTTTTTTATTTATTTTTGAGAGACACAGAGAGAGCACAAGCAGGGAAGGGTCAGAGAGAGAGAGATGCAGAATCAAGCAGGCTCCAGGCTCTGAGCTAGCTGTCAGCATAGAGCCCGATGTGGGGCTCGAACCCACCAACTGTGAGATCATGACCTGAGCCGAAGCTGGACACTTAACTGACTAAGCCACCCAGGTACTCCTAAATTGCATTCTAAATCAGAGGGTGTATTAGCTTCCTACTCTTGCTGTAACAGAATACCACACATTTGATGGCTTAATACACACTCATTCTCTTTCAGCTCCAGAGAGTTTCATGGGACTGATGCCAAGGTGTTGGCAAAGCTGTCCTCCCTCCGGAAGCTCGAAGGGAGACTCCTTTTCCTTGCCTGTTCTGGCTTCAGGGGCCGTGTTCCTTACATCCCTGGGCTCAGGGCCCTCCATCCTCAAAGCCAGGAACATAACATCTCAGTCTTTTCCGTAGTCAACTCTTTCTGCTTCCTTCTTATAAGGAGCCTCCTGCTTGCATTTAGGCCCAACCCCGTTAATCCAGGATAATCTCATCGCAATGTGGGGAGTGAGAAAGAGGGCAGTGACCCCAGGGTTTCCAGGCTGAACCAGGTGCATGGTATCACCAGTCCCAGGGACGAGGGACAGTGGAGGAGGGACAGGCCTAAGGGTCCTGTGTAGAAATAAAGACAGTAAAGAAGAAAGAATTTGGATTTGGACACATTTTGCCTGAATGAATGAAAAGAAACAAACCAAACCAACAAGCTCAAGATAAAATGACATCTGGCTCAGGAAGTCACCTTCTGAGATTGGCAGGCAGCTCAGTGCACCTGCTTACTCTCTCTTCCCAGGTGATGTCCTATTTTCCCAAAGGTAAAGGGTCCCTTGAGCTTCCTAGGTACTTGGCTTCCTTAGCGCCCAGTATCAGCAAAGGAGCCTGAAGCAAACCCAAGTTGTGGGGTAAAAGCTGTGAGCACGTTTGCCCTCATCACATTTGTTTCCTCCATAGCATTCCCCATTACCCCATTTGTGGGGGGTAATGCGTTCATACGAACAAGCTAGATTGTGCCATCCATAATTTAACCTATGTGATATCTGTTCTTGATTCTTCAACATGAATTTTTTTTTTTAATTTTTAAATGTTTGTTTTTGAGAGAGAGACAGAGTGCAAGTGGGGAGGGGCAGAGAGAGAGGGAGACACAGAATCCAAAACAGGCTCTAGGCTCTGAGCTGTCATCACATGGCCCGACGTGGGGCTCGAACCCACGAACTGTGAGAGCATGACCTGAGCTAAAGTCGGCTGCTTAACCGACTGAGCCACCCAGGTGCCCCTTGGTATAAGTGTATTTTAAGAAACTTCTCCATGGTCACTTACTAGCACCTCTTCAGAAATCTGCTTTTTCAAAAAGACTTGCTACAAAGACTGAAAGCTGGAACTATTTTTACTGTATAAAAAATGTGAATATGACTCAACTAAAAGAGGATATTTGGCAACTGAGCCTGTAATAAAACCACATGAAGAATGCTAGAATCTGGAAGGCGTAAACATGCATGTGTGATCCAGTCATTATTTGTAATGGTTATGGATGATCCTGTGTAGCTTTTCAAAATTATTTCTCCAACATTTGTGGTATTTAATTTTTTTTAAGTCTCTGTAAGCAAAAGATTGATGCACATTTGGTGTAATTTGCAAGAAAAAATGTTTTAGAAGTTTCAAAAATAAAACTGACTTAGGAGAAAAGTAGGGTTTTCTGTTTGTTTCTTTTTCCAGTGGTTCATTTCAAAAGCATTAACTGCAAGTGTACTTCCTGGTCTCTTGAGAGTCTGGGTCAACGTTAAAGACACTCTATAAAGTCAATTTCACTTACCACGATCATATGTATATTATTATTGAATTAGCAATATGGTGATTCTGAACATATAAAAAATTAGTCCTACACGTTAAACTTTAAGAAAATAAATATGACCCCAAGTTGATTTTTAAATCAACTTGGACACACCAAGTTCTTCTAGAAAAGCTCATTAGAATGTTTACACTCTAATTTGGGATACTGCTTTGCCTTGCTGTATAATATTAAGAAAGTTATTAAAGCATTATAGAGGCATCTGGGGGGCTCAGTCAGGTTGGGCCTCTGGCTTTTGACTTCAGTTTGGTTCCTGATCTCATGGGTCATGGGATTGAGCCCCACATCAGGCTCTGCACTGACTATTCCTACTTGGGATTCTCTCCCTCCCTTTCTCTTTGCCCCTCCCTTCTTCTCTCTCCCTCTTTCAAAATAATTAAACATTTATAAAAAGCAATATGTACACTTGGAAAATATTTTTACTAGGATGTGGAGAATGAAAGCTTTCCCCCAATTGTCCATTGAACAGGTCTTGAAATTCTTTTTCCCTTTACCCTGATTTTTAAAACTTCAGTCAACTTTATCGAGGTGTACTTTATATATAATAAAATGCACCCAGTGTAAGTATGCAGTTCGGTGAGTTTTGGGTAGATGCACACTTGTTGCTGCGAGTATTACATGTGTTGCTCAGTCAAGGCATGGAGCATTTCCATTCCCTGGAAAGTTCTTTCCTGCTCTTCTCAGTGACTCACTCTTTAGCCAACCACTCTGGGAAGAAAAATGTAAAAACGAAGCTTTTCTTTTCTCGTCTATTGCCCTGTCCTAACACAGTTATGTCGCTTTTTCTCCCTCTTTCATTCTTGTTGTTTAAGCATCCTGGCAATTGACTAGGGAGAGGAGAACATGCCCCATTATTTTCTTATTCTTTCTCAATGACCTCTCATTCCTCTGTATCTAAAGTAACCATCCATCCATCCATCCACTTGTCTATCCATGCATCCATCCATCTATTCAACTATCCATGTATCTATCCATCCATCCATCTATCCATCCAACTACCCACCCATCCATCCATCCATCCATCCATCCATCTATTCATCCATCTGTGCATCCATCCATCTATCTATCCAACTGTCCATCCATCCATCTATCCATTTATCCATATATTCATCCATCCATCCATTCATCTATCCAGGCATCCATCAACCTATTCATCCATCCATCCATCCATCCATCCATCCATCCATCCATCCATCCATGTACCCAACATGTGTTGAATGTCTCTTCTGAGGCACAGACTACCAGAAATCCTGCCTTCCCTGACTTAGGTTCTAACAAGGAAGACAAACAGTTTAACAGCTATGCTAAAAAGTCAATACATATGACAAAGGGGAAGTATGACACACAGTGGGAGACTCAGCAGGCGTAGCTGGGAATGAGTCTCAGGGGAGAAGAGACATGAGTGATGCAACCGTAGGACAACTATCAGTGAGTCAGTTCATTATTTCAGGAATATTCATTGGTTGCTGCAGGCCGGGCATGGCGGTAGCTGCTAGTGATTCAGGACAGACATGGGCCTGCTCTCACGGGGTGCACTTCATTATGGAGTTAGCCTGGGCTGGGCTGGGGCAGTGCGATAATGGTCTAGGCACAGGGAACATGGGGGATGGTGCATAGGAAAGAGACAATATGGTGCGTGAGTTAGAAACCCTGAAAATTCCACAGGACCAGAGCTTAAATGTCAGCCAGGCAGGGGGTCCTGATGGTACTTAAGGACAGGGCTGTGAGCAGCGGCTACAGCACCCATGGGCTCTCACTCGCTGTGTAGAACGGGTATTGCCTCCCTAATCAGAATCTTGAAAAAGAAATGTTGAATGTAGACACCACATCTCAATCACTTTCAAATCATTTCTTTCTGCCTTTTGTAAACATAGCCATGATTAAAATGACCTTTCACGCACAGCAGAGAGGCAGTGCTGAGGAAAATGAGGTATGTGAGAATAAAATCCATCTACCTGATTGCCATGTAACTGTGGTGAGTCACAAGAGTGAGAATTTCAGATGTGAATTAAAGATTGCCAAGAGAGGTGGTATTACTTGAAAGAAAAAAAATTCCCTGCATGCCTTTAGAATCAGAAGACCAGAGAATTTGAGAAGGAATGTATTCCTTATGTAGGTTCTAACTTCTTCCTAAATAATTTTCAGGTTATTTATAGCCCCCTTCTGAATTGTTGACCTTGAGTGTCACTTGATAGGCACTTAATATATTGAGGCAAATACCCCAGAGTTCTGCAAACATAGGACAATACATTTAGAATATGACATACCCCAGCTGCTGATTCATTTTTTGGCCATAACATGTCCATATAGTGTAGTTAATCATTTGCAGCTTAATATTTGGGAAGATCTATTTCCTTTGTAGTGAATTCTGTGAATTTCACCGAAAATTAAAGCTCTCTGAAAATCGCCATCTCCCGTGGGCACTAATTCACACTCCATTCTGGAAATCTACAATCTTAAATGCTTGCTGGCTGCAAACCAATGCTCATAAACCAAATATTAATATCTGCATGAAATGTTAATACTTCTCCATTGATTACCACCCTTCACTTGGATTTAGTACACATTTCATGGGGGCCGGGTTTCTCTTCTTGGATGACCCTACACTGGTTACCATCAGTTCAGAAATATACTCTATTGGGGCACCTGGGTGGCTCTCAGGCAGGTGAGCCACTGACTCTTGATTTCTGCTCAGGTCACGGTCTTGTGGTTCATGGGTTGGAGCCCCGCGTTGGGCTCTGGGCTAACAGTGCAGAGACTGCCTGGGAATCTCTCTCTCTGCCTCTCCCCTGCTTGCTCTCTCTCTCTCTCTCAAAATAACCAGAAATAAACTTTTTTTTTAAACGTTTATTTATTTTTGAGAGGCAGAGAGAGAGAGGAGAGAGAGAGAGAGAGAGAGAGAGAGAGAGAGAGAGAGAGACAGAGCACGAGCAGGGGAGGGGCAAAGAGAGAGGGAGACTCAAATCCAAAGATATTTTCTTGACTTGTGATTTCTACTCATGGCTTTGTCGGCTTCATGGGCAGTGGGACTGTCTCCTTACATTTTCCCAGGTGGGCAAGGGGACCAACCCGAGTGTCCCGACATACGCTCCTACTTCTCCACCCATCAGGACCCTTCCCTTGGAATCAGCATACCTTTCATGGGGGCCCGGTTTCTCTCCTCGGATGACCTTTCAATCAGTGGCAAAAACTGACAACACGGTTGAATTTTATTCCAAGGTTATTTACAAAAGAGGATCCTGGGCCGGCAAACTGTGCTCATTGGTGGGCTCCCAGCTACTCAACATGAGGATAAATGGCAGCCACCTCCCTCACTAGGTGGTCAGTTAGGGACTCTGGTCAAGAATCAGATTTGGCCACCTGAGCGGTGAGTGGATTTTCCAACACGTTTCAAGGTCAAACATATAGGAGTTGAAAATACGCAAATTCTCCTGGACACGGCAGGAGGAGGTATTCATAAGAGAAAAAAAAGAACATGTGAATGCTCATGGAAAACGGCCCAATGTTAATCTTGATCAAGGTTAATGTCATCTGCTAGAGTTCAGCCAATAAACCCCGGGTTATCTAGGCCTCTGTGGACAGGTGCGGAAAGCACACCCCCATGTGTCATAAGGGCACCAGGGAAAAGACTGCTTGGCATTCAGACGGAAGGCTCAGAGACAGACTTTCAGAACCTAACTGGCCTTGGCTTTCAGTGTCTTGTGTGGACCTCTAACAGGAAAGACATTCCTCCAATTAACAATCAAAAATGTGGTTGTTTAGTGGAGCTGCTGGTTTTGCTGGTAAATAGGGTTTTCCTTCTCCCCCCCAACAAAGCAAGTACTCAGACTTCCGATTTCAGTTGTATCCATTTTCCCCTTTACTAGACGGTGTATGGTTAGTGTGTTAGCCCTCCGAGAACCGGGAGTCTCTAAACGGCAACTGGTGAAGGGAAGAGTCCTTTGGAGACCGCAGGATTAAAAGGGTTCACAGACCGAGCATCAGAAACAAAAGGGCACAAAGATCAACCTTGCCGTAAAGAGCATATTGTGTTGATTTATTATAGACTGCAGTTAAAAAAAATACGTTGAGGTTAGCCTCTCCAGTTTAAAAGCACTTAGCCAGGAACACTTGAACAGCTATGCAATGGTCTCTCCCTCACCTGCCCCCCCCACCTCACCAAGTACTGTAAACAGGGCTTTGAGAACATCTGGTCGATTTCTTGATATGAACGATCTAATGCATTTTGCTTCTTAAAGAAAACCATCTTCCAAATTCCCAAAGCATGCACGGTTACTGGGCGTTAGGTATCTCAAAATGACAACTTGTTATGGTATTGTAAGGCCAGAATAGAATACCTATTTACCAGACACACACGTTACAACTAGAAAAAAAAATCACAGACGCTCACCGAGTGTAACAATTCCATCAGGAATTAATGGGGAAAGGCACTGTGTCCCTAGCATTCCACCACACGTCTACTATCCACTTCACATGCTTTGAGTTCAAGTCCTGTCCAACATTTAACAGCGTCTTCTACAAGTCACAGGTGGGGTGATACTCTGACACGACTCTTCCACGGCCGTACTTTTCACCCGAGTACACGATGGGAATGGATATATGCCATCGGCTTTATTTACAAGTTTGTCTTGATGTCTTAGTGGGGTAAAAAAAAAATGTCAACCATCTCAACCAGGAGTTCCCCAGAAAAGTATTTTGGCTACGATTCATGTGTGCAAACCACCATGTAAAAGAAATAAATAGAACCAATGTCTGACCCAAAACACCTAACCTAAAATTTCTCACCCACAAAATGTTGGCAGTGAAACTGCTATTCTCTGAACTTTACGAAGCGAAACTCTACATGGGAATTTCAGATCGATTTCTTTTGCCAAAGCACAGGGGCCGTGTTGCATCGGATGGGATGCTGAGTGAACGTTATCCTGGGTGGAATCCCACATGGGCGTGCTGTCGCAGAGTCATGAATGTGGAAAGGCGATCGGTTTTCCAAATGCTTTCCTATCTTCCCAAAAGATGTGAAACAACAATGGCGTAACTCTATACACAAACAGAGGTTAGTTCTGAAAATCAGTAATATACATGCACAAACATTAGAACGTGGTGGGGAGAAAAATGAAAGGCTACAAATCCCACATTGCATGGTTGTTTCCACAGCCTTCCTGCACCAGACACTTTGTGGCTTCGAGGGGCCTCTTCCTACCAGTAGAGAGAGTCTGCCCCGTGGGCTGGCTGGAAACACAAGGCTCTCCCCACACCCAGGGATCAAGCTGCCCGTGACAGAAAACAGAACCTACCAGAAAAGAACAAGTACAAAACACTATCGGTTATCGGTTTTCTCGAGACGTGCCCAAATGTCCTCGTGCGATCACCTTAAACTTCAGTGATTGGCCCAGGACATTCCCCGGAAGCCGTGAACATTGACGGATGCACAGCGTTAGACCCAGAGGACGAAGCCTGGACCCTCCTCTGAGCAACGTGAACTGGAATTTCTGCCACAGCGATCACGGCTGCCACCTCCCCGGCTGTGAGCGGCCACTGCCACAGAAAAAGATTCCTCCCCGTGAGTGTGATTCGGAACACTTCTGCATCCGGGCTCCCCTTCAGCTTAAGTGGAGGGGCGTATATTCCGGCCTTCTGGTCTGGATAATTTTTGGTTTGGGTCTCTTCATTCTTTCCATCTCGTCCTCCTCCTCGTTCTCCTGATCGCTCTCGCATACGTGGACCACCACGCTGGGGGTGGTGTCAGTCGCCGCGTGCAACTCATACTTTTCCCCTGGGGAGACAAGAGAAATGCAGGGTGACTCGGGTGAGGGCTGGAGAGCCAGAAAGCGAGAGCAAACAGAAAAGCAAATAGGGGTCTGCTCGGCCAGGCTTCTGCGAACATTCAGTGGGGACCAAGGGACACAGCCAGATCTGCTCTGGATTGGGATTTCTTTGGTGGCTCTAGCAAAAAGAAAATTATATATACATACACAGAGAGAGTCACCATTACATGGTATTCTGCTTTCAGTCAAACACTGAATCCAGGCATATGAAAGCTATGGAAGAAGTATATTTTTTAATTATGCGTAATGTGTCCACCAGGCCTCTTAAAATACCCAGATGGCTTCCCGACTGTGGTGCGAGGAGCGCATGTTCAGGAAAAGACAGCGCATGAATAAAACACATTAGAGACAAGACATTGAGAGCCTTCCTCTACTTATTTTAAAGTTTATTTATTTATTTTGAGAGAGAGAGAGCTCACGAACTGTGAGATCATAACCTGAGCAGAAATCAAGAGTCAGGGGGCACCCGGGTGACTCGGTCAGTGAAGCATATGACTTTGGCTCAGGTCATGATCTCATGGTCCATGAGTTCAAGCCCTGCGTCAGGCTCTGTGCTGACAGCTCAGAGCCTGGAGTCTGCTTCAGATTCTGTGCCTCCTTCTCTCTCTGCCCCTCCCCTGTGTGTACTCCCTCTCTCTCTCTCTCTCTCAAAAATAAGTAAACATTAAAAAAATAAAAGAAGTCGAGAGTTGGATGCTTAATCGACTGAGCCAGCCAGGCGCCCCAAGAACCTCCCTCTTGAGGCTCCCACCAAGGCAGCTTGCAACGGAGACAGGGCACAAGGGGCCACATGGGGACACAATTAGGGCTACTTGAACCAGGTGCTCTGGAAACATCTGTGACCACAACATCCTTTTCCATAGGACAACTTCCACCCCCTGGAGCAAGGAGCACCCTGCAATTCTAAGTCAGCCTTAGTGTGACCACATTTAGTCCAGCTCTGGCCACTCTGGCCCAGCAAGGGTGGGCTGAGTTGTCTGTAACTGAGAAGCAATCTACGGTGCTGGTCTGGCTGCATCTTCAGGGCCGAGGGAAGTCGTGGCCACCACGTGGGCTGCGATTCCCTCCACTCTGGACCCAGAGCCCACGGGGCACATTCCTCACATTCCTGTGAACCTCCAGGGCCTCCTCTGAGAAATGGGATAATAACAGCACGGACCTGACAGCTGACTGGGTAAGAGCAAGCAGAGTTCTTAGGACCCAGTGCACAGTACACAGGCCCCTTAAGTGTCAGCCAGCTTTACTAATGATTACTAAAAGGGCGTGGATCCTTACTAGTGGGAAGTGGGGAGTAGTAGAGATGCTATGGTTTAAGTGGGTGGGAAGGGGGGGTGCTGCGGCTCGATCCACCCTGTAGGGGTACAGCGGAGGTGAAGGGGGGGGTTTCCTTCAGGTTCTGTGTGTTCTTCTCCAGCCCGATTCCAGACCTTCTTGGCTGGCTGCTGCTTTGGGGACTCCTCTGAACACGAAGGCACTTTTCCTCATAAAAAAGGTAATTAATTGCGGGGTCTCTATCTGGAATGTCACTGGCAATTGCATCTGAGAAGGTGAGCAAGGCTTCGCTCTGTCAGGGAGGGACTTAAGGTGGAGGGTCATAAGATCACATCCGGTCAAGATCACTTCCGGTCAAGATCCTGCCTGGTCAGGGTCCTTATCTACCTACCAATCAGCCAGCGTCCAGAAAGCTTTGGTGGAGTGCCAGATTTGCAGAATCTTTGCAATCTTGCTGGCTGTGCTTCACAGCCAACAATGCAACCTTGTCCCAGTTCACTGTTACGTAAACTAAGCGTGAATGGATTTGATGATGCCTATTTTCTGAAAGGGCTTCTCAAAGCAGCCTTCTGGAAAGGAGTGGTAGGTTCTGGAGCGTGGAGAACTGCCTTTAGCAGCACTTCTCGGCCCTGGAGGTGTGGCACCTCCCCCAGATGCAGGACCCACTCTGTCTAGCCTCTCGGCGGACTCCATCCAGCCCTCAGCTCGGCCAAGGCACCTTGGCCGGGAGCTTGTGCTTCCTCGGACTGGCCAGATCCATCTTGACCTTCATCACGCCACCATGAGCAGTAAGTAATGGGATTCTAGCTTTCTTCTGCAAAGGGAACTTCTGCTGGGGCGGTGTTTTCAGAAACATAATCTTTTCAACACGAAACTGCTGATGGTCCATGAAATCAAACCCTCAACCCAAAGGGATATCATCAGATGTCTGGTCAAGAATCAATGAGGAGCTGACGGCCTCAGTATTTGTCTGTTCTATGGACAGGGCAGGAGGATGAACTCAAACTGCTTCACCCCAAGACAGCCCTCGCACCTGCCCACTCGCCCAAAACCCAGCAGGTAGGACAGGAACCACTGACATCTTATTGTTTCCAGAAATCGGGTGTTGGGCGCTGCCTACGGGCCAGGCACGGATCGAAGTGCTTTCTACACAGTGATCTCACCTACGGCTCACAACTCCGCTGGGCGATACCCACTGTATGGAGAAGAAGACTGAGGCCAGGGTGCCTGTCATCTCCCTGAATATTCATACCTTCCTCCCATCAGAGGACTGGAGCCCCTGCTCTCTCAGCGGGGGAGCACCCCAATGGGGCCAAGAGGGGGCTTGCACGACTGAGGCTCCTTCACTATGCGCTAGGGTGCCCTTGAACATTCAAAGGGGCAGGTGAGAATCAGATCAATGGCCTTGACTAAAAATGAAATTTCTAAAGTGTAGGGCGGTGTGTTGTCCTGTTCCAAGTCTAATTGCTCCTCCTGGAGTGATACGACCTGGGATTGAGTCTCGAGCTGTCCACACAGGCTGCGCTCAGTGGGCGACGGGAAGGATTCCCATGATAGCAGCCATGAGGGGTCACGGGGCTCGGTTCCCATGACCGACCGGCTAAGGAAGGAGCCCAGAGGCAGGCAAGTGTGTGTGCTCCCAGCAACTTGAGTTACAGATGCAGAGGAATGCAAGTGGCAACAGTTCACAAAATGTGGGGCCCTGGGGAGAGCGGGGAGGCCGGTAAGCATCCCTGCCTGGGCCCCTGAGCACCACCTCTGCCCCTCCGTCTCCCTGCCCCCGCCCGAGAGCACCGCTTACCTGGCCCTAGCTTGGAGATAGCGTATAACAGATCATAATTTATGACAGGAGTAGCATCTTCTACTTGCTTCCAACCAACTGGCGGCGAGGCAGGAGGAGAGATCAGAAACTGCTTGTCTGGATTTGGGGGCGCCAGGTGGGAACTTCCTATGTGTAAAGTCTGCGGAGAGAAAGGAATACAGGCGGATAGTTTCTGGAGGAAAGAACCTGAGCTGGGGCGCCTGGGTGGCTCAGTCGGTTAAGCGTCTGGCTTCAGCTCAGGTCATGATCTCACTGTTGTGGGTTCAAGCCCCATGTTGGGCTCTGTGCTGACAGCTAGCTCAGAGCCTGGAGCCTGCTTCAGATTCTGAGTCTCCCTCTCTCTCTCTGACCCTCCCCTGCTCGTGCTGTCTCTGTCTGTCTCTCAAAAATAAAAATAAAAAAAAACACTAATTAAAAAAAAAAAGACCTGAGCAAGGCGACAGCACTTGGCAACAGCTTGGGGAAGGACAGGCGTGAAAGGACAAGCCTATGACAGGGCAGCAGAACGCTTGCAGTTCAGGGGGGGCTTGTGACCCGGTCCGCGTGGAGAAGGTAAAAAAGGGGTGACAGCGCACGCATGGTTGGCGCCCCCTCCCAGGACTGGGACCCACAGTCACTGGGACTGCAAGGAATCCCCACGGACCCAGACTGGTGGCAAACTAGAACCACCATTGTAGTAGAAATGGAAAAAATAAAGCACTGTTGTTGAGGCCAGAGGGATCTCGGCCATTTCTTCCAGCTCCTGAGATCACGAAGGTGGAACAGAAGCTCCAAAAGGCTAAGCCACAGTTGTAAGAGGAGACAGCTTCTGGAAGGGCAAAGCAGGGAGGGGGTCCTAGGGCTCCCGCCCGCCCAGTGGCACCCCACAATTCCCGCCCTCTGGGGTTCCAGATCAGATGCCAAAAGCAAGGAAGGAAAAAAAGATCCGTCTTCCAGGAGATTAAAAAAAATAATAGTATCTTGAGAATGCAAGCAGGTGCAGCCACTCTGGAAAATAGTATGGAGCTTTGTCCAAAAAAATTAAAAATAGAACTGCCCTTTGGCCCAGTACCCTATGACCCAGCAATTGCACTAGGAGGTATTTGTCCGAAGGATGCAGGCCCGCTGTATGAAGGGGCATGTGCACCCCGATGTTTACAGCAGTGCTATAGCCAGATGATGGAAAGGGCCCAAATGTCATTCATCAACTGACAAATAAAGAAAATGTGGTATATATGTGTATATATATATAGGCTACCAAAAAGAATGAAATCTTGTCATTTGCAACAACGTGGATGGAACTAGGGGGTATTTTGCGAAGCAAACTTAGTCAGAGAAAGACAAATATCATGTGACTTCATATGTGGAATTTAAGATACAGAAGAGATGACCGTAGGGGAAGGGAAGCAAAAATAATATAAAAACAGGGAGGGGGACAAAACATAAAAGACTCAAACTGAGGGTTGCTGGAGGGGTTGCGGGTGGGGGGATGGGCTAAATGGGCGCGGGGCATTAAGGAGGACGCTTGTTGGGACGGGCACTGGGGGTTATACGTAGCGGATGAATCGCTGGATTCTACTCCTGAAATCATTATTGCACTAGACGCTAACTAACTTGGATGTAAATGTTTAAAAAATTAAATTAAATTAAAAAAACTAAAAAATAATCGTATGAAACAATAACCTTTGATGCTAGTTTGAGCTTAAAAGGCCTATCCGTGTGGTTAGAGGGCTGTCCAGAGGGATGGTATATCAAAATCTTACCAGTTCTGGGTTTTCTTTGGATCTCGATATTCCACTACGCCTCAGCCACCAAAGTTTCCCACTGAGCATGCATTTACTTTCATCATCAGAAAAAGTTGTGGAAGGACTAAGTCACTATGAAGATCCAAGGTCAAAACCTTTGCCTCGAACATACCACCAGGGGGCAGGGCATCCCAGCTCTAATTTATATTTGCTTCTCCCACAATCTGGAAGCCTCTCCACAGGGCCCACTGCGATGCTGGCCTGGGGAGCTCCGAGCCCCAGCGGGGGCGGGCTGTAACCAGAAAGCAGCGTCTGAGAAGCTCCTTC
>NC_043704.1:12043851-12131111 GCF_006229205.1 Suricata suricatta | reverse complement strand
AAAAACACTGGAACTCAATAGAAAAAAAAATTTGTTTGCATTGGGAAACATGAAGTTAACAAGAAACTTGCATTTCTCAGTGTAAAGGAAGAGGTGTAAAAAGAAATCTTCCTATTGTTTTCCTACTGGGTCTGTTACATTTTAACTCTCTAAAATAATACCGGTTTAAAAATTAATGTACTGTGAATGGACCCATTTCTTTCTTTCCTTTGAAAAAAATGCATTTAAAGTCAAGTTAGTTAACACAGTGGAGTACTGGCTTCAGGAGCAGAACCCAGTGATTCATCTCTTACATAGGACACCCAGTGCTCATCCCCACAAGTGCCCTCCTTCATGCCCATCCCCCATTTTGCCCATCCCCCACCCAGCTCCCCTCCAGCAACCCTCGGTTTGTTTTCTGTAGTGAAGAGTCTCAGGGTTTGCCTCCCACAAACGGACCCACTTCTGCAAGCTGGCTTTCATGGACGTACATTTCTAGCTCGAGTGTCATAAAGCCTAGTGAAAATGACAAAACAACATGAGTTTCTTAGAATAGAAATGCCCAAGTTCAAGGGTGTGAGGCTGAGATTCAGGAAGTAGTTCCTCAGCTTTTCTGGGAGAAGCCGTGTGGAGAGCCTCCTGCTAGGCTGGGTTCTGGGGTGAGGCTTTTGGGGGAGGGTGTGAGGGGGAGACGGGCGACCACTGCGAGGTCCCAAGCCTCCAACCAGTGAGGGAGTTGATGGACAGTTGAAACTTCAAGAAAGACTGTATGGACTTTGAGTGTTGTCTTTTGTTTTTTTTCCCCCAGACTGAACACTAAGGACACGTGTGGGAAGTCTACGAAAGGCAAATCGGGCCGGCTGGGGGTTCCGTTGTGGGAGGGGCGGGCCTTCTACAAAAGGGACCCAGGTAGAGGGGGAGGGGGCGGGTGCACCGAGGACCTTAGAGGCCTGCAGAAATCAGTTTCTGCAGAAGGGAGAGGGTATGGCTTATGAGAGGAGACCATTACCAGAAGTTCAGTGCCAGGACAGGACCTGTGTACCTGTGTTCCCGCCTGGGGACAGAGACTGGGGGGGGGGGGCGGTCAGCCCGCGTCCACTAGACAGGCTGCTCCAAGGAAGGGAACATCTCACAAACTTTCTGTCTCTGAATTCCGTGGCTTTTCTTTCATTTACGAAAATTTGTGAGCGGTTTTGCGGAGGCAAAGAATGAGAAAAATACCCAGCGGTCGCTTCACAGAGGGCTTCCCCCCACCTCCCTCCAGCAGCAGCTCCGGCAAGTTTCTGGCCCGCAGCACGTGCAAATATTTGGAATTTCGCATGACCTCATCAATGGCATTGTGACCAACTGTTTAGTTTTGAAGTTTATGATTCAGAATTTAGGGGAGATGACTTTGAGGAGTATTTTTAGAATGCAAGGCAGGGCTCAGAACCAGAACTCAAGAGAAGGCACAGTATCTGTCAAATCCATGTTACCATGATGCCATTCTTCTATAAAATCATCTTATTTGTCCTAACAACTGATAGCTAGTTATTACAGCTGTTGGATGCCATCTCTCTTTGATTAAATAATGATTTTACTCACATAAGGCTAATACGAAATACATAGATTTTGTCGGACTTTCACACACAGAATGTGCTGCTCTCTCATTCAGAAACCACAGTCCTGGCTCACAAAAATCATACAGTTGCAGAGTTCAATTTGAAAAAAAAAACCCTTCGCATGTCCCAATACGGCACGGACTATAAAGCAGACGATATGAACACCATCCCCAAACACACAGAATTCATTCATATACATTATTGTTAAAGATCAGTTAGACAGCTGGGTAGCCACTGATGGAGATCTTACAGCTTAAACGAATGAAGAAGAAAAGTATGGTAATTAAAATTACTAATTATACTAATTATCACCAATGAGAGCTGCTTCCCAGGAAGTACGCTTATCCCACACTTAAACTTGAGGTATTTATCCAGTTTTATTGTTTGCTATGGCTGCATTTTCCCTAGTTAAATAAAAATCTGAAAACTTGAGGACAGGCCCTTGTAATTATCACAGACATACATATATCTTAGCAATATTTTTTCCTAAGATAACATTACATTATTCTGATCTCTAGATGTCAAAGTGAAACACTCTATTCACCATCAAAAAAGCTTCCCTCTAAAAGTTTACTTACAACCGACACAGAATGAAAAATAAACAATGTTAAAACTCTGCGTTCCAGGTTGGTCAGGGGACCTGGAGGTTTTCAAATACGGAGAGAGCTTGAAAACTTCCTTCACAATGAATCCCTCCGGGAACAGCTTTGTTTGATAAAGCACCAAATATTTTGGACTCATTTCAAAACCCCCAAACGCCTCAAGACTGTCACATCACACCCCCGCAAATATTTGAGCTAGAGCCCCAATTAACACAATGCTTTGAAAACTCTCAAAAATCACATTATATTAGGAGCCTTACCCTGGTTTCGCTTTCGCTGTAGATATCACTGTTTGCCACACAGGCAATCAGGGAGCTAAAACTGTAGTTGAAGTTTCTAAAGTGCATCTTGCTTTCTTACAGCGAAAGCACTAGCGACTCAGGCAGTCAGGCGCCCAAGTGAGGTTCCTTTGCAAGAGGCTGGAGGTTTCTCTCGCCAGCTGGCCCTTATAAAGCACCGAAGTCCAGCCCCCTGGGAAAAAAAAAAAGGCACAGCTTCCAAGAGCATCCTGTTTGGACAGCAAATTCCTGAGTCAAGTCCTGCATGCTTTCAGGCAGACAGAGACAGAGTGTAAGTTTCTACTGGAAAGAGGTGACGTCAACACCTTAGTCATTTTCCCTATGCTAATTAACTTAGCTTGGGGAGGATGGAAAAAACAGCCAAGGTTTGCCTTGCAGCTGCTTTATCAACTCCTCTTGCAACATAGTTTCCACTGGTAGTAATTCCATTCAGCCACTCAGACACCATGCCTCAGCTGAATGGGACCACCCTTCTTAAGATGGAAAATGTTACAGAAGAAAAATGAGGAAGGTCTCAGCAGTAAACAGTAATTAGCCTCTAGGGGAGTTTTGAGCCTTTGGGAAACCTGGAAACTCAAGCCTTGACTAGTTGTTTGATCCTTGTAATTCCCTGAAAACCTCAATCCACGTTTCATGTTGGGGTATTAGAGAAAACGTTTTGAAATCTTTCTTGGTCAATGAACTCTGTTTTTAACGAAAAAAAAAAAGTGGGATTCATTTTGAAATATGGCGCTTCCCCCTCCCCCCAATTGAACTTTAGTGGATGAATGTCCCAATTCCCGCTTGGATTCCACAGTGGGAATGTGAAAGGAGCCCCTCAAGCAATCCTGGGATTTTTTCATTGGAAAATTCTATTATTGTAATTTGGACACTAGGAATATGCAATGCTTTGATCATTTTCTAAGAGCTACTGGATTCAGAAAAAGATATAAACATTTGAGAGAATCTAAAAAGTAAAACACTGAGATCAGCTGTCCTGCTTTGGGGCACACAGACTAAAAGCTGTGTTTTTCTTTTCATAGAAAGGGAAGAAGAAACGGAAAGAATGTATGCTACGTTGAAGAGGCTACCTGAAAACTGGCCCCATTTTCAGGTAAGACGTCTGGCATGGAGAACATAGAGGGATGGCAGGATTCTAGTTCCTTCTAAAGGCTGCAACTCTGAAGTGCTAAGCACTTTACCAGTTTGGATCCCTGTGGCAGCCTGGGTCCTAGGACCCTCCCAATCTCCCCCATTGCATTATCGCCTAAAAGCATTCAAATTACTTCTTAAAAAAAATTTTTTTTTAATGTTTTATTTCTTTTTAAGAGAGAGAGAGAGACAGCGTGAGCAGGGGAGGGTCAGAGAGAGAGGGAGACACAGAATCTGAAGACAGGCTCCAGGCTCTGAGCTAGCTGTCAGCACAGAGCCCCACGCGGGGCTCAAACCCACGAACCGTGAGATCATGACCTGAGCTAAAGCCAGAGGCTTAACCGACTGAGCCACCCAGGCGCTCCAAGTTACTTCTAAAAGCATTCTCTAGTCTAGAGGCACACAGAGAGACACCTCTTAAGCTTCCAGAAAGTGAACTAGAACCCTGCCATTCACATGTAAAAATTAACTTCAAAGAATCATTGAAGTCAGCCAATAATATTAAAGTCTCCAATAATGGCGCAAACCCAAACCAGAGCATTTATCCCTCCAAAAAAGGAAAAGCAAAGTCTTCTTGGATAAAGGAGCGTTGCTTAATTTCAATGCGCACTGCCTTGCTGCCAACTGTAGTTATGTAAGAACCAGCGATGGTGTTTGCGTTGCCAAATTACCCATAGCTCCCAACCTGAAAAGATCTAAATGCATATATTCTAAAAAAGTTGGGAACGCTGGGAATAGTACGGGTGTGTATCACACAGCACGGGGATATGGTCACATGAGACGGTGCCGGGCGACGGGAAGTGTGTGTTTGGGGGTGTTGTTATTTTCAGTGCCGTCCGCAGTGTGTCCCTGACACACTCACATTGTGGTGGTGGTGGTGCAGGTATGGGAGGGGTTGGGGGGGCACTCAGGGGAAAGGGAGGGGGAGGTACAACACAGGGAGCCTCCTCCAGAGGCTGGGAAGGGCTCTGAGGTGCACGCCCACCCCCACCCCGCCAGGGCAGTGCCCCGCTTTTCTCTTTCTCCTAGAGTCCCCCTTAGCAAATAGAGTTAAACGGAGTTCAGAGGAGGAAGAAGAGGCAAATTTCTGCTCGGTGAAATAAATGATAAATGATTGATCTTTCACTAGGCTGCCCCAAAAGACCTAGTGTGTGATTCTGTGCCTGCCCTTGACATGATTTTAAGGTCCATTTGAATCAAGTTGTGAACCCATGTGCTCCCATTTTTACACCTGCACTAGGAGCTCAAAATGGTGGCCACTTGTAGGGAGGCTGAAAAGAATGCTTTCTGGCAAAACTCCTTGGGCTGAAAAGTGACCATGGCCTTGGACCAGACAGGGGCACCTTGGTTCCCCAGCTACTGTGTGAGAGGCATGGAGCAGATTTGGGTTTGCAAAGTATGTCGCTGAGTAGCAAGTCTCCTTCACGGAGCTCCAGGCCCGGCTGGCCAAGGGGACAGACACCTGTCCCTGTACCCAGAGGTGACACCGCTTTAAACGCATCTCAGTTTCCCTTCATCTGCTAATCTGACAGTTCTCATCAGGAATGTCCAATATTCAGGGCATCTGGGTGGCTTGGTTGATTAAGCATCTGACTTTGGTTCATGACCTCTAGGTTCGTGAGTTTGAGCCTTGCGTCAGGCTCAGAGCCTGGAGCCTGCATCCAATTCTGTTTTTCCCTCTCTCTCAAGAATAAGTAAACATTAAAGAAAACTTTTTTTAGGAATGTCCACTCTTCAGCTGCGTGTCTATTATACATGAACGTGGATTTCTAAATGTTCTATGCGAAAGAATTACACTGTAAATCGTGATTGTCCTCATGGAGGATAAAAATTGTTCCAAAACAAGTATTAAGAAAAGTGGACATTCCTACATGTGTATCCCTTGTTGTCGGGAGCCAAGTACATTCCTGATTCTTGTTTGCTAGTCGGATACAAGTGATTTGAAGAAAGTAGTGCCTAATGGCTCATTAGAGCTCTTGAAAAGCATACCGAAAATCGCACTTAAAATAGTAAAACTGACACCAGAAGTTAAAGAAGAAATGAAATGCTTTAGTCAACTGAAAGCTTTAGATGTTTTGCATTTCTTCCATTCATCCCATAAAAATTCTAAATTCATCTCTTTAACTTGCATTTGCTTCCTCTGGCTCCATGCAGTCAGAGCATATTTTCACTAAGAAGTTTTCTATTTTCAGGGAGGAAAAATTGAGGTTTAGGTTGAATTCCACCATTTCCATTACAGCATTCCTGAAGCAAAGTGAGGATGACCTCAGTGCATGTCCTTATAAACCCCAAGGAGTTTGCAACTATGCCAAGAATGTGCCACCACCAGGGAAACTTTCTAGAGAAAGACCAGAAAGGGAAACTGAGTTTGGACTCTGATGTGCAAACCGAAGCAAAGAATGGAGCAATTCTCAAAAGATGGGGGGGCGGGGGCGGGGCCAGGAATGACACACCTGATGGAGATAAAAGGTATCATTTTGAAGAGCCTTTATCTTGAATGCTAATGAACTTGTGGTTTAGTCGACTTTTTTTAGCTTCTGAGATAATGGAATTGTTTTACTGTTACTTCACATTGCCCTTTCTGTCTATAACGTAGAGCTTTGTTCTTCCAACTCAGTGACTATACAATAGGAACACCCAGGAGCTGACTCCTACTCATTCTTATCATTTCTCTGGTCTAAACGATGGTATTAACGGAGGTGAGCGTTCTAGTGCTCAGCTTGTAAACCCGGTTAATACCAAATTCAGCGCCGCAGTGGGATCGAATGATGTGATGTGGGCAGAGTGCTGATCACAGTGCCTGAAACACAACCGGTGGCTGTTGTGTGTTAGCTGCGTCTCTGTTTTCTACTTCCCCAATCGTGATCCTGAGGTTCAGAAAGGCCCAGTTCACTTAGGAGAGCCAGGGCTCACCCTGGTCTTTCAGTCGCAGATTCCAGGCTTGCTCGGTGGAACCACAGCACCATGCCCACCTAGCGGCCATGCCTTCTGGCATCGGAGCTCATTTCCCCATCTCTGTTCTCTCAGATGCTCTGGCTGGACTGTGTAGGGCATCTTGGATGTTTTCCTCTTCTAAGTGCCCTGCCCACAGGAGGTCTGTGGATTCTCTGCACCACCCTCCACTTTGCACTCCAAGCATACCACTTCAGGTGCCTTCTGTGACTGTCATACCTTTCTAACTGGTCTCATTGTGCCAATTTCATATTGCTCCAATATAGTACGTAATTCCCACAACACAGAATTTCCTGAAGCCGAGCTTGATCACATTTCTCTCCCACTGGAAAACTTTAAAGACTTCCTTCCCACTGTTCCTTGGGTTGAAGATGAAGACTTTGACTTAGTATTCATGCGTGTGTGTGTGTGCATGCATCCACCCATCCATCCATCCCTCCATTCACCCACCCATCCATCTATCCACTTACCCACCCACCCATCATCCACCCATCCATCCACCTACCCATCATCCATCCACCCGCCCATCCATCCATCCATCCATCTATCCATCCATTCTTTCACCCAAGCAGTCTTTTAGGTGTTGCGGATTCAAGAGTAAAAAAGTAGACAAAACTCCCTGCCTTCATGGAGCTTACATTCTAGATGGGAAGAGAAGAAAAGAAAAGAGACAAGACCAATGGGTAAAACACACAGTGTGTTTAGACAGGATAAGTGCTGTGGAAAAGCCATAGAGGGGGGACAGCAAAGCTGGGAAGAGATGTTGAGAGACCAGCCAGAGGAGGCATCCCTAAGAAGATGCCATGTGGATGCATCAGATCTGAAGGAAGTAGGAGACTGAACTGTGGGATACTGGGAACAGCATTCTGGGCCTGGGAACAGAATACACAAAGACCCCAAGCCAAGAGAACCTTGGCACATTCAAGCCCCAGCAGGAGGTTCGGGGTGGCTGCAGGGGAGAGGCATGGGGACAAGGTGGTTGGGAACAAGGCCAGGGGAGCCTTTGCGCCCTGAAAGAACTCCGGCTTATATTCTGATTGAAGTGGCAGCCGCCAGGGGATTTTGAGCAGGACTTGACTTCCATACAACAGCACCACTCCAGTATCTTAGTTCAGAATAGAGCAAAGGGCAGGATGGAAACAAGATGCCCAGGGAGGCGTGAGGCCTCTCCCGGTCACGGAGCCCTCAGTCAGCTACTCTCTTGTCTCTCCTCTGCCCATCAGACTCCTACATATCCGTAAAGCCCATCACAAACGCTGCTTCTCCAGGAGACACCCCTCCGACTAAGCCTCCTCCCCCTCCCTTAACCCAGTGACCTTTGCAGCTCTCCCCATGGTTCCATTCTTATCTGGCAATCTCCCAACTGCAGTGAAAGCCACATGGGGGCAACAGAACTCATTCGGTGCTTCCTGGAGATGCTGAATGTTTGTGACAGAGAGACTGCCCCAGGGAGGACCCATCTGAGTCCATCAAAGAGCCAGAATTCACCAGGCATCAAAGAGCCATGGCCCTTGGTGTTCCTGACTGAAGGGTGTCCCTGTGTCTTTGGTTTGAGCAAAGGCCATGCCAATCCTTTTTGTCACAGGACGTGGTGCAGCATGGGTAAAGGCACGTGTGCCCTCAGAGGGTCCCAGTCCCGTTCCGGGGCACGCATTCTCTGTCCCTGCTGTGTGGGAGCCTGCAGGTCACCAGGGCGTGGGGGACTGAGCCATCAAGTCCAGGTTGGGAGATCCCACCCCCTGGGGACACTACCAGAGGCCTGTGATTCTTCAGGGTCCATAGCAGCGGTCTTGAAAATCCTCTGCATGTGGGAAGAACACATTCAGCCTACTGCATTTTTACTTCCTTTAATGCCATTTATGTATTTTTAAAATGCTTATTTTTAGGGTGTTTTATAAGGTGCCCAGTGTAGCATTGAAATTGTGTAGAATTTATGAACAAAAATGCTTTTACTGGCAGATGTACTGAAAAGTCTTTTACCAGTGAGATTCATGATCAAACCCCATGGAGACCATTTGTGCGCTAGTATGATTAAATTCCCAATTTTCTTTGAGCTTCCTCCAAACAATCGTATAGAAGAAAGAGAGCAGGAAAAATGTTCCTTTTGATATCCAAAGGAATCTCCAATCTTGTTCTCTGTTAGCAGGGATCAGGGAATTCTGGGAGGAGGCCAGATTTGGGCTCAGGAATTTATTTATTTTAGCGCTGCTTTATGACTGGTAAAATCCGCTGTGTCACAGGGAGGGGCCTCCATCTCAGGGCAAATGTAAAACAAAGTAGGTCCCCTTTCTGCTGATGGGCCCCCAGGTTCTGACCAGAACCCCCTAAAAAATGGGCAGGTGGGGGTTCTCCCACGACAGAGGGTGACGCCTACGATAAGAATTCCAAATCTGCAATAAGAAAACCGCCTTAAGTGAAGATCAGGTCTGTGTTTAATCAGCACTAATCTTCTGGATCTGCAGGGTAACACAGAAGACATGATATTAATACTAAGCTTCGGCCTGGCACATTTGTGATAACTTGAGAAACAGGAGTGTCTGATGGATCTGCTGCTTTGCGTGGATTAGTACACGATAGTGTGCACCTAATTAGTGTAATACAGAGCGTTCAAGGACTTGAATATATAATATGGATGGCTTATTGGTGCCAGTGCCCAAAAGATCGATATAATAACCATGTATTTTAGCAGAGGGGCAAGCATACTCTGTTAAAGGTTATGGCAGAGATTAAAAAAATTTTTTTATGTTTATTTAAAAACTCTCCATGAGCTGGAGAGGGGCAGAGAGAGAGGGAGACACACAATCCAAAGGAGGCTCCAGGCTTCCAGCTGTCAGCACAGAGCCTGATGCGGGGCTCGAACCCACGAACTGTGAGATCATGACCTGAGCTGAAGTCAAGACACTCAACTGACTGAGCCACCCAGGTGCCCCGGTTATGGTAGAGATTTTTAAAAAAAGCAATCATCAAAAAAAAAAAAAAAAAAAAAAAAAAAAAAAAAAAAAAAAAAAAAAAAAAAAAAAAAAAAAAAAAAAAAAAAAAAAGGAAAGAAAGAAAGAAAAGAGAAGAAATAAAATGAAATCATCAGTTGATCAGGAGAAAGTAGGGACAAAGAGCATGTTCAAATTTATAACTTAAAAAAAGAGGTCACGGTTCATACAAGATTTCATCTTGGTGGTTAAATTCCACGTGAGCTCACAATCCCATTAACTTTTGTTTCCTTATTACCTCAATCTTTCCTTGTATACCCGGTGACTTTTTGGAAACAGTAGGCTTACGAGGCTGAAGATGGCGAAAAGAGCCGCAGGCAAATCAGGCCTGTACTTAATGAATGGCCTGGAGACCCGCAGACGTGGCTGAAGGGAGGTAATGTTTATTTAGAGATGGCTGTGGCCAAAGCCACCCTAATTAATCATCCCTTATTTGCTCTCTTTAGTCTAGTCCTTTCCTGACCCACCTCACTTTAATTACTGATTTTAACTTCTGCCTTGATGCCTTCCTCAGCTGCGGAACCTTGTGGTGGTGACCAAACCCCCCGGGGCAGGAAGTGTATGGGAGCCGGCAAGCGAGAGTCTGCCCCTGTGCTCACCAGTCACGGGGACCTGGTTATCTTTGATCCCAGCCCTGCACTGATTCATTCCCATCAAGTAAATCACCCCCCACCCCTTTAGAAGTTTATATATTTATTTAGAGAGAGCAGAGGAGGGGCAGGGAGAGAGGGAGAGAGAGAATCTCAGGGAGGCTCTGAGCTGTCAGCACAGAGCCCGAATTGGGGCGCGAACTCACAAATCGTGACATCATGACCTGAGCTGAAATCAAGAGTCGGAGGTTCAACCCACTGAGCCACCCAGGCGCCCCCGAAAATCCCTTTCCATTCAAAGTATGAGCTCGGCTTTCCAGTGTGAACGCAGACAGAACCCTGATTCTTTTCGTTGCATGTTCTGTGCTCGTCCGGGAACAACTGACCCAACCAGACGTGGGCCGGACGTGGGCTGCGGGGACGCAGAAGCCACGTGTGATTCTAGTAAGTTCTCCCAGGGCACCTGGCCCGGTGCTGGGGTCACACAACAGCCTCTGGGTACCCAGGGAGCGTCTGGCTAAAGAAGCGGAAGATGAAAAAGTGAGAGGGTTGTACAAGAGGGAGGCAAGAGTGGAGCAAAATCGAAACCTGTAGACACCAGCTCTAAAACACCGTTTTCAAAAACTTTGCGCTGCAGCGTTTGTTTCCACCCAATTAAAAACCCAGGAGTCAGCTCAGAAATTGTTCTCTGCCAAATGCAGGAGAAGAGAAATGTGTGTCATGAGTGTTTTCCTGCTCTTTCCATGACCGCCCCCAGGCCCGAGTTCCCTGTGTCGCAGAGAAGTTTCCAACAAAGCCACAGCTTCTGTTGCCTTTTTATACTGATGTTGCCCTCTTCCCGGATTAGTGAAAAGCTGAAAATAAGTTGCATGAGGAAGCACATCCTGTCTTCGTGAGGATGGCACCTTGATTTAAAATATACTTAACAAAAAAAGAAAAGATAAACTACCAACACAGAACAAACAAGACCCCACCGCGACTTGGATATTAACACGCACCGTCAAAAAGGAGAACCGTGCCAACTTTGTTTATTAGGGAACTTTGGGAGTTCCTGTCAAGTGACTGAAACTTGGGCACACATCTTTACTCCAGGCGTCTGGGATGGAAGCGCTGGCTTCGTAGGTCTAGAATCACCAGCGCCCCAACACTTAAAAAGGGTAGTTGTCAGTATGTAAAAATTGCTAAGTTTCACATAGCAATCAACTTTTTAAAATGTGTTTTTGGGTTTTTAAATTTTTATTTATTTATTTATTGAGAGAGAGAGAGACAGAGTGTGAACGAGGAGGGAGCAAAGAGAGAGGGAGACACAGAATCCGAAGCAGGCTCCAGGCTCTGAGCTGTCAGCACAGAGCCCGATGCGGGGTTTGAACCAGTGAGCTGTTGAGATCATAACTTGAACCGAAGTTGGATGCTTAACCAACTGAGCCATGCAGGTGCCCCTCAAATAAAACATTTCGAGAGCATGTCCATTACGCCTCACAGGGCAATTCTTTGTTTCCTGGCCCATTCGCTGGTGCAACACATTTTCATAAGTGACTTCCTGGGCATTTGCCGAATGTTCTCTCTCCTGCCTCCGAAATGATACAGTAACATAAGCAAACGGTGGTGATGTTATTATAGGCATGACATAGATTCTGCGCGAATGGCTACAAACCAATTCCTTAGAAATTGGTAGTAAGACGCTGGCTCACCCCAGAGATGCAGACAGCATGGCTAAGAATCAGAACCTTAACACACTTACAGATTTCTACAGACCTAGCGTGTGACTGATGGAGGCAGAAAGGGTCCGTCTGAAAGGAGACAGAGGTCTAAGTATTTTCAGAGCGAGGCTTCTACGATAGTTCTTTAAAAGACCATTTAAATTGCCTTCGTGGAAATCTAGGATAGAGGTTAATCAAACTTCGTATGTTGAAACAAGTAAGGAAGATTGTGCCTGCCTTCACTCTTTATTTTAATGTTTCTTGATTTATTTTGAGAGAGAGAGAGAGAGAAAGCATGAGCAGGGGAGGGGTAGAGAGAGGCAGAAAGAGAATCCTAAGCAGGCTCCACACTGTCAGCAGGGAGTCCAGCAGGGGACCCAATCCCACAAACCACGAGACCACGACCTGAGCTGAGGTCAAGAGTTGGATGCTCAACCTGCTGAGCCACCCATGTGCCCCCTGGCTTCTTCCTTTAAAGAAACGCTCCCCAAGAGTCTGAGGTGCCCTGGCTTTTGCATCTGGGAGGCCATCAAGGTGGCTGCTGCAGAGGTGAATTACTTGGCATACACGGTAATCCACTGCTGGGGTCCGCTGAGCCCCCATCCCCTGCGACCCCCCAACCAGCCAGCAAACCCAATGCACTGGCGGCTTCCAGGCTCCGAGACAGATGCTCTTGTATTTGGGGGTGCTCCTGGGCTCAACATGCAAGAAAAGGGAGCGGGGGTGGAAAGGGGAGAAAAGGAGACTGAGCAGAGGAAGACTGAAGCCACAGTGTGGTCTCATCGGAATCTCAGCTGATCTGTGGGGGGTTCTGAGGACGACATGACCCTCCCTGGAGCAGAAGGGCTTGCGCTGATGCCCCCACATCGGTCAGCTCTGGGATAGCAGCTACCCTGAGAAGGGGTGGGGAACATAAGAAGGTGGGTGACTCTGCTCAGTTGACATAATCCCCAAAAGGGGCAACTGCCAAGGGCAGCTGGGAGGCAAATCCTTTATTCCTGAAGGGTCTAGGAGCGTGTTACTGTGTCCACCAACCAACCAACCAACCAACCGATGAGGGAAACAAAGGCAAGAAAAACCTAGTTTAAATTAAATGTCCTTACGGCTTGTAGCCCACTGATATATATCTGAAACATGCAAAGGGTGACCTTCCTCAAGGATTTCATGGCTGCCTTAGTGTGTGTGTTTTATTAAAGACTAAAAGTAACCCGTTATCTTGACAGCACTAGCCCCTCAAGGTCCTGAAAGCCTTGCTTCCAAATTCTGTAGGAACTTACTTTCTCTCGATCCCTTCTCCCTCCACAAACTTAAAGATACGTAATCAGTCACTCCTCACAATCCCGGCGCAATTCTTTCTGCCCAGGGGTCCTGTCCCCGTGGCCTTTTTGCACCAAAAACTTCTCCAGAATACTTTCCTCCTCCTCCTCCTTCTTTAAAGTTTATTTGCTTATTTTGAGAGACACAGAGAACAGAGGAGGGGCAGAAAGAGAGGGAGAGAGGGAAATCCCAGGCAGGTTCCGTGCTGCCAGCACAGAGTCCGGCACAGGGCTCAAACTCATGAACCACGAGATCATGACTTGAGCCAAAATCAAGAGTCAGATGTTTAACCAACTGAGCCACCCAGGCGCCTCTCAAGAATTCTCTCTTAGCCATTTGCTCACGAACCGCATTTCATAAGTGCATCACAATCTTTCCAGACATCAAGGAACCAACAAGTTCCAAGGTCAACGGTTTGTACACTAAGTTAATCATCTGAAATACCTCACGAATGGGACAGACTTTCAACTGGACACCATGAAAAACTACTGATTTCATTCCAGACCATTAGCTCGTTGATCCATGTTAAGGAACTTCAAAAAAAATATATAGTAAAAAAAAAGTCATAAACTCAACAGTTTCAGAATCTCAGTATTTACCATGCCAGTTGAAGCCCCAACAATTTGACTCCTATGAATTTATCCTACGGAAATCCACAGAGCTGGGGGCAAAGGTTGAGATGCAAACATATTCCCTGGGTTCCTGCTTCTGCAAATAACATACCAAAAACAACCTCGACATCCAAACAGTGACGAGCTAATATGCTAAATCCATCCCATAGGCTGTAGAGCCCCTCACGCTAAGGAGGTGAAAGCTATCGAATGACCTAAAAGATGTTCAAGACTTGACGATAAGAGAACAAAAGGGGCGCCTCGGTGGCTCAGTCGGTTGAGTGTCCGGCTTTGGCTCAGGTCATGATCTCACGGTTGTGGGTTCAAGCCCCGCATTGGGCTCTGTGCTGACAGCTGGCTCAGAGCCCGGAGCCTGCTTCAGATTCTGTGTCTTCTTCTCTCTCTGACCCTCCCCTGCTCACACTGTCTCTCTCTGTCTCTCCAAAATAAATAAAACATAAAAAAAAAAGGAGAACAAAAACAGGTTACCCAGGGATGTTATTGCTGTGATCCATTTTGGTGAAAAGAAAAAAAATATGCGTGTTAGTGTAAGATTGCAATGCTTTTCTTTTGTGCCTATTTGGACTTACTAGTATTACTATTTGGACTACGGTGAGCATTTATTACTTTTATAATAACACAGAGGCGGCTCTCTTTGTCCTCCCCTCACTATCTGTTACATATCAATGGTCATAGAAACTGTGCCTGACAGATACACTACTGCAAAGTTAGAGGGTTAAGGGGAGAGGAAATCTACCCCCCTATTTCTTGCATAATGGTGTGGCTTGTGGCTTTGATTTCCTTGTACTGTGAATATTTATTACACACAATTTCCAAAGCTGGTGTGCTTAACCCCTTAATATTTTGGGGTGCCAATTGTCGAGAAAACCCATTTCCTACCTAAATACTTCTAAAAGCAGGGATTTCACTGGAAAATATTTTTGTTTTTTCTTTGGTAACCTCCTCTGCCAACCACTTTTATCTGGTGAAGTGTCCTACCACTCAGTGTGTTGGGGGGGGCATTCTCACTGGAGTCTGGGCTCCCCGCGGGCCAGGAGACGGTCACATGTGTGTCCTGCTCCACGGGGCTGGGCTCCACATCAGCCCGACCAGATCTCAGCAGGCTCCGGGGTGTGGCAGAGAGCGGTTGCTGATTTTTGGAAAATCTCCTATCCAGGCTTTGCAAATGGCCCCCAGGCTCATGCCTTCTCTGAGCAGAGCAGTCAAGTTCTTTCTTGTCACCCCGGTGTCCCCATAATGACCCCTTTCCCGTCTGTATTTTCACCACCCTTCTTGCTGTCCCAGAATCACACGCAGGTGTCTTTCTTCCCTCCTCCTTGGGGTGGCCCTGTCCTCTGTATCTCCCTTCTAACAAGACTGGTATGTTACCTAATGAGTTTTTCTCCCCCATTACAGCGTTAATGATGACAGCTGTTCAAGTATAAGAGCTCTCAGAGAATTTGTATTTAATCAGCATATTATGGAGATCAAAGTCTCATTCCCAAAGGAATGACTGCATTGCTAAGAGGAAAATTCCAGGCAGCACATCAGGTACAGGGGAAAAGTCCTCTAGACAGGTGCGCTTTTCCGAGGCTGGGTTCTACCTTGGTGGAGATGAAGCATATATTCTGAGCACCTATATGGAGTAGATTCTTAAGTGAGCTGTTTGGGATTAAGAGCAGACTTTCAAGCATAAAGAAAAATGATTCATTTGTGCATTCACTCAACTCTCACTGACTAATCACCAGCCTTGTCTGACCTTGAGCAGAGAACGCAGGTGCACCAAGTCCGGACTTCTGACTACAGACCTGTCAGCTAATAGATGGGTGTTGTGTCAAGCTGCTGAATTCGTGGTAATTGATTATGCAGTTATGCAATGTATTTGCTGAATCAGAAATAATGTGTTTTAACAAGTCCTCTAAGTGGTAGGATGCATGCTCAAGTTTGAGCACCTCTGGTGTACATAAAGGCACCACACAGCAGAGCTCAGCACCTGCTCTACTATCATTATACATTCTGGGGGGCTTCTGGCTCCTTTGTTGCCTTTGAAAAAGTTTTTAAGAGTAGAAAAGAGGGGCGCCTGGGTGGCTCAGTCGGTTAAGCATCCGACTTTGGCTCAGATCATGATCTCGCAGTTCATGAGTTCCAGTTCCGCATTAAGCTCTGTGCTGACAGCTCAGAGCCCTGCAGTCTGCTTCAGAGTCTGTGTCTCCTCCTCCCTCTCTGCCCTTCCCCCACTCACGCTCTGTCTCTCTCACTCAAAAATAAATAAACATTTTAAAAAAAGTACAAAAGAAAAAAAATCTCTTAACTTGACCTTCAGGTATGAGATCAGAATGACTGCTGGACGTTCTACAAATGCCAGACAAGGGGCCGTGCAGAATTCCCTTCCCCCTCTTCAAGCTAAGGGTCAAGGGCAGATAGAGCTGATATTGATAAAGTAGCTAAGGGAAATGGGACAAGGAAGGTGGACCACGTCCCATATTCTGAGAAGCTGCATCGGGGGAGGTTGACCTGAGTCTCCGAAACTATGAGAGTAGGACCTACTTCACAGGGTGGCCATGGGACCCTAAGAGAAACCTGCCCGGCTCCGCACAGGGCCTGGCTCGTAGTGGCTTTGCAGTCGGGGGGAACCGTGAGCACGCTCGCCTTTCTCCCTCCCTGTGATCCATCCTTCTGCACACTGCTCGCTTCTTCCAGCTTTTTCATTCTTCTGTTAAGCATCCCTACTCCTTCCTGGCACCTATGAGAACTATAATTGTTGTGGGATTATCTCTTCAGCATCTGTCTTCCGTGCTATGCACTCCCCAAACGTGGGAAAATGACCCTCCAACCATGTTTTCAATGACTTGAAAACGTGACATAGGGCACTGAGTTAGCAATTTACATGTGCCCTACGACTCCATACAGTGTGTCAAAGCCAAGGTTGAGAATTTGCTACAGGAATAGAATACCCATTGAATTTTGCCTGAAGAACTTTGTTCAAATTATATAGCTAGGCTATCTTGCCACCTTGAAAATGAATTCAGAAGAGGTCCTAAAAGATTAAAATTAGGAATATGTGTGGATATATGTTGTGTAAGATACATTTGCATAGCATGATGAGAATATAAGAAAAAGGCACGATGGTTGCTATAGAGTTAAAATACAGGGCTGACCCTGAATCGCCAAAGCAACGTTGAGAAAGAAGAACAAGGTTTCTGATCTCAAACTACCCTACAAAACATTAGTAATCAAAACGGTATGGTCCTGGCACAAAAACAGGTTACATACACAGATCAATGGAACAGAATGGAGGAGCCCAGAGATAAACCCACGCCATGCGGTCGATTGATGTACATTAGAGGAGGCAAGAATATATAATGGGGTAAAGACAGTCTCTTCAATAAATGGCGCTGGGAAAACTGGAGAGCTGCATGCAAAAGAATGATACTGGACCACTTTCTCATTTAAAAAAATCATTCAAAATTGATTAAAGACTTCCATGTAAGACCTGAAACCAAAAAACTCCTAGAAGGAAATGCAGGCAGTAAGCTCTTGGACATCAACCTTAGCAATATACTTTTTAAAATTTATTTTCTGGGGCACCTGGGTGGCTCAGTCGGTTGAGCCTCCGACTTCGGCTCAGGTCAGATCTCACGCTCGTGGGTTCGAGCCCCGCGTCAGGCTCTGTGCTGACAGCTAGCTCAGAGCCTGGAGCCTGCTTCCAGTTCTGTGTCTCCTTCTCTCTCTGCCCCTCCCCCTCTCATGCTCTGTCTCTCTCTGTATCAAAAATAAATAAAACATTAAAAAAATTTTATTTTCCTTTTTAAACTTTTATTTTTTTATTTATTTTATGTTTTTTTCTTTAATTTATTTATTTTTGAGAGACAGAGAGAGAGTGTGTGAGTAGGGGAGGGTCAGAGAGAGAGGGAGACAGAATCTGAAACAGGCTCCGGGCTCTGAGCTATCTGTCAGCACAGAGCCCGACACGGGGCTCAAACCCACGAATCATGAGATCATGACCTGAACTGAAGCTGGGCGCTCAACCAACGGAGCCACCCAGGTGCCCCTATTTATTTATTTTAAGTAGGCTTCATGTCCAGTAAGGAGCCCAATGCAGTGAATTGGGGTCACGCTCACAACCCTGAGCTCAATCCCTGAGCTGAGATCAAGAGCTGGACAATGGCTCAACCCAATGAGCCACCCAGGCGCCCCCACGGAGGCGTTTATATGTGACTTTATGTTGACCAAGCTGAACAGAATTCTCCGGCCCTTGTCACAGGCGGGACAGCCGCTGAGCCTTGTCCCTGCGATCGGGAGCAGGCTGGGCTGGCCTTGGATCAGCAGCCCCATACACTTCTCCGTGGGACGTGGCCCCTCAGAGAAACCAGATCAGCAAGCAAAAGCGAAGCAAAGTTACAAAGGCAGCACCCCCATCCCCACCCAGGCCTTGTTTCAGGTTCATCTCACGCCTGCCCCTTGCTCACGTGGGAAAGAACAGCATTGCACCAGCTGGCCAGCGCGTGTTCCCCACGCTTCCAGAACCAGCCAGAGGGCGCGGCGTCTGATCGCCGCTTGGCATTTCCTAACAAAAGCTTGTACTAGGGGAATACTTGAGCGTCGGTCCCCCACAGAAAACTGACGTGAGCCATAACCAAGAAAGTCGTTCTAGAAATGAGGAAGTAGATCTCAGGCTTCTTGCGGTTTCTCATGAAAACTGAAGCAGTGTGGGGCATGGGTCAAAGGAAACCCTGAAAAAAAAAACCCCAACAAACACAGGTGTGTGTCCAGTTTGCTCTTGTGTAGAAGAGGAAGATGAGCCTGACAGGGAAGATGTTTTACATCCCAATTTTTTTGAGCCTGGGATTTCACCCAGTGCTTCCCAGTGCTTGCACTAACCATGTTTGGGATGAAATCCCTTTTCCTTGTGTGGCCCTGTATTTTGCATTCTAGAATGCTTATCACGACGAGGGGCCTCACCTCCTGCCGAGTGCCAGCAGCTCACCGGCCACCATTGCTGTGATCCCGAAGGAGGTCTCCATGGCTTCTCAAGCGCCCCTGGGGAGTCAGCTCTGGGATCCAAGATGACGCCGGTTTGTTCTGACAAACCCCAGCATGCCAACACATTCCCGCGTTCAGTTAATTTCTCGTTCGAAAGGAAAGGGTGGCCTCCTTTCATCGAGGGCTCCTTTAAAACATGTCATTTTATATGAGTCCAAAGAGGGTATCGTCTGTGTTGAAAAACACAGACAGAAATGTTGAAAGATTTCAGTGGGTCTTGAATAAAATGAAATCCTTCAGAGATACAACATGCTCTTGAGCATCTGAAGGACGAGAGAAAGTGATTTACAGAAAGTGATTTACAGAAATAAAATGGCTAACAGCAAAGGGTCTCTGTGACTCAGAAAATGGTTAGCAGTCACGTGGGGTGAAAGCTCTTTTTTTTTTCCTATTAAAAAAACCCCACAGACACAAGCCCCCAAATTCCGCCTAAGAGCAATCTCTGCGTCCAAACATTTACCAGTAGGCCTACTAACCTTTGGCCCTAAGAACTTTTCGGACTTATTAAATGTTGGCTTTAAGAGGAAATGACCTAAAAACACTGACTCTATGTACTTGTTTGCTGTTTCTTCCTTAATCATTAATTTTTTTTCTTTTCTTTTTTTTTTTAATGTAGACATTAAAACGGATTCTTTGTTTCAAACTAAAGAGCTTTTAACTTAAAGTCACTGACCGGTGTAACTGAGCATTGAGTTATTCAAAAAGTCCCAATAATGGCACTAATGTGTGGTCAGCAAGGCGTGCAATGACCACTTATTTCAGAAGCTGATGCAAAAAACATACCATAAATACGCTCACGGGAAAGAACACTCACTGTAGCTTAAAAGCAAAGCTGTCTTTGTGGTTTGCAGATAAACACGACATTCTCAAATACTAATAGGCAAATAAGTTATTACTGCTCCCAGAGCAGAAGGTAGAAGTCAGAGAGCACAGCGACCTCCACTGTACCAGGAACCAAAGAATAGGAGGAAGTAAGCTAAGAATGGCAATGGGGTTTTCCCTGAAGTCTATTTTACAAGAAAGGCTCCATTCCATCTGAGATATGGAAAGACAGTGTGTTTTTCCCATGAATAGGGGAAACAGGAAAGGTAGAAGTTGCTTGACTATGCCGTATCTGGAAAATGAAAAAGGTGGAGAAAATGATGAGTCATAACAGCACGACTTATTAAAAATGACCTGCACGAAAGAACACTTCCCAAAAGCTGTTTTGGGGTCCATGCACAGTGAACAAAGACAGTGGATTATCAGGGTGTTTTTTTTGGAACCCAAAGGGTCACAGAAGGATTCCACCAGGCTGCAGCCATGCTGTCTCCAGAAGCAACAGGTAGTGGAATCAAGGAATGGCTCAGGCCCCCAGGGCCGAGGAGTGTCGGGAGCTTGAACCCAGGCACGGGGGACCCCGTTCCCCCCCAGCGCACCCAAGAGAAAGGGCATTTCCAGTGGAGCCAGGAGGGGAGCCTACTGGAGCCTAGCAAGCCTAGTGCTCTGTACAAGCCACACATCCCTCTCTCTGTTCCCCTCACCCCCAAATCCTGCCATGCAAGCAAAGAGCCCCTAGAGATAGAGAATTTGGAAAAAAACCAGTCCCAACAGAAGAAGTAAAAAGGGCAAGAAAATGAGATAAATTAAGTCTTGCCCACAGCTATGGATTGAATTGTGTCCTCCCCAAATTCATATGTTGAGGCTCAAACTCCTAACGTGGTGGTCTTACGAGGTGGGGCCTTTGGGACGTAATGAGATGTCTATGTGAGGTCATGAGGATGGGACTCCCCCCCCCAAGATGGGATTTGTGTTCTTACAAGGAGAGGAAGGGGGGCCAGGACTCCCTCGCTCTGCCCTGTGGGTACACAGCAGGAAGGCAGCCGTCTTCAGGTACTGGGTGGCCCAGTCGGTTAAGCCCTGGACTTCAGTTCAGGTCATGATTTTGTGGTTTGTAAATTCAAGCCCCGTGTCGGGCTCTGTGCTGACAGCTCAGAGCCTGGAGCCTGCTTCAGATTTTGCCTCTCCCTCTCTCTCTGCCCCTCCTCCCCAGGCTTATGTGCTCTCTCCCTCTATCTCAAAAATAAATAAAGCTTAAAAAAATTTTAAACTGGGAAAGTAGAGTTTTCAAAAGGGTAAAGATGATTTTTAAAATGTCAAGTGTGTTCATGCTCAGAATTTAAAATTCTCTGCAATATCAAAATTTTCCAAATATAAGTATGGTACTTTTATTTATTTAAAATATTTTTTTAAGTTTATTTATTTTTGAGAGAGAGACAGAGACAGAGCATGAGTGGGGGAGGGGCAGAGAGAGGGAGACACAGAATCTGAAGCAGGTTCCAGGCTTTGAGCTGTCAGCACAGAGCTTAATGCAGGATTGGAACTCATGAACCGTGAGATCATGACCTGAGCCGAAGTTGGACACTTAACTGACTAAGCCACCCAAGCGCCCCTAGTATGGTACTTTTAAAAACAGCCTTATTTGAGATATAATTTTAAAGTCATTATAATACTTTGAAAATCTCTGACATAACTGTATCGTCATAAACTGATAGTTTGCTTAAAATCATAAGAAATACTATTATAACTTAAAAATACTGTTCATGATCATTTCAAAGGCGACTTTTTCAAAGTTTATTTTATTTATTTTGAGAGAGACAGAGACAGTGCGAGTGGGGGAGGGGCAGGGAGCGAGGGAGACACAGAGAATCCCAAGCAGGCTCCGCACTGCCAGCACAGAGCCCTGTGGCTTGAACCCACGAAACTGTGAGATCATGACCTGAGCTGAAACCAAGGGTTGGACCCTTAACCGAGTGAGCCACCCAGGTGCCCCTCACAGCGGTTATTAACTTTTGTATCTGTAAATCTAGTATCATCTAGTGCAAAATGTGCCTGCTGAAGAATGTTGAATTCTGTCTGAAAGCCACCTAGATAACGTGATTTCCCCTAAGTTACATTGCAAATCCAAGGGAAGGACTGGGACAGGTATTAAGCAATGACAGAGAAATGCATGCTTTTCCTGTCTGCACTTATTTTGTGTGTTTCCTTCTGATTTTGTGTAGTTTGGATGATTTTGCTAAATTGCACTGCCAGCTGGCTGGCGGCCGTCAGCCACCCAGAAGGAGTTGGGAGGTTTTGTTTGCTGGATGCTGAGATGTGACCAGTCATGTCTGAGGTTCTCTTTCATCTACCTTCTGTTACTCTTGCTCCCTGCGGTCTCCATCCTCCGTGAAGATGGGATGCTGCCTGTCCCCGGCGCTCTGCTGAGCACGCTCTGTCGGGGACCCAGCGTGCTCTGACCCAGGCCGGCAGCGACCCTGGAAGGCACCGGGCAGAAGGTGGCCGGTGGCTGTGGTGGTGGCAGCCTGTGTGCAAGAAGGTAGGCGCTTTCTAGGACAGCCTATGATGTTCCAGATTTATTGCTGTGCCTTCTTTAGAGCAGTGTTCATTTCCTAACCTGGTGGTGGTCCGGGTGACAGGCTGATTTGCTTTCGAGTTGGGACGTGCATCTACTAGATGATTCACTGCAGTGGTTCAAAAGCGGCACTAGTGGGGGGTGCCTCACCAAAAGGCACCAAAATGACAAGTCATGGAGGTAAGCTTGGAAGATTAACACTCACAGCCGGGGTGGTGCTGGTCCCCTCGAGTCCAGGTTAGCACGGGGCTGCACAATTCCCGCCTTGTTTCTACTGTCCATAAAGCAAATGGGGTTTCACTCCACTGGTGGCACCTACCCTGGCAGAGCCTCTACCCCAGGGAGCCCAAGGACAGGGGACTGGCAGGGGGGCCACAGCCTCCATGGCTGACCTTCTGAAATACTGCCGTGTGCGGGCGGGAGTGAACTGCTTTGCCATTGTTCGTTCATTCATTCGCTCATTCACCCACTCACTGACTATCTACTACAGGCCAGGCATAGGCTGTGCCAGGTGCCGGGGCCCAGAACAGACTCCACCAGGGTTCCTTGAGGAGCCGTGGAGCCTGCAGGGGCCCCCCCACCAGCCAGACAGAGTCCAGGAGCTACTGAACACAGAATCCATGGGTGACCCTGACAGCCCTCCCCCAGATGCTCCTGCAGGGGGCGCGCAGGGTGGGGAGGAGCAAGTCAGAATAGAGGAAGCACAACCAAGGCTCCTAAGTGGCCAAGGTCCATCCTGATATCTATAAAACCCCTGAGTGTATTTCTATAGAAAATCTCCATCTACAGGGGCCCACACTAGTGCTTAGAGAATTGTTACTGTTGTTGCAATTCTTCTGAGCTGTGATTCCAGACCTGCACCCACATCAGAAAGACTGCTGGGAGAAAGCAGCCTTCTCCAAGCCAGGGAGAGAGAGGCCTCAGAAAAAACCCATCCCTGCTGACAGCTTGAACTTGAACTTCCAGCCTCCTGAACTGTGAGACCATAAATGTCTGCTGTTTAAATCCCCCTGCCCACTCCACAGGAACCTAATACAACCTCGACTTTAAGACTATGTGATAATATAAAATGCACCTATCCTGAACTACGGCTCTTACATCAACATCCTCACATAAGAACTCTGCAGAGCACAGGTTTCCCTCCTACGGTTTGCCTTAATGTTTTCAAGAACTCTCTAGGAATGTAACCATAGCCCCAGCCCACCACGGGAACGCATACCCAGCTGCCCCTGAGAAGTTTGGTGGTGTGGGCAGAGCTTTATGGCGTATGTGATGGGATCCGCATCCTGCCATCACCCAGCCCCACGCTGTAAGTCCGTCCTTCGTGGATGGAAAACCCCACACAACTTTGATGTCGATAAAGTAAGAGGAGCAGCGCTGATAGTGGTAAAACTCACCTTTTCCAACACCACATTCTTGGGCAACCATTTGGAATGGTCTTTGTTTTTTGCCTCTAAACAAAGACCCAGAGAAAACAGTGGAAAGGCTTTCAGAGGCGCCCATGACACTCAGGGAAATCACCAAGGACATACACATGCCGCTGGTGACTATTTTTACTCCTACATTCTGAACACTGTTTCTTTTCAAACAGTTTATGAAAGGTCAGCCCGGCTGCCTTCTCACTGGAAAAGTCACAGAAATTTTCCCGTCCCGAAAAATCTCTATACCAGTTTCTTCCTTGGAAAAAATAACGACAAATCCTGAATCATATTTCCTCGGATCTTAAAATAATGAAGTCGATTTGCTGGTTTACTTGCAAATTCCATGGCACTAAAATAACCGGTTAAAGATTTAACCTGCTCCCACTGAGACTAGTAGGGGAAAGAGGCAGTGGAAATCAGCTGGTCCCATTGGCCGAAGGATGCTCCAGGCTGGTCCAACCCCATATTCTGATGATGGGTGGTTCTGAAATACCGCAGCAGCGCACATTTCCGGGCCGGGATACTCCCCTTGTGAACATTCTTTCTGGATTCTTTCTTTAAATCAGCCTTAAAGAATTCATAACTCTCTTAGACCTTCCTTCACAGAACGTCTAGCATCGCCCCCTTGGTTGGTGAAGTTGAAATCTCTTACTATCTTTCTGAACTTTCTGAGCCCTTTCCCTGCGTGTCAGAGGATAAAGACAGGAGGGGTGTGTAACTGGTTTTTAGAAGGGATGCTTAAGTGTAGGTCTTGTGGGTCCCGTGAGGAGATTTGGATGACCAATAGTTGTAGACATGGTCCTCATACTAAGAACGAGTTTAGTCAACGGAGAAAGGGAGGGAACTACCAGAACTTTCCAAGGCCTTGGCAGAATCTGGGGCACGCAGCCATGTGCTCACAGGATGAAACGGGGTTTGAGATGCTAGTTGGCTCAGGCCTTGGGCTTATGAGGGTTCCTCCATCCCAGGGTGCTTCCTGGTCCTGCTGGGGGGGGTGGTATTGTGGTATACTGTGACATAACGAGACTCCAGGTCACAGACGCACAAGGGCTCTGTACATACTAGCGTCGGGCGGCAAGGTGTGGCTCCTCGCTAACTGCAGACCCAGCTCGTTTACTCAGCACTGGCCAGGGCGGCCTGGATTCTCTCAGGGTGGCCCCGAGCCAGCAGCACTGGGTCACCCGTGAGCTTGTGAGACATGCAGAATGGCTGGGCCCCGCCTGCGATCTGCCCAAGTACAGTTTTCGTGTTAACCAGGTTCCCGGGTCACCTGTGCGCGCTGTCTGGCAGCTTACAAACAACCTCCTGTCTGAAGGGTGGGAAGCCCAAGGTCAAGGCACTAGCCGATCTGGTGTCTAGTGGAGTGCCCTTCCCGGTTCACAGACGGCTCATCACGTGGGACAAGGGGAGAGGGAGCCCTCCGGGGTCTTTGATAAGGGCATGAATTTCACTCATGGGGGCTCTGCCCTCATTCTTAATCACCCCCAAAGGCCCTGCCTTTCAACATATTCAATGTATGTGAATTTCCGGAGGGAAGGGGGACGCAAACATTCGGTCCATGGCACACAGTAAGGTGTGAGAAGCACTGGTCTAGGGTGAAAGGGGAGGAAGGTTGTGCTGTTACCATTTCATTGCTAAGTGATCCCATGTGACAAGAACATTAAACTGTCCTCGGATAGCTTGTGGACCAATAATTCTCCGTAGGAATCTTGCCAGATTGACACAAATGGCAAACAAGGCAAACCTGGTTTGCAGGATTCTTCCAGAGAAATGTTTACTGGGTTGCCAAGGACGTCAGAGTCAACTAGAATTTCATCGATGTTGAATGAGGAGCGTGAATGGCCACAGATAGGCTCCTCTCTTATTGAATTCTCCCATTAGACGTGGTTAAAATATACACAGATGTACAGGGGCGCCTGGGTGGCTCAGTGGTGGAGTGTCCAACTCTTGATTTTGGCTCAGGTCATGATCCCAGGGTCATGGGATCGAGCCTCGCATTGGGCTCCACGCTGAACATGAAGGCTGCTTAAGTTTCTCTCTCCCTCCCTCTGCCCCTCTCCCTGCCTTGCACTCTCTCTCTCTACATATATATATATATTTCCCGAGCTATAATGATTAAATGCTGTATGCACTTATCAAGCAGTCAAGCCTAAGAAACAGGGAAGGGGTGACTTGATTACTTGACTTGTATTGCAAAAAACCCACAAACTTATCTCCCTCCGTGTGCAGTTTTAATAGGCAACAGCATACGTTCAGCATTTTCCTCGAGTGATACCGTTTTCCAGACCTTACATGACTCAAACTTTCAATCCACTGCATTTCCATAAGGGTTTCTTTCCTCCTTAACGGGACGACAGAAGACTGGAACACACTGCCCCGTTCTGAATCTCCGAGTGCCTTTCTCAACACACGCACCACGGGCCGGAGGACCCTCTGGGGTTGGAAACCACAAAGGGCGTGCTTGTACAAGCCTGCAAGACTGAGGTTGGGGAGAAAGCACTAGAAACAAAAGAAAGAGTCAGATTTCTCCCTTTGTAATGTGACTCTGTCAAGGCCAATTGCTTTTCGATCTTGACCCAGCTGTGCCCCTAATGTCCTTGTCTTATCCCAGGGGGATGGGTGGAAATCCATTCGAGGTGACTATAGGGACAGCCAGCTACTGAAAGGACTATACTGCTTTCCCATTTTATCTCGAGAAATACGACTAAAAAAAAAAGACTCCAGGTGTCTTGGAGCGTGATGCCACATGATTTACAGTACATAAAATCATGGAAAGTCACACCACTTCCTGAGAGCACACAGCTCACGCTGGCCACTGAAGGCCTTCTTCTGACTAATTCATTCCATGCTGTAGTTTTCCACGTCTGACTCATAACCATAGCCTACTTCTCTCATTTCCTGAAGTGATTCGGATGAAGGTTATTCCACATAAAAAGTGGAATGATATATAAAGCCCAGAAACCGACGCAGAATTTTAAAGTCTTGACTGTAGGTCCTAAATAAACTTTTGGCCATAAATTCATGCAACGGGCCAATGCTTTTGGGTTCTAAAGGACATCACCATATACTCTGGTAGATATGACTGGAGCGCATGCTGGACTCGTGATCAAAACTCACTGAATTCATTCAGCTCCAGAATCAGTTCTACGTGTAATGAAACAAATAGGCTACAAAGCAAAAGTCTTTTCAGAACCAAAGGGAGGTCTGAAATTAGGAAGTGTGATTAGGCTACAAAGAGGATTAGAAGCTGTGTAGATGCACCTGCTCTATGAAATGGTGCACCGTTAGGCTTCACTTAAAGGGGCATTTCAATAGTTAATCACCAACTTTTTTTTTTTTTTTACAGTATTACCAAAAGGAATATGTAGTATTTTAAGCTGCCTTGACTTGCTGGTGCTTTAAGGGAGATAAATGTTTTAAAATCGCTGTGCTCTCTTAAAAAAAATTCTTGGAGGAGGTGGCTCAGTTGGTTAAGTGTCTGCCTCTTGATTTCAGCTCAGGTGATGATGTCACAGTTCATGGGATGGAGCCCTGAGTCGGGCTCTGTGCTGACAGTGCGGAGCCTGCTTCAGGTTCTCTCTTTCCCTCTCTCTCTGCCTCCCTCCCCCATTCTTGTGCTCCCTCTCCCTCCCCCCCCCAAATAAATAAAAAAACATTTAAAAAAATCTTGGAAACAATGCACATTTCAAATCTTTAGTTGGGATTTATGAGAAGAGTAAACAAGCCAACCCTTGAGTAATTATTTCTTGTCCTTCTTTCTTTGAGAGTTAGAATTAATTTTAATTTTCTAGTTAGCATCCTGAAAAGTATGTGCTCCCATATAAAAATGTGAAAATGTTTTGAATCATGCTGTTGCCTGAGAGAATGAATTGCCTGAATATTCCCCTGACGATCATTCTTTTATTAGAAATCACTGAGTATTTCTGAGACCCTCTGAGGAATTTTGGAAAATCTTTCAAAATGAGTTATCCACTGGGTGCTGAAAGCATCAGATGAAAAGCTGATGGGGAATTTTATAAGCTGGATCAGACTGGCGACTCTGTAATCCAGGGGGGGATCAATCTGACACACGGAAGGAGAGACAACCAATCATTACTCACCCCTCTGCTTACAGCAGTATCAATATCAGGATGCTTTGCGTGAACAAATGCAAAACAAACAGAACACTCTGATTCTGACCAACCTCCCAAGCCTATGAGTTTACAGCACACACAGGGATAAAGAGATGTGCCACCCAGTGCTAACGGGATACAATCTCTGCTTCTAGATTGCGGGACATTCTCCCAGACAAATGACCCAGTGTCTTCAAATACAAATGACTGTGGATGGTGAACCCGCATATTAAGAAACATAAGAAACAGACCAACCAAACTCAACAGATGCATCTGATTTGGATTCTGGTTCAAACACACTGATTCTAAAGACAGATTCATGAGGCATTTGGGGAATTTGAACGCAGAATGAATCTCTGATATTTAAAAAGTACTTTTTTCTTTTTTTAAAGAAGAGTCCTTATCTCTTTGAGATGCATACAGTTGAAGTAATAGGATACCTGGAAGTATGTTTAAAATTATGCCATGGTGTGAGGATGGGAAGGGGGCTGCACGTGTTGATCACTGTTGAGAGTGGGTGTAAGTTGTGTTCCTGGGTTAGATGATCTTCTCTGTTTTTGTACACATTTGAAAAACTGCACAGATGAAAAATTATTTTTATTAAAAATATTTAATGTTTATTTTTGAGAGAGAGAGAGTGCGTGAGCAGGGGAGGGACAGAGAGAGGCAGTCACAGAATTGGAAGCAGGCTCCAGATTCTGAGCTGTCAGCACAGAGCCTGACGCGGGGCTCAAACTCATAAACTGTGAGATTGCAACCTGAGCTGAAGTGGGACGCTTAACCCACTGAGCCACCCAGGCTCCCCAAAAAATTATGTTTAAAGAGTTAGAAGGCAAATAAAAAAGGTAAAGAATTGGTAAGGGATTTAAAATAAAGTCAGCAAGGCGCTTGGGTGGCTCAGCCGGTTAAGTGGCTGACTTCGGCTCAGGGAATGATCTCACAGTCTGTGGGTTTGAGCCCAGCATCGGGCTCTGTGCTGACCGCTCAGAGCCTGGAGCCTGCTTTGGATTCTGTGTCTCCGTCTCTTTCTGCCCCTTCCCCGCTCACCCTCTGTCTTTCTCTCGCTCAAAAAAAACAAACATAAAAAATTAAAAAATAAAATAAAATCAGCACTCTGTACAAATTCTACAAAAACATTACGTGTAAGACGGTTTTCATAACAAAATGTGGAATTCACACTAGGTGAACATATGTAGTTTAATTTTTAACACTTTTTCAAGGGAGTGAGGTCTCTGATGAAAAATTCCATCCTCGGACACTGAATGTTTACAACAGGATTTTCTTGGAGTTGCTTTCCTCCTGCAATTACCGGCAGTAAAGTCAGTGGGGAAAATACTGAGAACGCGTTTCAAAACACTGGAGAACATGAGCAGAGAAATATCTCAGCTCACCTTTGGAGGAGGACCGAGAAGTATGGAACTTTCTGGTTCCTGCTGGGTAACAGACCTGGGTTGGGCCAGTCAAATGACCTCTGGTCGCAGGGCCGCGCTCAGAAGGATGCTTTCCCTGCACTCCTGCCCAGACATTTAGATACTTTATGATACTTTCTTTTTTTCCTGTTCTTAAAGTGTTTATTTGTTTATTTTGAGAGAGAGAGAGAGAGAGAGAGAGAGAGAGAGAGAGAGAGAGAGAGAGAAGATGAGAGACAGAGAGAGAATCCCAAGTAGGTTTCGCCCTGTTGGAACAGATCCTGATGCTGGGCTGGATCTGACCTGAGCCAAAATCAAGGGTCAGATGCTTTACCGATTGGGCCCCCCAGGCACCCCCACTTTATGGCGCTTTAATGTGAAGCCGTGAGGCCCACACCAGAGCCATCAAAGGGCAATGCCATTCGACCAGCCCCTTAGCACGCACACATCTCGTTCCTAGAGCCCACTGGGGACGCAGTGGCTTCTGACTCGCACAACAATCCAACCAGGTGTGGCGGTGGCAACCTGGATATTCTAATTTCACCCATGAAAAGATGGACGAAGATCATGTGAAGAGAGTGACTCAAGAGGAAGGCCAGAAATAAAACCCAACCCAACACCACGAAAGCCGGGCATCTGGCTTCAACCATCACAATGCACTCTTCCAGGCCACGGGCAGCGGGGGCAGGGAGGGGGGGGCGCAAGCCATGAGGCCAAAGGACATATAAACATGCGTGTTAGGGAGTACAGGTGGTAGGTCTTAAATTTTCTGATAATTCTAAAAAATAATGAACACTAACACAACGTTCACATTCAACCATACTTAAAAGATGAGAAAGGGGCAGTGACCTTGGAAGACTTAGCGAATAACGAAAGTGACAATGGTGAGGACGATGGCAGACAACAGCTGTCGTGACTATGACACCTCCCTGTCTCCCAGGTTCCAAGGCAGGTACGCTGCACATGCTCCCTCTTTTTATCATCGACCTGCTCTGTGAGAGACGCACTGTCTCTCTTGTACAGACAGGGAACGGAGGCTACACATCATGCTGAATTCTCTTGGATGTTTGACTCGGAGTCAGGATCTGAAGAAAGGCGACAATGAAATTGTACCCAGGCTAACACAAATTCTTAAAATAGTGAAGAACGATCCATCATAGCCGGTTGCAAAGTATGCTGACAGTTCAAGCTGTCAAGGAGGTATCTGTGGTCTCAAATACGACTGATAGAAAGGCACGGTTCTTTTTTTTTTTTTTTTTTTTTTGGAGAGAGAGTGCAAGCAGGAGGAGCAGAGAGGGATAGAAACTTTTTTTAAAATTTTCTCAATGTTTATTTATTTCAGCGACAGAGAGACAGAGCACAAGCAGGGGAAGGCCAGAGAAAGCCAGAGCCAGAATCTGAAGCAGGCTCCAGGCTCTGAGCTGTCAGCACAGAGCCCGACGCAGGGCTTGAACCCATGAACCATGAGATTATGACCTGAGCTGAAGTCAGACACTCAACCGACTGAGCTACCCAGGTGCCCCGGGAGAGAGAGAATCTTAAGCAGGCTCCATGCTCAGCACAGAGCCAGATGTGGGGCTCGATCCCACAACCCTGAGACCATGACCTGAACTGAAATCAAGAGTCTGATGCTTAACTGACTGAACCACCCAGGCGCCGCCGGATTGTCCATTTTAGACACTGATCTCAAAATGATTAAATATTAAACTTCTAACAACTAAATTGTTATATACCCTTCTCTACAGAAAGCTCGGCTGTCTAAAGATTTCTAAATAGCAGAGGTTTTAGTCTGGCTTTCCAAGGAGGCATGGCATCTTAGATGGGATGCTGGTCTAGGAGGTGGGTCTGGTTTCTAGCCCCAGCTTTGGCAAAAACAAGCTTAGCCGCACTGGGCAGAACATTCCATCTCCCCAGATCACAGTCTCATGTGTTGCAAAGTCAATGGTAAAGGATCCTTCAGCCCCAGCACTCCGAATCCAGAGCGTCCAAAAGGACAATCACAGAGATGGGAAAGATTACAATCCTGAGGAATGTGATTCAGCTTATGTAATGGAAATGAGTGAGGAGAGCAGGCAGAGACAGTAACACTCAAGTGTATTAAAATCTAAGCTAATGGAGCGCTATAAAAACATTTTACCTGGACCCTAAAAACAGGCTTCCCAAGAATCATCATAATAAAAAAGGATAAATTGCTGTCAACCCAGCTGCATGAAACTCCCATCAGAGTCACTGGAAATTGTGAGAAGGCAAACGTAGCCTACTTATTCCAGGAATCGCTGGAAAATTCAGAACAAGGCCAGGACTGGGAAAAAAAAAAATAAAAGAAACTTGTCTGACAAATTAAGTAGCATCAGGAAGTTTAATACAGGCTGTTTGATTCATAGCACAGGGTTCTTTCTGTAAGAACTTTCATTAAAGCCTGTTTGTCCTGGGTAAAGACTGATATGCTCATAAATGAGTTCAGACAAGCACAAGCTCCGTGAGGAATCCTATTATGTGGGTGTTTCTGTAAATTTCACAGGCAAGCAAGAAGAGAAAGGGCTTGTTTGTAAGGTGCACCAATGTCCTGATGGTCATGGTCTCATCAGCCCGATGCTTTAAATGCCACGCTCTCAAATATCCCCTTGTTCCAGCGGATTAAGTCCTTCCAGATACACGGAACTAGGTCCCACAGAAGGTCCTGATGTTCTTCTGAGAATGTGGCTCAGATACTTCTAGTCTATTATGCCTGCTCTGACATGATGACTCTAAGTTACAGTGAACTTATGCTTTGTGGTCCTCAAGGTCTTTTCAAATGGATTAACTCATTTGAGTTTCCCCGAAACCCTTCGAGAGGACAAAGGGAAAGGCATTCTTATCTTTACCTTGGTAGAAATGAGGCATGGGGAGCTCAGATTACTTGCCCAAGGTCATGCAGCTCACAACCCGCGGAGTCTACAGGCGTGTGCGTGCCCTCTCCCTGTGACCCAAGATGGCTGTACTCAAGCATACCTTCCTGTAAATCCCCGAGATAGTACCGAAAAGGGGACGGTTTGGGGATGTGGATGTGCCCTCAGATTACAGTGCTGAGTCAGTCTACACTCCTTAACAGGAACACTGGTGAGCTCATTCAGGTCTCGGGCTCTGAACTAAGTTCGGGTTAAGATCACTAAAAAAAAAATTTCCCCCCAATTTATCTTTGACTGCAAGCAGTCAGATGCTACCTATGTTTGAGCACTCTGATATAGACTCTGCCTAAGTGAGTAATAGCAGTTGCGCGATTTATGACTAACAAGCATAAGGCTTTAGTCTTGAGTGCGAGGCATATATTGGCACAGACGCAGACCCCCATGAATGTGCCCGTGAGGAAGGAGATGCCTGGGAAAGGATCTGTGAGAGGGCAGATTTTATTTGATTTGATTTTTTAAAGTTTATTTATTTTGTGAGAGAGCACACAGGAGGGGCAGAGAGAGGGAGAGAGAGAGAGAATCCCAAGCAGGCTCTGTGCTGTCAGCACGCAGCCAGATGTGGGGCTCGAACTCATAAAGTGCGAGGTCATAGCCCAAGCGGAAATCAAGAGTCAGGTCGCTTAACCAGTGAGCCACCGAGGGGCCCTGAAGGCAAGTTTTAAAGCTCCTTCAGCAAACTGTTCTGCACATCAGCAGGATCTTCCTTTCTCATTTCTCCGTGTTCCACACTTAGAGTAAACAGGAAACAGAGAATATGAATGAAAATTGAGGCAAAAGAACAGAAACAAATGGTGAATATCCAGACTGATCTTCATCTCAAGGTTGTTGACTTTTGTGGGACCTCCATGACTGGAAAATATCATTCTAAGAGGATTGCTGTAAAGTTTTAAATGATGAAAATAGGGTTTTATAATGGAAACTATTTTGCAATTCTTTAATAATTTTAATAATATAATAGTTTAAGATGTACCAGAAGAACATTTGGTTGAAGTGGCAACACAAAGAAAATAGTGTGTTAAAAATCGGAAATATTGACACGATTTCACAAAGACATCAGAAGAATGTTACGTCTGTTGGGGAAATGCAGGGAGAGCCTGGGGGAATGTAAATGGAGAATTAGTGGCGAAATAAAAGAATAAATAAGACTAATGTCCAGCAAAGCGGTGTATACCCTACTTCTCGAAAGTTCGCATTCTGGCCCTCTGCTTTTAGCTAAGACCTGTATGTATAAGACTATGTAGTACCTGTTTTCCCTCACCCAAAAAAATCTGAGGAGGATTTTCACTTCTATAAAAGAAGGCAAAATTAGCAGAAGACAGCATTCAGCTTTGGTTTTGCAGCAAGTCATAAAGAGGCAGAGCGCACCCTGAGCAACGAGAGTGGCGCCCCCAAGCGCCTTCCCCAGGGACCACACCCAGCATCTCCGCAATTAGCCCCTGGAGCGCTGAACTGTGCCTCCGAGCACATGTGCTCTATCTTGATTGATTTTGCGCATCTTTTAGAAAAATGCATCCTAAGAAAAGAAAATCCAAAGAGAATGGAGTTTTAGGGGTCTGGAAACGGTAAACACTTTTCCATATAAATTAATGATAACTGCTTCTTTGCTTCACGCCACTTAAGATTATGAACGTTTTCGTAGGAACACTCCATTTTCGGGGGTAAGGTGGGGGGGGGGGCGGGGAGGACCTGTCCTTACAAACTAATGCTGTGCTGACATCGTGATCGGTGTAAATACAGGATAAAAGTTCCCAATCTCTGCCCTTTTCTCCAGCACCAAGAAACTCTTCTTGGCAGGTGGGTTATTTTAAAACTTTTATTTTTAGTACAAAGGAAAATAATCCCCAAAGTATATCCATAAGCCTGGCTGGACTGTTTGCGATGTCAGAAATAGAGACCTACCCTCATACCCTGTTGATTTTAAATAGCGTTCTGGTGCCCGGTAGGTGAACAAAAATACATTTGAATAGTTTTATCTTCCTCCAAGAGTTAAAAATATTGTTGTTGCTTTTGCTTAGCTGGTTGAACGCCTAAAAGCACAATAGCAAAGGACCAAGCGCTTTCTGGAGAAGTGTTACCTCTTTCCGGATTATTTCACATAGAAATTAGTTACTTGAGTAATCGGTGTACAAAAGAAAGAGAAGCTAATACACAGTGTCAATGCCAAGGACACCTGAATTTTAACGCAGAGATATTCTGTCAGTCTTGGCCCCATGTTGTGGGTGGGGGGCACAATAGTCCTACTGTTCAGAAGAGTTGACCCATTTCCCACAGGCACCGAGGATTCGGGGACTAGGCTCCTTAAAAGGCCCAAGATCCCTACCTTTTCCAATTCAGGAACCTGCCCAGAAAAGTCCAGGCTGTGCTGCACGCAAGTACATTTTCTCTAATATAAGCATGTCAGCTGAAGTGGGGCACTCCCAGATTGGCCTCATATTTTCTGTGAGGTCACGCAGAACCAGCACTTGAAGAAAATCTGACTGAACGCTCTGTGAATTCCATTATGAAAGCACATAAAACAATCGCCCTGCTCCATGTCCCTCAGGGGTAATCTCTTAAGGTTACAGTTTGGCTAAAAATCAATAAAGACTTCATGGAGCACTGATTTATTCTGCAGTGACATCAGTTTGGGTACATTCTTATGCTCCTGGAAAATCAAATTACTCTCTATTTTATAATTTCCCCCAAGTATTTGCTTTACTATGTCATCACTGATTACATACCTACTACGTGCCAGGCCTTCCTAAGAGAGTATCTTTCTGAGGGGGGGGGGGTGGCGGGGAGCAGACCCACAGTGGCACACGAAGTCACATGACAAATACCTTGGGAAGGTACTTGCAAAGGGCTGCGGGATGATACCAGGGAGGAGATGGGGGGGGGGGTGTGCTCTCGCCTGCTGAAACATCTAGGACACTCACAAAAGCACACTTTTACACGACTTAACACAACCAGGCTGTCCATTAAAAAAACCTACTTTTTAATGTATGTTTATTTTTGAGAGAAAGACAGAGACAGAGCACGAGTGGGGAAGGAGGAGAGAGAGAGAGGGAGACACAGAATCCAAAGCAGGCTCCAGGCTCTGAGCTGTCAGCACAGAACCCAACGCGGAGCCCGAACTCATGAACCGTGAGATCATGACCTGAGCCAAAGTCAGACACTTCACCGACTGAGCCACCCAGACGCCCCTGGACTGTCCATTTAAAAACATTTGGGGTGCCTGAGTGGCTCAGCTGGTGAAGCACATGACTCTTGATTGGATAGGGGGGCTCTGCACTGACAGCTGGGAGCCTCCTTGGGATTCTTTCCCTTTCCCCCTCCCTCTGCCCGTCTACCACTCACTTTCTCTCAAAACTAAATAAATACACTTTAAAAGAAAAATGTTTAAAAATGGTTAAGAATGGTAAATTTTGTCAAATGTACTTTGCCACAATTAAAAAAAAATGCACACTGTCCATCTAATCATGTAGAAACATCAGACAAATCGAGACTGAAGGATGTTCTACAAAATGATGGGCTGTAGTTTTCAAAGGGTCCAGGTTATGAGAATGGGAGAAAGACTGAGGCGCTGCTCTGGGCTGAAGGAGACTCGAGATAAGACGGCCACTGCAAGGTTCAAGTCCCAGCTGGATCCTTTCCTCCAGAGGACATTCCCAGAGACAAATGGGGACCTATCAGCAGAGTCTCACAGCGGCATGGCAGTCATGTATCAGCGCTGACATCCTCATCCTGAGAATTTCGTTGATTATACAGAAGCCCGACCTTGTGGTGAGGAGTTGGTCCGCTGTATTTGGGCATCAGGTGGGTATCCACTCTCCGGTAGCTCAGAAATAAAGTTATTTGTGTTGAACTTGTAATTTTTCTAGAGTAGTCCCAACCCTCCCAATGATAACTGCCAAAGAACCCCACAGAAGAACTACGCCCTCACGCTGGAAAGGGGCAGACGCCAACCCTGGCATTGTCACAGGGTGGTTGTGGTGCTCTGGGATGCCCAGGATTGCTTCCCGGCCTCACTCTGTGTGCGACGAACTCACAACCCTGGGCAAGGTATGGAAGCGCTAGGCACTCTGGTTTTCTCATCTGTAAAGAGGGATGACACGTAATCAAAGGTGTGTTGATGGTATATCCAGGTCAACCCTTGGCCAGCAGTGCGCCTTGGCGTATCTTATGCAGCGAGCCGGCTATCTGTGTTACTCCTCATCTCCCCCTTTGCCGGACACACAACAAGGGACATCTTCCCCAAACAAAGCTTTTATCTTCGTTTCTGCCTGCTTCAGCATCAAGATTTGGCGTCATCAACATCGCCGCCATCATGCGTTGATAACGTGTCCACTATTTTCAGAAGGACTGTTGGGAGATAGGCCCTTGCCTTTGAAGAACAAACATCTAAAGTGGAAAGCCAATCCGTCTGACATTAGCTTTTCCAAACATTAGAACACACTGTACACTGGAGTTTAAAACTTATTTTGAGGCCAGTGTTGGCACAATATTTCTGAGTTAAAATTCAGGATTTACTAATGTTGACACTGAGAAGTGGTTCAACCTTTCTGGAAGACAAGTCTGCAATAGGCAACAATGTTGATAAAGGGTCCATAGTCTTGGACTCTCTAATTTGGGGGAATTAATTCCTATGTTAAAAAGAAAAAGGTTCTATAAAAGTTTTTTAATTCAGTGCTGTTCGTGATAGAAAAATATCTGGGGGAGAAATGCAACAAAGTGCGGAGTTCCCCATAAGAGCAAACAGCTACCATTTGCTGAGTGCCAGCACAGAGGCTGGTTTATGGAAGCCCCAGGCAGGGAGGCATGGAAAGGCAAGAACCTTTCAGAACTGCATTGCGCTCAGTAGCTGAAGCACATGGGGGTGCAATGGGAAGAGTCACAACAGAGGAAATAAATAAGAAATGAAGCCGGAGAGGCAAGTGGGGGGCCAGAGGCCAGGCAGTAACAGACGTGCTACTGTAAGAAGTGTCAGACGCTTGGAGGAAGGAGACCAATTTGTGACTGCAGACCACACTCAGGCACCTCAGAGAGCTTGAATGGGAACAGAGCTGAGAGGGGAGAAGAGTGCGCAAGCGGGGACAGCCACCAGGTGAGACTGGGTGGAAGGTGATCAGGCTCAGACCCAGGAGGTGTTCTAGAGAATGTACATGTGAGCAAAGGGCCAGTGAGCAAAAGCAGAGTATAAACACAGTGAATGGCTAGAACTCTGTAAAACGAGTGCTTGTTAACCAGGAAATACTTAAAAACATGAAAAGTAAAGCAAATTGAAGATGATGTGCATTGATTTTTCCCCCTGAAAACTGAATGAATTCTTCATAATCATAAATATATATATTAAATCCTGGCTTTGACCTCTACCTGTCATTTAGGATAATACTGCCCAAATGTGGTCTGTGACGGGAGCTAGTCTGTAATGAGGTCAGAAGAGAAACGAGGAGGAAGGCATTTAGAAACTTTTAAAAGCAATTAATCAGAAAAATTGTATGTCCGATGCATTGAATATGACGTTAAGGCTTGTGGCTTGCCGGCCTTTCTGTTTCATGTCATTCTTCTGTGGTTTATTTTTATTATGTTGTATTTCGTTGGCATCAGGTTGAAAATGGAAACAAAGGGAGTCATCCTCATGGACAGTTTGGGACGCACTCAGCGTACTGCGGGTCCCCGCAGAGCCAGCCACCTGCTCCCAGAGGCTTAGCAGCACCTCTGCTTAGCCCTCCTCCTGCCCCCAAACCTGGGTGCTGCTCCATTTCTGGGGCAGACGCATGTGTTCGCAGGGATACAGAGCCAGCACTACCCCCTCACGTTTGAATGGCACGTGACCGTTTAAGGCCATTTCCTGTGTCTGGTCTCCGGCACCTGCTCCCGGGCTCTTGCACCAAAGGCTGGCTGCTACCCTCATTGGGGAGCACCTTCAACTCCCTGCCTAAACTCCCACCATTCTGGATCGTACTGGACAGTGCCCCAGTGGAAATGGGGATATTTGGGGCTGAGGAGGAGAGGGAAATCCTTCAGAGCATGGCAGGATGCGGTGGGCTTCTGGCGAGCAGAGGAAGCTGCCCTTTCTCCAGCAGAGGCCCAGTGACCGTGAACATGGATGGGCAGGGGCCCAGCAAGGCAGCCCCAGATACGTGGCTTCTGGAACTGGAAAGTCTCTTCCCGACCCGGGTCTCCAAATCCTGCACGGATTCACAGCACTGGGGCTGAGGGCAGGCTGCCTTTCTTGAACAAATGGAGGCCCGCCTACCAGGTACCTAAACCATTAAAAGTCTTCATTGATCGTTAAGTTTTAAATGACTTATGTTCTATCTTCCTAACTTGGAAAAAAAAAGTTACTGCAATGGGTTGAATGTGTCCCCCCATCCCTCCATTCTTCTGTTGAATGTGATGCTATCTGGATGCGGGGGTGCGGGGCGCTTTGGGATACCAGGAGGGAGCCCTCGTGAGTGGGTTGGTGTTTTTACCAGAGGTCCTCGAGCTAGCTCACTCCTTCTGCCCTGTGAGGCTACAAGGAGAGGTGGGCCCCCCTAAACCCCAACCACGCTCACACCCTGATCTCAGATGCCCAGCTTCCAGAGCTGTGAGAAATACATTTCTGTGCTATAGAAGCCAGCCAGTCTGTGGGACGTCGCCTATGCCCCTCCAGCTGCTGGTCATGGTGACCCGCAAGGCTGGGCACAAATTTCGGGGTCTCAGGCTCCCTGGAGGCCCTGACTGGAATATGACAGGCAGAGAGAACGAACCTCTTCTCTTCTTAACGTCGCCTGCAACCCCATACCCTGGGGTCACACTCCACGGGGCCCCGCTCACTCCGGACTGGCACCTAAGGTGACGCGTTGAAGCTCTGCCCATGACCCCAGGACAGTCTTGGTCCACGGACCTTGGGAAGTGACCCACAGAGACCCTGGAAGTGGATTGGGGCCATCTGGGGAGGGAGGTGCAGGGTCTGGGCTATGCACAGTATGGCAGAAATGGAGAGGTGTAGGGGCTGGGTGGCGTGTCCCTCTGGGAACTGGGGGCGTGGCCAGAGTAGGGTCCCACCACGGAAGCCCAGAAGCCCATCACCTGGGTCCACCGTGGGAGGCTGATCATAGGACACGTACCGCCATGCTCACCACTCTAACCCCCCAAACATGGCTCCTTTGTCCTCTAGCTTCTCCGCAACACAACTAAACTGTCCTTGCTTTCTCTTCCCTGCTCCTCTTCCTTTCTCCTTTCTCAATGTGTGCACGCACGCAGGCAACCCCTGCACACTCGCCTAGCCCGGGCACGCATGCACAGAAGCACCCAGTTGCAGGAAGGCACAAAACGTAGGTGGCAAACCAAACCCTTGCTCCCCAGGTCCGAGGGAGCGCGCAGACCCCAGAGCTGCACAGGAGAGGATCCTGGGCCCGGATCATGCTTAGCACCCTCACTTCAGTGTCCTTTGATCCGATGGCTTTAACCTAAAAGTCTGATCTGTTGTGTTGCTGTTTGATTTCTACCCACCCCCAGAGTGCTGGGAGCCATTTCTGAAGTAAGGCAGGTTTGCAAGGCCTCCCACCATCAGACGGCGACCCGCGTCTACACCCACTCAACCCCAACTCAATTTCTGCTTGAGCCCTGACCGCCAAGGTGCCTGACTGACTGATATCAGCAGTGACTTGCGTTCTTATGCTAAAAATATGTGAATTGTACCTTATGAAAAAACTTGTTATAGGAGTTTCTTCTTTTGCGATTATCAGAGCAAATATTACATTTCCTAAGAAAACTGGTTTTTCTTCCCCTCAAAAACAGACCATTGACCCCTGTTCACAAAGAACTAACTCTTGCCTTTACTATGCTAAAAACATTGCCTTGTATCTAAATGCTAAAGATCCCTTCCTTTCCCATGTGATAAGCATCTAGTCACCTACTTCAATCACTATTGATAAAGATTATGCATGAGTCTTCTACCAATCTATGTTCTGGGAAACTTTTATATGCCAAAGAAGTTGTCACCAGAAATCATTGTCTAAGGCAACTGCCACCTCTGTTTAGTATCCCATACACTTGTTTAGTAAAAAAGGCTGACTCTCTGGTCAGAGCAGAGATGCCGACTAGCAGAGCAGAGAGGCCTGACTGGAGAGCAGAGAGGCCTGACTGGAGAGCAGAGACACCTGCCTGGGGAGCAGAAAGAAGCCGAGGCGCTCTCGCTCCCTTTCGCTGACTCCGTCCATCCTTCAGGGAGCCCTGGACCTGCTGGAGCTGGACTCCGGCACCCGAGCCCTCAAATGCCATTATGATTCTGAGCGATTCTACATTTGAGGCTCTGTGTGGGCACAACCCACATGCTTTCAAGCAAGAAAGGCAGAGATCATGTCCACTAAGAAGAAACTTGGAATAATACTTAAATGATTGGGAATACAAGCTCTCAGAGGCCTCACTCTGTTACAAAAAGGTAACCAACTACACAGAATAATGTCACTCAACTTGGAAACTTAAGACTTCAGGGGCACCTGGGTGGCTCAGTCAGTTAAAGGGTCAGACTCTTGGTTTCCACTCAGGTCATGATCTCACCATTCCTGAGATCAAGCCTAGAGTCCCAGCATGGGGCTCTACGATGACAATGTGGAGCCTGGTTGTGATTCTCTCTCTCCTGCTCTCTGCCCCTTCCTCTCTCTCTCAAATAAATGAACTTAAAACAAAATAAAACAAAACACCTTAAAAGTTCAGCCTAGCTACTGGCAGGCAAAATGCTTAGGAAAATCTTTGTAAGGTTTAGCCTACAACCAAACGAAGAAGACTCTAGCAAGTCTGGACTTCATTAGAATTTCCTGCTTGTTGCTGCTGGTGTAATGAAACAGTAACCTACAAGGAAATACGGGGAGGAATCATGTGCTTCTCTTTATCCATTCATATTCCAGAGTTCTGTCTGCTACGTGGACAGGAAATAATCAGAGTGAAATAGATAGGGTCCTACGTCTCTCATGCATTCGGTCGGTTCTCACAGTCAGGACGAAATTCCACCTAATGGATAACTGTACCGAAGGGCTAAGCTCTGAGAACAGGGGAGATGTGGGCAGATCCGTGTGGCCCTGCACTAAAAGCAGCTCCCAGGGGGCCGTGAGCCTTCCACTCGAGACCTGAGCTCTAGCTCTGAAAGCCCACCACGGACGGTCCTGTTAAGGGTAAGTTCAACACACACACTGAGAGCCGACCTCCGGCTCCACCACTTCAGCTGGTTACTGATGCTTTGGCTAATGCTTCACCGGCACCTTCAAGTCAGAGTTCCATCTGGAAGTCGACACACTTTTCTTCCTGCGCTCGCATTAGGCAGGAGAAAGGGCAAACCGAAGACACCTTATTTGATGCAGCTCTTACACCTCCTGCCCCCAAACCCATCTCAGACCTTGCTAACGGAGTTAGAGTGGCTGTCGGGAGCTTGACCTCGAATCTGTTCTACCTTTGGGTTAACTGTGAGAATTGTTTTCCAGGTTTGCGGTGACAACAAAGCTGTAACGGAGTCTAAACAGAGTGTGTGCTGGCGAGAGTGGCAGTGGGGCCACCCTACTTCCCTGGCATTTACCCTGACGGGCTCCTCACTCACAACGGTCTCCTGACATCAACGAGGGACCCCCACGTGGACCGTACATTAAGGGTGAGGGGCTGTAAGGGAGAAGAACTCTGTTGCTCGAAGTTTCTGTGCTCCGGGACAACCACGGCAGAACTGGTGGAACAGGATGCATTCATTCGGACCTGCCTTTTCCCGGGCAGGTGGCCAAGTGCAGTTCAAGGACTAAATGCATGCTCACAGGGACAGTCTTTGGAATAAAACTTAGTTTTGAAGTTGGAAAAACTGCTGTGTAGGAATTACCATAAATCCTGAAAGACGGGTCCTCAAAGAGGAGGGGGTTTCCTTTCAGGTAGTTAAAATAATTTAATCCAAATGCTAACAAGCAGATGCTGCCTTTATTCTGTGGTGATTCTTTACAAGTTAGCATATCTTAGATTAGCGGCCCATTTTTTTAAAGGTTTATTTATTTTGAGAGAGAGAGAGAGAAAGCCAGTAGGGGAGGGGCAGAGAGACAGGACAGAGCTGTCAGCAGGCTGAAGCAGGCTCTGAGCTGTCAGCACAGAGCACAATGCGGGGCCCAAACTCACGATTGGTGAGCATGGGGCACGCGGGGTGGGGATGGACAGATTAAAGGGAAGGGAGGGGGAGGGGACAGCAATGACCAATTGAAGCACTTCCTGCATGTCAGCAACTGTGTGCATGTGTTCATGTATATTATCCTTGTATATTATCCTTTTAAATTTTTCCTCTTGGAGAAATGCATAAAATTGTTGAATTATTGGGGCACCTGGGTGGCTCAGTGGGTTGAGCGTATGACTTTGGCTAAGGTCTTGATCTCAGTTCATGAGCTTGAGCCCCGCGTTGGGCTCTGTGCGGGCAGCTCAGAGCCTGGAGCCTCCTTTAGATTCTGTGTCTCCCTCTCTCTCTCCGCCCCTCCCCAGGTCATGCTCTGTCCCTCTCTGTCTCTTAAAAAGTAAAATAAAACATTAAAAATTTAAAGAAAAAAACAAAAAAACCCCAATTAAGTGTATTCTATAAAATTTAAACTTACATTTACCTCTCAAAAAGAGGTATTATGTCAAAACATGAATATACTCTTAATGAATGAAATTAAATGTCCCTAATAATCTCAATCAGTTGATTTAAAATTAAAATGATAAAGCAGATACAGATAAAAAGTGTAAGTGACTTCACATTTAATCATTAAGACTCATTTGACAAATTACAACAAACTGATTTTACTTGCTTGCCAATCAAAGACCTAATTTAATTATCAGTAACATAATAGGTGACCAAGAAAAGGCAGACAATGGTCATCCTAGGGCAAGAAGAGCCCCGTTTATAAAGCTCGGGAAACCCCGTGCCCAGCGGTTCTGAGGATGGAGGCCGGGAAATCTGCAGAATTCACCTGACTGTCTGAAGGGCTGAGTCTGTGAGACTAGAACACAGAGTTAGGTTCCTTAGGAGATCCTGAGGGATTTCATGAGAGCCTAAGGTAAAAAAAAAAAAAAAAAAGCCTCAGATTAAAACTCTCCCGACACAGCACCTTTCATTCCCATGTGGCTCTAGAATGTTAAAATCTGGATTCGTGTCCAGCTCTTTCCTGTCCGGGGTTTGCCGTCTCTTGGTGGCAGGAAGAAGAACACAGTGAAAAGAATGCAGGGAGTGCAGTTCTGGCACTGCCTCCTTCGGTTGGATTCCGTGTCTCCGATTATAAAATAAGGAGAACCCCTGGGAGTCTGTGGATGTGGCGGGGAACTCCGTGGGGGGCTCCGGGGTGGACCGTTACTGCACAACAGGGCAACTCCTCTTCGCTCCGCTTACGTGTGGGGTTCAGTGAAGGAGTTCATTTTAAGACAATCTTTATTTCATTAAAAACAATAACAAAAACCAAAAATGAGACCATTTCAAGACCACGTGGCTGGATCTCTACGGTTTCTTCCAGCTTCAACATTCTGAAGTCAAGGAAAGTGAGCGAATTTGGCTTATCTGGTCTCTGCTCCTAGATGCAAGCCAACGTCACCTGGGATTTCTCGTGTGAGATGAAAGTACTCTCTTGGGTGAGACTTTGAATTTACGACGCTGATCCAAGGATAGTGTCTGAAAACAGACTTGAGATATATGGAAAGGTTTCAGCAGAGAGCCTCGAATTTGGGGGACTGAAAGCTTCCAACCTCTTCTTTTTGCCTCCGTCTTCCGGGACAAAGATTGGCATGGTGAAGGTGACTGAAGGAACAGGGAGGGACACAGAGAGGACACTGAATCACAGATAAGGTCAAGATTAGGTAGCTAATCTCTCATATTAACGTCACTGATGAAAAGATTTTGCCTTGGTTGTGTTATCTCATGAATGTCCTGTTACCATGCTTGCCTTGCCCAATTTTCAACTCACTCTTGCCCACAGGTTCTAATTATTAGACATAAAGCCAGGCCAACAGATCCCATTACAAATACATCCTATATAATTCCAGATGCGTCTTCAAGACTTCCAGGTCAAACCTTCATTCACCACTGTTTCATCCCCCTTTCAACCCCTGAGCCTTCAGCCTTAGTCAATGACCTCAACTTCTACTTTTTCGGGCTGTCAAAGCCAAGAAACTTGAATTAGCTTCTCCCTTTGTATGACAACATTTTTCTTGTATTTTCACTCATTCCTGGCTCCTTCTCTATCTTGCCAATAAAAATCATCGCTCCTGCCTCCTCTCAGGCCTTACTGAATCCCATAATCTCTTCTACTTGTCATTTGCATTTTTGCTGTTACAATATACATTGCGTCTGGTAAATGTATCTGTGTCACAAAAACACAGACAGAAAATATAAGAGACAGAGTACCTATTAAAAGGCCTGACATGCAATTACTAGGGGTCAAGAAAGAAGAGCAATAAATGATGGGGAAGAGATTAAGAATGCTAAAACAAAAAAAGAAAAGAAAGAAATTCCTCAGGTCTAAAGGAAATGAGAATTGAGATGGAAATAACTCGGCAAATGAAGTCCACAGTGAATAAAGCCTCACATGTAAACATGTCAGCAGCATTTCAGAACATAAAAGATGAAGAAAGATGTTTGAAGAGAAGAATAAATAAGTTACCTACCAAGGTGCGTGAGTCAGTGTGACCTCAGCCTTTACATCAGCCAAACTCATCCCTAGAAGACAATGAGCCTTCCCTCAAGTTCTGGGAGGAACCAGTATTCACCAGAAAAGTCTAACTGCAGAGAAAAACTAGCAATCAAGTGGGAAGGTGCACAACTAGTTTTCAAGTTATTTCAAGAAGTCACGTAATTTACTTTTCATTCTCTCTTGGGTGTGGGGGAGAGTTATGGTGAATGTAGTCCAGCCAGATGAAGGCATGAGCCACAGAAGACAAAGACATGGAATCTCGGGAACACCCAGGAAAGAGTGAAGAAAAGTGCCCATGTGGTAGGAAAAGCCCCAGATCTTGAGAAGAGCCGGTCCAGAATGCAAAAATGTGGATAATAGAAAGTTCCCCTTAATTGAGAAGACGCAAAGACTTCAGACTATGATAAAGCACATCACACACACACACACACACACACACACACACACACACATAGAAACTTTAGGGGCGCCTGGGTGGCTCAGTTGGTTAAGCCTCCAACTTTGGCTCAGGTCAGATCTCACGTTTGTGGGTTCGAGCCCCGCGTCAGGCAGCTGACAGCTAGCTCAGAGCCTGGAGCCTGCTTCCAGTTCTGTCTCCTTCTTTCTCTGCCCCTCCCCCTCTCATGCTCTGTCTCTCTCTGTATCAAAATAAATAAAACATTAAAAAAAATTAAAAAAAAAAGAAACTCTAAGAAAAATAAAACTACTATTCAAGTAAGTCAGGTCCAAATATGAAGTCAAGATTAACACGACATGACTTTAAACTGGCAGACTTTTGAGTGTTCTGAAAAGAGGATCTATTTACCTTTGAGGTTAGATACTTTCTCTCCCAGTGCCTCCTGGGACATGAAGTTGGACTTACTTAGAAGCAACTGTAATCATCACCAACTGGTTGGTCGGTCCAGTGCTAAGGAACATTTTCATAGTTATAACAGCATAAACCCAGCTCACTGATGTTCAGGTTTTAGAATCAACTTATGAATAAAACGTGGACAGCGGTCACAGCATAGGATGTAAACATTAATCACCTGAATGTAAAAGCAGGGCCGCTAGCAGGTGGACCAGACAGATGGGAGGAAATCAAGAAGAAATGAGAGGGGAAAGAAAAGTGGACACTCTCAACTCTAACATTTGAGGGCGCTGGCTAAAACCAGTCCCCTTCCGTCAGGTGAGTTTTTGAGCTCTTTACCTGCACTGGTCCTGGGGCTTTGCAGGGATGTGGTTGGAATGCACTTCTCCCTGCAGCAGCTGCCTGGCCCCTGGCTGACATCCATGGCCCACCCTCAGCAGGGGTAGCAGGACTCCTCGGGAAAACACGCAGCTCTTCACCTTGTCCCTGCCTGGACTACCGGGCTCAGCTCGCTAATGACAGCACTTCCATTTCCAGCCTTCCCTTCTTCCTAACCCCTCCCCCTCCTCTCCGGATCCTGGAGCTTCCTGTGTATGGCCGACTTTATGGCGGAGGTGATCTTGCTCTTGAGGTGAGCCCATCTTTTTTTTTTTTTTATTTATTTACTTTTGAGAGATAGAGAGAGACAGTATGAGCAGGGGAGGGTCAGAAAGAGAGGGAAACACAGGATCTGAAGACAGGCTCCAGGCTCTGAGCTAGCTGTCAGCACAGAGCCTGATGCAGGGCTCGATCCCGTGAACCATGAGATCATGACCTGAGCCGAAGCCGGGCGTTTAACTGACTGAGCCACCCAGGCACGCCAAGGTGAGCCCGTCTTAAAGGAAGTCAAGCCTAGAGCCTGAGGAATCTCTGCCTGGAGGTGACAAAGCAGAAGATGTGAAGTAAAAGTGTTTTCTAAAAGGCATATCGGGGCACCTGGCTGGTTCATTCAGTTAAGCATCTGATTCTAGACATAATCTCTCAGTTCTTTTTTTTTGTTTAATATTTTTAATGTTTATTTTTGACAGAGACAGACAGAGCATGAGTAGGGGAGAAGCAGAGACAGAGGGAGACACAGAATCCGAAGCAGGCTCCAGGCTCTGAGCTGTCAGCACAGAGCCTGACGCAGGGCTCAAACTCATGAACTAGGAGATCATGACCTGAGCCAAAGTTGGTCGCTTAACTGACTGAGCCACCCAGGCGCCCCTTAATCTCTCAGTTTTTGAGATCAAGCCTCACGTCAAGCTCTGTGCTGACAGTGAGGAGCCTGCTTGGGCTTCTCTTTCTCTCTTTCAGCCCCTCCCCCACTTGTGCGTGCACTCTCTCAAAATAAATATTTAAAAAAAAATAAATCAAAATAAAAGGCATTTCACATAGAAAGATCAGTGACCATGACCCCCTAAGCAGGATTCTGTGAACTGGATGGACCCGTACAAAAAATCCCCTGCCTGAAACACGGGCCGGTAGACCAGGCAGCTGCTGAGGGGCCACTGTGTGAGCCTCAGACACATGGCTTCGTTTCCTCCTCCGGACAACCCTTTGAGTGGGTGTCGTTTTACTGATGAGGAAACAAACTCAAAAAACAGTGAGGAGGTCCAACCCAGGCCTGCGTAGTCAGAGCCTAGGTTCCTTTGTCACACGGTCCAGGATGGTCATCACACAGTCCAGGACGGTCAGCTCTCGGTCATTCTGAATGTGCGAGCGAGCCACGGTCCTGCCGAGTCTCCAAAATGCCACCCCCCAGAGGTGGTGGCTGGGGAAGGGGGTGGGGAGGAAGAGCTCGAGAGAGACCCGGATCGGAGTCCAGGAGCTCAACAACACAGCCCCCCTGACATGGTGCCAAGCCACCGCCCGGTGATAAGATTCCATGATTTCATAAGCGGCCTCCTAGTTCTTCCTTCTGTTTCCCAACACAGGCACAGGGTGTGCGCTTCGCCAGATCAGTGCAAGAGCCGAGTCCGGGTGCCCGCCTGGCTCACACCTGCTCGGCTCCAGCCCGGGGCCGTGGCCGTTCCCTGACCCATTCCTTCCCACAAGGAGATCTGAGGCCTCTCCAAGGACAGGGCTCTGGACAGCTTCCAGAGGAGCCTGTGACACAGAGAAGAGAGCCTCCGGGACACTGTCCAACTCAGATGCAGGCGAACCGCGGGGTAGGCAGCTCCAAGGAGTTCCAAGCCGGGCAGCATCCCCCTCTTACTTAGTACAGCAAACTCCGAGTGTCCCCTGTGCCTCTCCACTCAGCCTTTCTTTTGACAGAAGAATGATGAATTTTATTAAAAATAAAACCTTCAGGAACCTGTGTGGCTCAGTCGGTTAAGCGGCCGGCTTCGGCTCAGGTCACGATCTCACGGTTAGTGGGTTCGAGCCTCACATCGGGCTCTGTGCTGACAGCTCAGACCCTGGAGTCTGCTTCAGATTCTGTGTCTCCTTCTCTCTCTGACCCTCCCTTGCTCACACTGTCTCTCTCTCTCTCACTCTCAAAAATAAAGAAAACATTTAAAAATTAAATAAATAAAACCCAAACCAGCCAAGAAGTATAGTCTGTAGAAGAAAGAAACTGTAGCAGGTTGAGAATAAGCCACTGGCACTACAGAAGTCCGTGCATCCTGGCAAACGCATAACAACGTTGTAAAGGTCGAACTGGGAAGATTTTCAGGGGGTCTAATTGCTGCTTGGCAGGAAATCTATTGCAGTCAAATGAATTTTATCAGACAAATGAAAGGGTGGGAGAAGACCCAAAGATACCTAATGAATTATGCTGCCCCCTTGGGCTCAATTATGACTTGGTTTTTAAACGTATGGCCAACTCATGCATGCATGCATGCATTCATTCATCAAACACTTATTAACAACATGTAACATGGCAAGCATAGCCCATGTGCTAGGAGCCGGCATAGCAATACCAAGAGAGTGTTTTATTTGGAGAAGATGAGGTTAGCAGGGAAGAGTCAGCCTCTGCGGAGAAAACGCTACCCGGCATCTATAGGCAGCACACAGAGGATGTGGAGGGCAGTGAAAATACTCTGTGTGATGCTGTGATGGTGGATGCATGTCATTGTACATGTGTCCCAACCCCCGGAATGTACACCAAGAGGGAGCCCGACTGTCAACTGTGGACTTGGGTGATGAGGACGTGTCTGTGCAGGATCATCAACCATAGCAAAGGTACCCTCGAGTGCGGGATGTGGATAACGGGAAGGTTGTACATGGTGGGTGGGGGGCAGGGCCATAAAAAAAGTCTGCATCATCTGTACCATTTTGCCGTGGACATAAAATGACTCTAAAACATGAAGTCTCTTTATTTTTATTTTATTGTTATTTTCTAAAATTTGAGAGAGACAGAGATGGCACGAGTGGGGGAGGGGCAGAGAGAGAGAGGGAGAGAGAATCCCAAGCAGGCTCCACGCTGCCAGCACAGAACCCAATGTGGGGCTTGAACTCATGAAACTGGGAGATCATGACCTGAGCTGAAACGAAGAGTCAGACGCTTAACCGACTGAGCCACCCAGGTGCACATCTTTAATATTTGTTTTATCTTATTATTTTATTCTAACTTATTTTAAAGAGAGTGAGTGTGTGTGCGAGCAGGGTGGGTGCAGAGAGAGAATGCCAGCAGGCTCCACACTCAGCACAGAGCCTAACGTGGGGTTTGATCTCACAATCCAGGAGATCATGACCCGGAGCTGAAACCAAGAGTCGAACACTGAACCGATGGAGCCATCCCGGTGCCCCTCTAAAACATGAAGCCTCTTAAAAAAACAATTTTAAGAGGCTACCAGAAAGGGGGCCAGGTCCACACTCCGGCATTAAATGGCCATGCTAGGGAAGGCAGGGAAGGATCAGGGACGGAAGCAGGAGCCAAACAAAAGGCCTATTTGCCAAGTGAGGATTGTGAACTTGAACGTCTAGCCTGTGGATAAGTGTGAAAGAGTTCTTTACAGCAGGACAGTGAGGTGATTAAACAGATCTGCAGAGAGATGTCTCAGGGAGAAGGCCAGAGGTAGATGGGAGGTCACCAGAGCGGACCGCAGAGCTAGGCGGGAGGCTGCCGCAGTCACCCAGGCAAGGGACAGTCTCAGAGACTGAACTGAGGCCATTCTAGTGACGACAGGGAAGTGGAAAAGGGGAGGCAAGAAAGCATGGTTAGATGTGAAATCTACAGAACGTTTGGCTGAATCAATGAGGATGAGAGAGAAGGGATCAAAACCGCTCTCCCCTGTTTCTGGCCCGAACAGCTCAGCGGATGGGAGGAAACAGAAGAGAAAGAGGGCAAGTTCAGGAGCCGAGCTGATGCCCAGGTCTGGACACACACAGCTTGAGAGGCTTGTGGGCGTCTGAACGGCAGTCCCGCTGGGAGCACGGTCCACCAGGCCTGGAGCCCACAGAGAGGTCTGGATGGCAGTCTGTAGACTGATGAGGAGCGAAGAGGAGGTGGCCAGGCCGGCTAAGGTCAGCGCCCAGGGGACTGCCAGCGACAGGGGGTAATTCATACATGTGAAGAGGGCAAGAAGTGTGCGCTGTGGAAAACATAGATTTTTGTATTGTCCTTGACCCTTGTATTTCTCTATTAACCTCCTGATTTTTACCCCCCAAAGTATACAATTTGGGTAAGCAAATCAGGGAGGACATCACGCTGGACTCCATGTTAAATGAGTACCAAGGATGGGTACCATCTGGAGAAAAGACTATAACACTGAGAAACTCCAGGAAGGGGTGGTGTGGAGGAAAGACATTTGAATTACCTTGCTGGAGGAAAATAAGAAATGCATTCTATCAAAGGTCAGGAGGTCTCTCCCTGTGAGTAGCAATTAGCCAGACCCCACAGAAATCTGAGACACACCACACATCGTTTCTCCTCTGAGCCTAGAAAGTGGGAAGATAACCAACGTGCGTCCAAAGCCCATTGGACAATCATTTTTAAATGGGCCATTTGGCTGAAGCCATTGACAGCGGAAATGCTTTGTCGCAGACAGCTGAACTGGTTGTCTAAGGCTCAATCCCCATGCAGGTTGCTGTCACAGGGCAGCAGGTGGTTTGGACCGACCAGCTCTATTCTAGGGCCAAGCCTGGCATCTACTTCCACCTCGCTGGCCCCTCTTTGGGCCCCAGGGAGATCCATCCGCCCAGAGAGGGAGAGAAGACTTTGTAGCCAGCCGAACAAATAACTTTCCAAAGGGTTGGAGAAGAATCTCCGGAACTCAGTGGGTCCTCTGGGAGGTCCTATCTTGGCCGGAGCGACATTTCAGGGGACTCGGTCACACTACAAAATGTTACAGGTGGTCTGTGGGGCTGGGCACACAGCGTCTTGGCCAACAGCCTCTGCTGGACTGGGGAGGCACGGCTGCGTTACCAGGGCCGACTCAACACTTGTGAGTCCCTGTGACCCTGGGGCAAGGTCACCCAGCACATAGGCGCCTCACTTGAGGAACAACAGAAACAAGCAGACGAAAAAGCAAGGAAATGAAAAGAGAAGGATTTGTATTTTATGATTCTGGAATGTGGGTCCTTTAGAGATGTTTAGGCCACCTGTTAGGAAATGCATGGGAAGCTTATTAAACACGCAGTGCTGAAGACAGGAGTCCAGATCATGGCCGTGGGCCTGGGGTAAGGACAGGGGCATCTGAATTTTAATGAGCCCTCTTGGTGATTCAGATTCGGGAGCCTCTGAATATAATGATTATGAAAGCCTTCCTCACCTTGAACAATACAGGAGTCACACGTGCATCTGATAAATGCTCAGAACCCATTCAATAATCGTGGCCCCAAACCTAACACAATGTAGTTGCGTTACTCAGATAACTTACACTTGCTGATGAGTAACACTGTTTGCTTCACCAAAAACGGAATAAAATGAATTAGTCAAGGGTCCTAAAATAGACCCATCTCTCAGTTCCCTGGAATAAATTTTTTAAAACTGAAACGGAGTGTCAGCGACATCCCAGGGCTCAGGTGGAGGGCCAGGTTCAGGGCCATGAGCTCCAACTCCATCGGAGCCCCTGGTTTTCAGTAATGACCCTGAGCAGACGAATTTCTGTTTTGTTTTCTTTTCCTTTCTTTTGAATTGCCTGTCGATGCTATCGAAAATCACCACCACCAATCTTTCTCCCAGGGAAGAATTCACGTGGGATTCGCTATCAATCTGACTCTCTACAACTAACAGCAGGCGTCTGGGAACAGAGAGGCGAATGTCACATTGCACTGCTTTCAACTCCAAAGTGTCTGCCCTGCACTCACCTCAACGGCTCAAAAATAAAAGCGAACTTGGCCACAGATTCCCAAGGAGAGAGGAGGAGACCCTGTCTATTTGGCGTTTGCAGGTACGGGGAGCCCGGCTTTGGAACACCAAGAGCCATCTTATCTACCCTCAAGCGTGCTGGACACGGAAGCCAGTCCACACGGTCTGCTCGGTGCTCGCAGCTTCCTTGAGCCGAACGTGCTGGCACTCAGGCCTGACAGTGAGCAGGGTCAGCCCGAATGGAAAGAATGACAGTGTGTCCTTCCATCTTCCTGAGACTCCGGCTGATACGGAAACCGGCTGGCAGACGCCGCAGTGGAAAGTATGAATCCATTCTTGCCTGGGGTTGAATGACTGAAGAATAATCAGATCGGGGCTCATGTTCAAATATCACTGTGGCTCACTTGACGGGCTATTATCCAGTCACGTCCGTTGGGCTGCAGGGATTGTGTGCTGTAACCCGATGCGGCTGAAAGACCGTGCTTGCAATGGCTGCCACCAGGCCCTGGACAGACTCCTGGGAACCAGTGTGGGGAGAGGAGATAGGTGTGGTGATGGCCCTGGGGGCTCTGGAGGCTTTTCTTGGGCCCCTCACCTCTGACCTTGTGGCCAAAAGAGGCATGCAGCATTCAGCCCACTTTATGGATGAAGGAGTCCCGCCCCAGAGAGGTTAACCAACTTGCCCAAGGTTGCACAGAGCAGGGATCCACACCCCAGGCGCTGTGAGTCTAAGACCCCAGACCTTCGAGGCTTCCTCCTTCCTCTGCTCCTGTCTGTCCATCAATGACATATGTATGAACGCTGGCAGGTGGCAAGTCAAGAAAAAGCACAGAAAGACAAGCACCGCCAGGGGATGTTTGTAAACAAGATGGGCGAGGCGGAGGGAGAGGAGAGTTTTAGGCCAAAAAACTTCAGAACTGTCTTTGGACAAGCACTAGAAAAATCCTGAAAAACAATAACACTGAGCAGTGAGTCAGCGATCAAGGCCCTCCTGGAGACGGACCCAGGGGCCTCACGGAAGCTTGGGCTCTGTGGGAAAGATCAATATTGGAAATGCCTTCAAGCTGGAGAGTTTAAATAGCCAACGGCCTTGTGATTTTTTTTCCCCAAAGACCATCTTACAGTTCACAGATCCCAGTTCTAACATCTAGCAACTAAATGAAGATGCTGCTTCTAGGATCCTGCTGCCCTGCTCAGGACGCTCCGGGCCCGGGCACAGGAAGAAAGGCTAGGAGCACAGTCTTGTTAAAAAACAGAGCAAGGGCGCCTGGGCGGCTCAGTCGGTTGAGCGTCCCCCTCTTGCTTTTGCTCAGGTCATGATCTTGCAGTTTGTGGGTTCCAGCCCCGTGTCAGGCTCTGTGCTGACAGCGCGGAGCCTGCTTGGGATTCTCTCTCTGCCCCTTCCCACCTCTCTTTCTTAAAATAAACAAACTTAAAAAAGTTAAAAAAATAAAGAGCAAAACAGGGGCACGTGACTGGCTCAGTCGGAAAAACATGTAACTCTTGATCTCGAGGTTGAGAGTTTGAGCCCCGTGTTTGGTGTAGAGATAAACAAACAAACTTAAAAAAATTTTAAGTTTATTTATTTTTGAGAGAGAGTGAGCAAGTAAGCATGCTGGGAAGGGGCAGTGAGAAAGGGAGAGAGAGAATCTCAAGCAGGTTCCATGCTGCCAGTGCAGAGCCCAACGCAGGGTTCGAACTCACAATCTGTGAGATCATGACCTGAGCTGAAGTTGGACATTTAACAGTTGAGCCACCCAAGTGCCCCACAAACAAACAAACTTAAAAAAAAACAACAGAACGACACAATGATGAACATCTCGGAGATGTGAAAAAATGATAGCGCCCCATAATGATCATTTCCATCTGAGAAAGTATTACTCACACCCTCTCTTTCCTCTTATTTGAAAAGTCTTCTCAAATGGAAGAGGAGGAGGAAGAAGAGGAAGAGGAAGTTCCCACTGCCTAGCTCCCCTCCCCCACTCTTGGCTCGCTCTGGGCTAACTTCTGATCTGGAGATGAAGAAGCCCAAAGAAAAACAGCAGTCAGCCCCAGATGTCAGTGCCATCACTAACGACAAAGAAATCACTAAGAATGAAAAGCCTCAATTGTTTGCAGCCCTAAAAAGTATTAAACACAATCAGGATACCCAGTGTGACAGTTTCAGCGGTGGAGTATTCATGAAAAAAAAAAATCTAAAAATAAAAAGTCAGGAAGATGGGGAAGTGGCCCGATGCCCACGGAGAGCGCACAGCAAGAGCGCCTCCCAGGGGACCTGCCCCATTCTAGCAAAGCAGGTGCCTTTCTATTTAGGTCACAGAATCAGGGAGCGACCTCCGGGCTCTGAATTTGTTATCAAAAGGGCAACAGGGCTGCTCTCTTTCAAGCCAGATGAGGCATTTAACTCGAGTACCTGGGCTGCATGTGGCTTCCAGATGGGGTTTGGTGTCATTTTAAAGCATGTCAGTGAGACTGTGATTTATAATAGATATTTCGTCTTCATTCCAGGGTCTGTGTCCGGCCCCCGGGAACCCCCCAAACTCTTGGTATTTCCTACGTGAAAGGGGCTTCAAGGTATCTTTGTTATGTTAATGAGGTGAGTTTTAGACCACTCCTAAGAAGAAGGGGTGCTCGTTGAAGTTGCTGGGTGAGCCCACTGGGGTGACTGGAGGGGGTCTGGAGGCCAATGATTTCAGCCATTCATGCCCCTGTAATGAAGCCTCCATAAGAACTCAAAAGGACAGTGGTCAGATGGCTTCGGTTGGTGGACGCGTGGAGAACCGGAAAGGGGCATGCTCCGAGGATATGGAAGCCCTTTCCCCAAGCCCTATCCTGGGCCCCCTCCCTTCTGGCTGCTCCTGACTTCTATCCTCTAATAATAAACCAGTAGTCTGGAACGTCAAATGTTCCTCTGAGTTCTATGAGCCGGTCTAGCGAATTAATGGGATCCAAGGAGAGGGCCCCGGGAGCTTCTGATTTATAGCTGGGGGTTTGGATCACAGCTGGCAGCCTGGACGTGGGGGTGTCACCTGAAGTGTACGGGTGTGGGGCTGGGGGGCAGCTGGGTAGGACTGAGCCCTGAACCCCTGAGATCTGATGCTAGCTCCAGGCAGACGGTGTCAGAATGGAGTTGGACTGTTGGACACCCAGCTGGTGTCTGAGAACTACAGACATGGCGGAGTCGGGTCCAGAGTCTCTAGCTTCAGAGAACAACCTGATACTTGTTCTAGAACAACTGTGCTGACAAATTCCTGCAGATACTCTTTTTTCCCCCCCTGGGTTTATTGGTTGATTGATAAAAATGATTGACTAATAAAAATCTTCAAAAGAAATTTTTAATGTTTTATTTATTTTTGATACAGAAAGACAGAGCAGGAGAGGGAGACACAGAATCCGAAGCAGGCTCCAGGCTCTGAGCCGTCAGCACAGAGCCTGACACGGGACTCGAACCCATGAACGTGAGATCGTGACCTGAGCCAAAGTCGGAGGCTTCACCGACTGAGCCAACCAGGCACCCAGGAAATCTTATATATTTAGGGCATACAACATGATGAATCTATCCATCTATTTATCTATCTATACACACTGTCAAAGGAGTCCTATAATCAAGCTTATTAACATAACAATGGTTAACCCCTGGGGTGCCTGAGTGGTGCAGCTGCTCATGGGACTCTCGACTTCCATTCAGGTCAGTTCCCAGGACAGGAGCCCTGTGTGGGGCTCAGCGCTGAGTGAGGAGCCTGCTTGGAAGTCTCTCTTTCTCTCGCTGGGAAAAAAAAACCAGAAAAACCAAAATACAATACTTACCCCCTTTTGTGTGTGTCTGTGCGGTGAGAAACTTAAGATTTACTCTCTCAGCAAATTTCAAGTATACAACACAGTATCATTAACTATAGTCACCATGCTGTACATCAGATCCCCAGAACTTACTCCACTGATAACCAAAAGTGCACTCTTGACCAACATCTCCCCATTTTGCCCACAGCCCCTGGCCCCTGAGAAGCAACAGGTTACTCTAATTGTGTGATGGATTAAATTGCGCCTGTCTCCCTAAATTCACATGTTGAAGTTCTAACCCTCAGGACCTCAGAACGTGACTATACTTAGAGAGAGGGCCTTTAAAAGATAATTACATTAAAATAAGGCTCTTCGGGTGAGCCCTAATCCAGTCTGACTGTCCTCAGGTGTCCTCTTATGAAGCGATTAGAAAGGGTGCATGGCTGGCTCAGCTGGTGGGGCATCTGACTTTTGATGGAAGGGTCAGAGGTTTGGACCCCACACTGGGCACAGAGCTTACTTTTAAAAAATCGGGGCGCCTTGGTGGCTAAGTTGGTTAAGTGTCCGACTCTTGATCTCAGTTCAGGTTTTGACCTCAGGGTCGTGAGTTCAAACCCCACAATGGGCTCCACACTGGGTGTGAAGCCAACCTTAAAAAAATAAAAAAAGATTAGGATATATAAAGGGACATCAGAGACACGCATACAGAGGAAAGACTGCACAAGGACACACAAGAAGGTAGCCATCCACAAGCCACTGAGAAAGCACTCGGGAGACACCAACCCTGCCAGCATCTTGACCTTAGACTTCAGCCTCTAAAGCTGCTGGAAGATAAATGTATTTGTTGTGAAAGACACCCAGTCTGTGGGACTTTGATATGGCAGCTCTAGTGAACTAATACAAAGAGCCTCTATTTTGCTTTGAATCTCTATAGGCTGATGAACACAGCCCTCATTTACAGAGGTCCCATGACCAGATCAGGCACCGCAGAGACCGGAAGGCTCACTATTCAAAGAACAAACCACACACACACACACACACACACACACACACACACACACGCACACGCAAACACACACACACAATTCATATGGATTATGAAGTCTAACCAAGAGCTACCTGTTTACTCCCAAATATCTTAGGACAACTTTTCTTTGAACCTCTCACTGAAGAGCATGCCTCCTCCTTCCCCCTCCCACGCGCCACCCTCCCAGAACCCCCACCTGAGGACAGAGCTGGGCAAAGGCAGCTTGCTAGAGCCATAAGGAGTGCCCCAGCCTGCTGGCTGTCGCCATGCAAAAATTTGGTGACTTTACCTTTTGCCCGTATTCTAGAGGCAGAAAAAGCTCACACATTTCAAGTAATCTCAAGAAATATCCCTTCCTAGCCTTCAAAAGATATTAAGAATCTGGGGTGCCTGGGTGGCTCACTTGGTTAAGTGTCCAACATCAGTCATGATCTCACAGTCTGTGAGTTCGAGCCCCATATCAGACTCTGTGCTGACAGCTTGGAGCCTGGAGCCTGCTTGGGATTCTCTTTCTCCCTCTCTCTCTCTCTCTTTCTCTCTCTCTCTTTCTGTCCCTCTTTGCTCATGCTCTGTCTCTTCAGCTTTCAAAAAGAAATAAAACATTAAAAAAATTTTTTTAAAGATACTAAGAATCCAAAGAGAGGGCACCTGGGTGGCTCAGTCACTAAGCATCTGACTTCAGCTCAGGTCATGATCTCAGAGTTCATGAGTTCAAGCCCCACTTCAGGTGAGCCGAGCCCTACTTCAGGGGAGCATGAGCCTCACTTTGAGTAATACACAACCCGAACTTTGAGTGATTCCTGCTTCTCTCTCTCTCTCCCTACCCCTGCCCCCCCCACCCGCCCCAGGATTCTCTCTCTCTGCCCCTTGCTCACTTGCGCCCCCTCTTTCTCTCTCAAAAACAAAAAAAGAATCCAAAGGGAAATCAGAAACTCAGTTAGCTAGAAATGACCAAAATGTCTCATTCAGAGTGGATTCACCAAACAACTTCAAAGCAAAATAATAACGCAAAACAAGACTTCCTACACCAAAGTGTCTCTTTCCAAACATTTCCACTAAATCTAAGAAAACAGACATTACCAAGGTTAAAACAAGTTTTCCTTTGTAAAAAGAAAGGTCCTTAATTATAGTTTGTTCTTGTGAATGACTCCTCAAATACATCCTTCTTGCAAAAGGGTTTCTTTTACCAGCCTCCTCGCCTTCCATTGCTGACCGCAGTGGAAAATTACATTCCCCTATGAAATATAATCCTGTTGATATTAACATCTACTGAGGTTTGCATCAAATTGCTAGGTGAGATGGTGTAATTAGGAACAGGTCAGGGGAAAATTACAAAGGATGCAGAGGACATCAGTCCTCTTTATGAAAAGACCATAAGTTGCTTTTAACTTTGGGTCAGGTGCACACAAATTAGAAAGAGTTCATAGGCTGGGCTTCTTCAAACTCTACAAGAAGCATGTACCTGCCTGTCTGGTGCCAGAGCCTTGTTGAAAGTAAACCCGTATGTTTTCTATGTCTGACTTTTCGCCAGAGGATTCACCAGAGCACCATGATTCCAGATGACAAAAGTAAATGCACACTAACCACTAGTCCCCACAGCTCATGTAAATGTGTGGCATTAGGAACTAAAAACAAGAATTGTAAGTGGTGGGAGGGTCACACTTTGATACACACTTAACAGACACTAATTCTGTATGCTGAAAGGGCACTGCTCCAAAATTTTACCTAAATTGTGTATGTGGATTATTACAAAAATAATTGATAAATCATTCTTCAGATGAATCTTATCTTTTTCTAGAAAATTAATAGCAGAATTTTGAAAGCGTTTAATGATTTCTAAAGATTATAGAAGAGTTCAACCTCACTCTTAATTCATTTTGATGATTATTATAACATAAACAGCCATAAGAGGCCTTTAAGAACCTTACTGAACACACAACTGGAAAACATCCAAATGGCATCAACAATAGAATAATAAATAAACCGTGATATATTCATATCATGGTAGAAATAACAATGAAAATGAACTATTACTACAGATGTGATGGTTAATTTTATGTGTCAACGTGGCTGGGTCATGGTGCCCATGTACGTGGTCAAACATTAGTTTGAATGCTTCTGCAAGTGTGTTTTTGGAAGAGATGAATATTTAAGTTGGTAAACTTTGAGTAAAGCAGACTGCCCTCCGTAATGTGGTGGGCCTCATCCCATTAGTTGAAGGCCTGAGTAGAAAAACAGACTGACTTCCTCCAAGCAAGAGTAAGTTCTGCAACCGAAGCTTTCAGACTTGAACTGCAACACTGGATCCCTCTCGAGTCTCCAGCCGGACTGTCTTTGGACTTGAACGGCAACATCAGCTCACCCCTTGGGTCTACAGCCTGCTGGCCCACTCTGGAGATTTTGGACTTGCCACCTCCACAATCGTGTGAGCCAATTCCTTAACGTAAATCTCTCTCTACAAATGTGTATATTTGGTTCTGTTTCTCTGGAGGATTCTAATACCACATGCAATAGAATGCTGAACAAAAAATACTAGCTACAAATAATTAAAGACATGTTTCCATTTATATAAAGTTAAAAACAAGTAAAACTAATCTAAGATAGCCTATATATGTATATTATTAATACAAACTATATAGTTATATATTCATATTTAATATTATTATATATACTATATAGGAAAGGAGATTAGTTTTATATATCTGTCATCTATCTTTCTCCCTATGGTCTATGTCTCTATCTGTACATGTATGTCTCTTATCTCTGTCTCTGTCTCTCTCAGTTCTGTTTCTTTGCAGAACCCCAACTAATGAAGAAGTCCAGCAAACACTTTTCAGTATTTACCCATTTCCCCTCTGCTCCCTATTTTCTGCTCAGACTGGCTCCCTGTGTGAACACGTTCCACCAGAGGCCACTGCAAAGGCCCCCACCTCTTCCCGGACCTTAACTGGCTCCTTGCAGCCCTGAAACCCCAGTTTAAATGTCACCACCTCAGGGGAGATCTTCAGGGGGCCCTGCTCAGTGCCTCCCATTACTATTCATCAGGCCCTCGTTTGGTTTATTCATGGCAGTAATCACAGTCTAAAACCAATATTCTGAAGAAAAAAAAAACTGTCTGTCTCATGAAAAATGTACATTCCAGGAGGTCAAAGACATTGCTGTGTTTTCTTCTGGGTCTGCATACATTGCTAGGACTGTTCAATAAGTCTTCATTGGATAAGCAAGCCAATGAATGAAGGAATGCCTACTGAGCACACCTCTCAGGATGTTAACGTCAGCATTCTGATCCAGAAGGGAAGAAAAACTAGAAATCTAAGAAAAAGCCATCACAAGTGTGACGGTCCTTGTGGGCAAGGCCACAGAAGGAAGTTTACAAACAGGTGAGGGGACATGCTTCCTATACTCGAGAAGCCGGGAACCTCATGGATAAGTGACACCAGGCCTCTGTTGCAAGATACAGCGTAGCTAGCCAATCAAAGCATCAGAATGACTGGACTTGGATGGCCTAGAAAATTCTGGGCACGGTAATATTCTCTGTCTTGACCTGGGGTGGAATGACGAGGATTCTTTCGGTAGTTACAGCCCACCAAGCTGCACCTTTCCAGTCTGTGTGCACGCGATACCTGCACTGTGTTCAGAGAAGACACCCGCCAGGACCCACGTCAGGGACTTCCGTGCAAAGCACATGGACTCGGGTGAGAACTCGGGTACAGCCCTCATGAAAGAATGCTAGCCAGGCGACGCCAGTGTAAATCTTTGTCAGGAAGGATTCATCCCTTCATTTGTTTGGGGACCTCCCGTGTGCCAGGGAGAGCTCTGGAACTGGACATGGCAGTGGACACAGTGACACCACCCTCCCACCCCCGCCCACATGGGGTTCATAATCTGGAAAGAAGAGATGGACGATAAATAATAAATAAAACGCGCGGTGTGTGGTGTGGCGAGAGGGGCCCTGGAGGACCACAGAGTAGCACATGGGACCGGGAGTGCAGGGCCAGGGGTACACCTGAAATAAGATGGCCAGGACTGTCTCCCTGGGAAGGGGACACATGAGCCAGGACCCAAAGGAGGTGAGAAAGCCAACAATGGCCTCCCGGGCACAAACTGTCCTGGGAGGGGGAAGAGCAAGCAGAAAGGGCTGGGGTGGGACCTCGGCGCACGGGGTGTTCACTGGACACACACGGTGGACGCAGGCAGAGGGCTTGGCCAGCTGCGGCAGGGATGCCCCGACGTCAGGGGCACGGGAAACCCTGTGCGGTATACGTGAGGGGACAGAAGAGAAAGGAGAGCTTCGAACACAACTAGTTCAAGACTAAACCGCGCTTAACTCTTTCAAGCTACCATTGAATTCGTTTGATTAACTGATCTATCTAAAGGATGCAAGGTCCCCACAAGCGGGATCCGATGACTGTCAGGCCAATACCAGAATGACCGTTATTTTACACGTATGCACAGAACGAGCCATCATGGGGCCGCCTGGCTGGCTCAGTCGGTTGAGCCCATGACGACTCCCAATATCAGCTCAGCTCATGATCTCATGGTTAGTGAGATCCAGCTCCGCATCGGGCTCTGCACTGATAGCCCAGAGACTGCTTGGAATTCTCTCTCTTTCAGAATAAATAAATAAATAAACTTAAAAAAAAAAAGAAGAAGCCATCATGGAATCCTACCCATGCCCCCAATGCCCCCCCCGCCTTACAATATATATGGTCACATAGCAAACTGCAGCAGGACCTGGATTCCAGCGGTGCGGTGCCATCATAGGTCATGGAGAAGTGCCCCCGCCCCTTACACTCTGCCAGAACTTGAGATCCCTGCCATCTTTTTAAAAAATGTGATTTCATTATTTATTTTTGAAAGCAGGGGAGGCAGATACAGAGGGAGACACAGAATCCTAAGTGGGCTCCAGGCTCTAAGCTGTCAGCACGGGGCTCAAACTCACCAACCACGATATCATGAGCTGAGCTGAAGTCAGACGCTCCACTGACTGAGCCACCCGGGTGCCCCCAGATCCCACCATCTTTACCGAGTCTTCCTCTGGGTTTACAGAGATGAGAGAAAAATGATGGGGAACCAGGAAACCTGAGAAACTACCCCAATTCACCCACACTTCTGAACTTGCATTCTGGAGGGAAGTTCTGCTTAGGGGAGCGCCGGGGGTTGGAGGTGTGGGGGGACTCCTAGCCTCACAGTGCTCCTGGGTGTCAGGACCCGCTCCAGCAGTCAGCCCTGCTTCATTATTTCAGGATGGTGGTGCCTGCACGGATGGTGGTGCCTGCACGCATGCCCACACCCTGTTGACGATGTCCTCTGATTAGCTAAGAAAAGATTTGATGAAGCCCAAGAATCAGTATTTAGGCTGCTGGTCTTCAGGATAAAACACCTGTGAGGAGGTGATTAAGTTCAGAAGGGGGAGGGGCAGGGGGGGATGTCCAGCTTTTGCAGCACGAGGATGCGGCAGTAAGTCAGTCTAATGGGTTGATTTGTTCCCTCACACACCTGCACAAATCCCTGACCTCCTTTTCTGCCCCACCCACCCTTCTGGGGCCATCCAGGTGCCTCTCGCTGTTCTACACGGAGATTCAAAGTCTACAAGAATATAACCATTTGTCAAGGGCTCATGGTGATTTATATAGCCTTGAAAAGTGAACAGAAACCAATCACCTGTTACCTGTGTTTTCTGATTCCATGAAAAAAAACAACAACAACCATGCATTTCTTGGCTGGGGCCATCTGTCCCTGACCAGATTTTCCTATATAACTTCTATTAACTCTAGTGATTAATACAGAGAAGTCAATCTATAATTACAGGACAGCCTCAATGGGGAGACTTCATTGGAGCTCCAGGAGGAGGTGGGAAGGGACTGTAGCACTTTTGCTCAAGTGTGTAAGGGCACATGGGGACACAGAGGATGGGGGCGGGCTCTGAGCCGTCACGAGGGCTTCAATACACAGAAGACCCATGCCCACGGCTCTGTGCCAACACCGACCGGAATCACAAATAAGCCTCGGTGGCCTTCGCTCCAAAATCTGCTAAATCTTCCCTCACCTAGATGCCACTAAAATCTGACCCAGTCTGCTTACAGTAGGACTTCACATGAAGCTTTCAGTCTTGCTTAATTACGGAGATGGTCTCCAATGGGAACCTGATCACAGACGAGGCAGAACAGTGAAGCACCGATGTCTTTGGGTGAAAATACTCAGATGCTGGCAGTGTCATGTGCTTTGGCCCGATACGAATTAGCTCTCGACCACGAGCCTGCAGAATGCCTATGACCGACGGGCACGCAAGGCACAGCGTACCCTTACCATGTGCGAAGCTCACCCTCCCTCGGCCGGGCCTGTAAGTGCATCGTCACAAATGATAAAATCTATAGTTATGAATGAGATCTGGTTTGTGACATGGGCTGAGGTGCCACCCTGAGTCACGAGATTCCCTAGAGCTGTTTCCAGGGGGTCCTGCCTGAGCTACTATGTCCGCGGTGCTTTGCGCGTCCTGAGAACTGGTCCTGAGAACCGGACGTACTCCTGTATGAGGAGCCTGAGGCCGCCCGAGTGGAGACAGCCACGCCAGCTTTATCAGTGAAGACATTGAGCATCAAGACCCCAAGAGATGGAAGCATGGAGTCTCCATGGGTTTTGGGGGGGCGCGAGGAGCCCCCCAGCTGCTGCCCCAAGCACAGAGAAAGGACATGCACAGCTTCCGGAACAGCATATAGGTTTCGTAAAACGTCTAGAAAACAGAAGAAAATTGCTGTGGGCATTCTCTCTGTGAAAGTTCTGAGCTAGTTTCTGGCTCCCAGGGTCTCCCTTCCCACCAAGCCTGTGTGAGCCGCCTGGGTCGTTCCCCAGACAGGCACTGACGCAGGGTCCCAGGCCGGGGGACAGGGTGCCCAGGGACAGTCCTGCCTAAAAGCAGCAGGTGTGCAGACCACAGGCGGCGCTCGTGCTCTGGGCGACCACGGCTCCAGACCCACTTACGATTCTGTCACACGAGTAGGAAAACACTGCCCGTCTACGCTTATGTTTTGCTCTGGGGCTGGGGGGCTGGGCGATGGGCGGCATCCCCGTTCGTATGCTCCCATTCAGCACGATGGGCAAGTGATTATTTTCAGAATTGTCGCAAAACAGAAAAGGTCCCAACATGTTCCGTATCGAGTGATGAGGTCAGAGGAATGTAGACCCTGACCCTTGAGTCAGAAACTGGGCCTACCTGAAATCGACAGTCCGATTACTGGACCAAGCAAAGGATAGGAACTGTTCCCAGGGGGAACAGAACCAGCAAACAAGAGTGTGGGGGGACAGAACGATTCTGCAGTCGGAGACACAGTTGGAAAAGAAGGGACTGTTTTATGAAGATGAGCCACTGGGAGTCTGTCGGGGGCATGTGACCTGATGGGGGTGACATGAGGGCAGGGGCGGAGACAGAGTCGAGAGACTCTCAGATGGCAATGATGGTTGGGCAGCCGGGAGCCCAGTGGGGGATAGCAGTGTTCGGATCCGGGCCCACGGGCATTGCTTCTGAATCACAGGCCGGCCCTCTCCGGGCCACATGTAACGACAGTACGTACCTCTCCCGGGAATGCTGGCATCAAACTCGACCTGGGACCGGAATGGAGAGGCAGCTGGGGGCAGTGGTCGAGGACTCTGGGCTCTGGGTAGAACAGCCTGGGCTCAAACCCTGCCACTCCCCCAACCTAGCCGAGCAACACGGAGCCGGCAGCTTCGCCTCTGGGCGCCTCGGTTAGTCCTTCCATAAAACGGAGAGGAGAGCAGCTTTTTCTCTGTGTTTGCGTCAGGATGTGTCCACATTTCGAAGCACGTACCACCAAGTCTGACATGGAACAAACGCTCTGAAAGCCCTTACTTAGGCACAACACACAGAGGAGCCGGCTGCCGTGGGGACCGGCACCCAGCAGGTGCGTGCCGACTGGGAAGAAGCCTTCTCTGGATGTGCCGGGGGTGGGGAGGCAGGAAAAGAGGGTCACCAGAGCCGAAGGACAATTACCTAGGTTTGAAGCTCTAAGGAAGTACACCGAGACCTTTCAAGGTCTTGCCTGACCATGGGGGAGAAAAAAAGGAGTAATTGGGGCAAAAGACTAGAATCCTAGTCACTTTGTGTTCTGCTCAAGCTGAGTTTGACCTTCTAGCAAATTACCAACTCGGCTAAGAGGCAGCACAACCTACGTATTCGAAACAAATTCCAGTGTCTGGGGACCCGTCCCGAAGGCCAGGCTCTCCAGGTGGGCCCTGCCAGCTCAGCTACGGTGAGAAACAGGACCCCTGGTGTTTGCTTGCTCCCGGGAGGCGGGTCCTGTGCCCACCTGGCAGCTGACTTCCCAGCTGGCCCACAGGCTCCGACATGCAAACCCCGTCACCGGCCCTGGGGCAGCATTCCTCCCAGACCAACATGCTGCTCGGATGGGCCTGTGAGCCAGCGTACCGACAGCTCCAGGGGGGTCGCTGGGCCCCAGGCTCCTGTTGTCACTCTGCCACGCTGAGACATGCATGGGACCCAGCCAGGAAAGGGGCCGCCCTGGGGCCGCTGGTGCAGCCATCCGCACCCAGCCAGGCAGGGCCCTCAGATAAGCCTGTAAGAGAGCCCCCTGCCCTCCAACAGGTCAGAGGTCACCTGCCCTCAGAGCAGGGAGAGTGGCCCCTGTGTGAAGGGCTGACGTGTGTGGAGGGCCAGGCCCTCTGAGCACCTCGCAGCCACGGACTCGTGGAATATTCACTGCGGCCCCACCTACGAGGTGGCCATTACCATCTTCCAGGCCAGCGAGCAGAGGCACAGGGAAGCTGAGCACAGAGAGAGTGACCAAGGCGCCCAACGTCATGCCACGAGTGAGCAGCAGAGCAGGCAGTCGGCACTGTCACCAACGACCTCCAGGTGTGAGCTCGGGGTCTTCCTCTTGGCCAGAAAGAGTGACGAGTCCTCGTGGGGTAAGGTCACTTCTGCGTCATGTGAATAACTGGCCAGCGGCAAGGGGAAGTCAAGGAGAACGCCAGCTGTGGCCCCAAGGGACTGCCCAGGAAATCTCCGCAGTAAGAGAGCTGAGCCACCCTCACGACGTGGCTGTCGCTTCAAGAAGGGAAACAGGAAGTGAGGAGGAAGGTGGGGGTCAGGCAGAGTGGGAAAAGCTTGAGACTAGAATGAGGAGCCTGGTTGGACGTCTCTTTGCTGTTTAGCCGTGAACTTGCTGCGTGAGGCTGCCTGTGATCTCAACATCTCCCAACACACCCAGGGCCACCAGGTGGCTCCTGGAGCTCACGTCCTAGCTTTGACCATAAGAAGGTGGAACCATGCTGCTAGGTTCTGTGGTCACGAGCCGAGTGTGGCTATTTCAACTGGGTGTTGTATGGAAGCCAATTTAATAATAAACTATATTTAAAAAATGGGAAAAAAATAAAGTTATTAAAACTTCAAGAAATTCCGTTCCTTAGCAGCACCAGCCACATTTTAAGCTCTCAATAGCATGTGACAATTTAAAGTAATCTAAGTGAAAGAAAATGAAAAATTAAGCCCCTCAATTGTATCAACTGCATTTCAAAGGCTGTGTGGCTCAGTGGCTACGGCACTGGGCAGCACAGATAAAGGACCTTTCCATTAAACAGAGTTCCACTGGGCAGTGTCGAGTCCGGGCAGACGGAGACATATGGTTCACAGAACATCCTTCAAGTCACTTCTTTAAAGGAGAATCTAGGAGTGCTAGGTCAGAGTCTACTTAAAATCAACAAGAGAGCTTGGGGGGCCTGAGTGGCTCAGTCACTTAAGCTTCGAACTCTTGATTTTGGCTCAGGTCATGATCTCATGGTTTGTGGGTGGGAGTCCCGTGTTGGGCTGTGGACCAACAGTGCAGAGATTGCTTGGGATTCTCTCTCTCTTCCCCTCCTCTGCTCTCTCTCTTTCTCTCAGAAACAAATAAATAAACATGAGGCATCTGGGTGGCTCAGTTGGTTAAGTGTCCACCTTCGGGCTCAGGTCATGATCTCACAGCTCGTGAGTTCAAGCCCCGCATCAGAGCCCAGAGCCCCCTTTGGATTCTGTCCCCCTCTTTATCTGCCCCTCCCCAGCTCATGCTCTGTCTCTCTCCTTCAAAAAATAAATAAACATTAAAATAAATTTAAAAAACAGGGGTGCCTGGGTGGCTCAGTCGGTTAAGCGTCTGACTTTGGATCAGGTCATGATCTCAGTTTGTGGGTTTGAGCCCCACGTCAGGCTCTGTGCTGACAGCTAGCTCAGAGCTTGGAACCTGTTTTCGGATTCTGTGTCTCTGATCCTCCCCGGCTCATGCTATCTCTCTCTCTCTCTCTCTCTCAAAACATAAAAACATTAAAAAAATTTTTTTAATTAAAAAAAAAAACAAACATTAAAACAAAGCAAGAAGAGAGCTGGATGTGTCTGCTGTATAACCAGGTTTAGGCCAGGAAAGTACTGTACTCACGGAAGATACTTGCGGGGGAGTTAAAATACCATCCCGCCATCCCAAGGTTATGGTCAATGGTAAAACATGAGCACACCCCCCTTAAAACTTGGGTACGAGCTAAGGATGCCATCTGGCACCACTATAATTACCGTTAAAGTGCCATGTGGCTAAGCGATTAAAACACAAGTGTTGTAAAGAAGATGTCAAATCATCACTACATGCAGATGCTATGACTTTATAGCTGGAAAACGCAAAAGAATCAAGTGAACCCCTATCAGAAGCAGTAAGAGGCGTTAGTCACAGTGACAAAGTTAATCCATAGAAACAACAATTTTCTTTATATGAACGTGGAAGTTAGTACAATAGTAAAAGAGAGCTCATATTTTAATATGTTTCTTAAGTTCACATAAAAAAATATTTATACCCAAGAATCTAAAACATGAACACAGACCACAAACAATGGAGAGGCTATATGAAGGAAATGTCAAACCTGCCTTGCCCACATAAAGACGGCCCAGGTAAGAGGAACATTGTAGAGTATTCAGGATGCCAACATTCATGTAAGTAAGTATACACCCAAAGCGATCTCACTCAAAATACTAACAGGTTTGGTTGCTGCATTTATTATTTCATTATTTGTAGGGGCTGGGGGGACAGTCTGAACTTGACAGAAGGAATGAGTCTAAAGTTTATGAAGAAGAATAAGCAAATGAGGGGCACTGGGGGTGCTCAGCTGGTTGAGCAAAATAGGAAGTTTTGACGGAGCTCCATAAATCAAATAAGATATTGTGATTTAAAAAATGCTGAGGGGCGCCTGGGGGCCTCAGTCAGTTATGTGTTGACTTTGACTCAGGTCATGATCTTGCTATTCCTGAGTTTGGGCCCCGCATGGGGCTCTCTGTTGTCAGCGACGGAGCCCACTTGGGATCCTCTGTACCACCACACCCACACCCCCTACTTCTCCCCCACCTGTGTGTGCTCGCGCTCTCTCTCTCTCTCTCTCTCTCTCTCTCTCAAAAATAATAAAGATTTTAAAAACAAAACAAAATTAAAAAAATAATAGAAGTCCGTTGTTTTATTAAAAAATGCTGAGTTTGGGGCACCTGGGTGGCTCGGTCAATTGAGCATCAGACTCTTTTTTTCTTTTTTAATGTTTATTTATTTTAGAGAGAGACAGACAGCACGCAAGTGCTCATTCCTAACTACTGAATGGGGGAGGAGCAGAGAGAAGAAGACCCAGAATCTGAAGCCATCAGCACTGAGCTGTCAGCACAGAATCCGACGTGGGACTCGAATTCACAAACTGTGAGATCATGACCTAAGCTGGATTCAGACGTTTGACTGAGGGGCACCCAGGTGCCCCTTGAGCATTGGACTTTTGATTTCGGCTCAGGTTATGATCCCAGGGTTGTGGGACTGAGCCCCCTACTTGAGATTCTCTCTCCCCTGCCTCACTTGCACACCGTCTCTCTTTCTAAAATAAAAATTAAGAAAAAAAAAGAATAAGAAATGAAACTGGCTGGAAAATTAACTGCTGAGAGAGAAGAATGGGGGAGAATTAGATCCATTAAATTTAAAAAAACTTTTTAACGTTTGTTTATTTTTAAGAGACAGAGAGGAGCATGAGCAGGGGAGGGGCAGAGAGAGACGGAGATACAGAATCTGAAGACAGCCTCCACGCTCTGAGCTGTCAGCACAGAGTCCGATGCTGGGCTCGAACCCATGGACCACGAGATCAAGACCTGAGACTAAGTCAGATGCTCAACTGACTGAGCCACCCAGGCGCCCCAACCCATTAATTTTTAAAGAAGACTAACATGTTAGGCCACAGCCATTAAAATAGCATGAAATAGGTTCAGAAATGGGGAAAAAAGATTAACACCCTGATCTGAGTATATTTAGCCACCTACGTGTATTTCAACTCTGTGGGATTTGGAATTCTCAGGTAACATGCAAGAAGAAAAACAAAACCCTACCTCACTCCTTATACCAAAATATCCAATGAATTCGTGGCAAACATCAAACTATTTATCTATATCCATATCTAGTAGAACAAACATACTCCTATACATCTTGGCCCAGAAAAGGACTCTGTGGGAATGAGACAAATCCAGAAGACAGGAAGCCAAAATTTCTACATCTGAATTACAAATAAAAAGAGTAAACGCTTCTGTGGGATAAAAACCACAGAGATTCAACTGGCAAACCGGGGGAAATGTCTGCAACATACATGGCAGAGTACCGATTCCTTTAATATGCAATATGCACGGAATCCTGACGGATTCTTAAGTCCGCACGCTTACCAGAACGGTAGAAGATCTAAGCAGTCAAGTCACAGGAACAACAACAATAACAACCCAACAAGAGTTCGAGAAGCATGAAAGATGACTACCCCTGTGCCTAATTAAGGTGAAACCAGTTCAAACAAAGAGATACTATTTTTCACCTCTGAATGATCTTGGCAGTGATCCAAAATGCTTTAGAACCCCTTTTGTTGGCAACAATGTGGGGAAAGAGGAAGTTTTAGGCAGTGCCGGGGTTAATATACAGGAGTATCAACATTTTGGAGAGCAAATTGGCAGCATCTATTGACACGCAAAATCACTAAACCCTCTGACTCAGAAATCCCACTTCTGGAAATGTAACATACACATTTACGTGAGAAAACAAAGAGATATGTATAAGGAGCTGTTTGCAAGAATGCTTGTAAGTGGGGGGAGGGGACCCAGAAACAACCCAAATGTCTGTCAGTAGGAATTGCTGGTTAAGTGTTACACTCTTTTTCTTTTTATGTTCCATTCTTATAATGAAATGCCTGGTAGCCATCAAAAGAAATGCACAGTCTACTGAAAAAATATCCACAGTATTTAAAAAAGCCAAGTAGCAAAAGAGTGTGTATCGTATGACACTGTAGGAATCTATATACACGATAAATACCAAATTGCATTTATCTCTTTATATACACCACATACATGTTTACATATGCATAGAACATGCATGAGACGGTACGTATAACACATAAGGGGGGCTGTTGCTAAGAAACAGAGTGAGAGAAGACAATGGGGAACCTTTAGTAAATGCTTGTAGTTACTTTTAGGGCCAAATATTACTTTTATAATGAATTATTCTTCAAATCAAGGAGCCACCTAACCCAGGGTAGGCGCTCAGAAATGTATTATGAGTTGTGCTCTTCAGAAAGTTCTCTCTAATGCCATTAAATACTGTTACACCGGCACGCCGCGGACCTAATGCAACGGTATGTAAATTCCTTGCTAAAGCCAGCTTACAATGGCAGGGCTCTCTGGTGAGAGCGGTAAGGAGTGAGTTATCCTGGACCAAAAGCAGAGAGAACTGGATCTAAGAAGGATGAGCCCAGATCACGCAGTGCTAAAGCCCAACCTTCCGTCCTGTCCCCACTGGTGCCACCCTAGGAGGTCACCATCTGGAATTACTGTAACTGGGGGCAGACTGGGGGGGGTGACAGGCTGCTTAGGGGCTAAAGTTTTTAAAGACTGGTTCATTTAATTAAAAGCACAGCAGGCCGCCGAGTACTAAGCAGACAGCATGCATTTCATTAAGGAAGGTCATCTCTCCTGGCAGGAAATAATGGAAACCAAGGCGGCACTCAGAGGTAAGATCACAAGTTGATTTTGCCCTCTTAGGGACAAGATTTGGCAGAGGATGACCAGCCACCTTCTATCAAGGGTGCCAGAGAGGGTCTGGCTGGTGTGGTTAAGTGGAGATTTAGCAGATGACAGTGAGCTTTTTTTTTTTTTTTTTAATGTTTTTATTTATTTTGATACAGAGAGAGACAGAGCATGAGAGGGGAGGGGCAGAGAGAGAAGGAGACACAGAACCAGAAGCAGGCTGCAGGCTCTGAGCTAGCTGTCAGCACAGAGCCTGACGTGGGGCTCGAACCCACGAACGTGAGACCTGACCTGAGCCGAAGTCGGAGGCTTAACCGACTGAGCCACCCAGGCGCCCCGACAGTGAATTTCTGAAAAGATGTGTGTGTCTCCTAAAAGGCATTCTAAGAACAGTGAAAGAGAAAAGAGGGAGGGGAAAAGGACAAGGAAAGAGGAGATGGAGGGCAAGAGGGAGTGAAAGCCTCCGCAGTAAACATGGTATTTATTTTTCAATTACAGAATTAAAAAAAAAAATGTGCCAGGAAGGGGTACCTGGGTGGCTCAGTTCGACTTCTGCTCAGGTCATGATCTCATGGTTGGTGAGTTCGAGCCCTGTCTTGGACTCTGTGCTGACAGCTCAGAGCCTGGAGCCTGCTCTGAACCTGAACATTTATTAATAAACAATTAATAAAAATTGTGCTGGGAAGCCTAGGATTTTTTTCTTAACGTTTATTTTTGAGAGCAGAGAGAGACAGAACGTGAGCCGGGGAGGGGCAGACAGATATAGAGACACAGAATCCGAAGCAGGCTCCAGGCTCCCAGCTGTCGGTACAGAGTCCAGACGCAGGGCTTGAACCCACAAACCGTTAGATGATGACCTGACCTGAAGTCACATGATTAATCGACCTAGCCACCCAGGAGTCCCTCGCATTTCTTATCATCAGTGTTAGTGATTTTATGCTTTAGGGTTCACGGTTTTTACATCCATTGTCTTATTTGAGATTCATTTTTACAGTGTTTCTTTTTTCTTTCCTTCTTTCTTTTTTTTTAAAGTGTTTATGGAGCGGGGGGAGCAAATCCCAAGCAGGCTTGACTGACACTGTCAGTGCAGGGCCGGAGGTGGGGCTCATTCTCACAAACCATGAGATCATGAGCTGAGCGGAAATCGAGTCAGAGGCTTAACCGACTGAGCCACCCAGGCGCTCCCACAGTGTCTTGTTTCTTAAGTTGTTTTCAACTTTGTAGCAGAGTTCATTTCATGTTCAAACAGCCTTTAAGCATTTACAAGTGATGACAGGCCCTGCTAGTCTTCCAGTGTGACACATCATGCTGCCGTCTTCCTAACGTTGAGCAACCTGTTAATCTCATGCACTTGCTCCTGTGTGCGGAAAATCCTGGGAAAATAAGGCTTATTATTTATTGGATTTAAGAGCGCAATACTTTCATTTGTTTTGTTAGTGTTTTACTTCTACCGCTGCACTTAATATTTATTAAGTGCTTACTGGGTCGCAGGGTTTGTCCTAGGCACAGGATAAGTAGCAGTGAGCAATACAGCCACTGTAATCTTTACATTTTAATACTAATTTTAATAAAATTACTTCAAGCCTGGTATTACTCTTAGTCCTTTATTTTGTGAAAGATAATAAAGGGAACCCTCACTAAAACGGGAAGCCAGAATGGGGGGTGCAAACACCCTACCTCTCGTCAATTCAGGCGGGGAGGAACCTTGTACAAGGATATTACTTTAGGATGGCCAATAGGAGGAAGAAGAGTTTTCTCCTCCCCCAGCAACAGCTCAGCCAATGAGAAGCCAGTAGACTTGAACTCCCAGTTTAGACCAAAGGTTTTTTGTTTACACCGCCCTCCCAACTTCCCCTTTCTTTATGAAAGAGCATTCTTCTTTGTTCTCCAGGCTTACCCAGTGTTTTGCCTTAGTTTGCTTCTCTGGAATTGCAATTCTGTTATTCCTAAATAAACCATTTTTGTTGGTAAAATAACTAACAGCGTGATTTATTTATATATTTTTAAATTTTATTGTTTTTAGTTACCTGGACACCACTGTTTATTTATTTGAAAAAAATTTTTTAACATTTATTTATTATTGAGAAACAGAGAGAGACAGAGCATGAGCATGGGAGGGATAGAGAGATGGGGAGACACAGAATCCAAAGCAGGTTCCAGGCTCTGAGCTGTCAGCACAGAGCCCCAATGCAGGGCTTGAACCCACAAGTGGTGAGAACATAACCTGAGCCCAAGTTGGATGCCCAACCAACTGAGCCACCCAGGCACCCCAACTGTTTATTTTTTTAATTGAAGTACAGTTGACATATAATACAGTTTTATTATTTTTTTAATTTTTTAAATATTTTATTTATTTTTGATACAGAGGGAGACAGAGCATTAGAAGGGGAGGGGCAGAGAGAGAAGGAGACACAGAACAGCTAGCTGTCAGCACAGAGCCTGATGCGGGGCTCGAACCCACGAACATGAGATCTGACCTGAGCCTAAGTCGGAGGCTTAACCGACCTAGCCACCCAGGCGCCCCTACAGTTTTATTTTTAAGGTTAACAATTTATATATATCCTTATTTAGGGAAGGAAAAATTCTTCCTCTATGGTTTTCCAGCTGGACCGAAAATTACTTTGACATTAGACAGGTTAACAGGAGAAGTTTTATTATGTGTGCATGGAGTCCCAATAATGAAACGGAGAGACCCACAGAAATGATCATGGCATATGGTATTCATACTTTTTAGACAATGAGACAATAAACCTGTAAGAAACTGACAGAACAAAGAACGACTTAACTTTTAGGGGCTTCAATCAGTAAGGACCTCTTTTTTTAAATGTTTATTTATTTTTGAGAGAGAAAGAGAGGGACAGACTGTGAGCAGGGGAGGGGCAGAGAGAGAGAGAGAGGGAGACACAGAATCGGAAGCAGGTTCCGGGCTCTGAGCTGTCAGCACAGAGCCCAACGCAGGGCTTGGCCTCATGAACGAGAGATCATGAGCTGAGCCGAAGTCAGATGCTCAACCAACTGAGCCACCCAGGAGCTCCTAATTAGTGAGGAATTCTGATCAGAATTTGGACTAGGATCAGAAGTTAGTAAAAAGTAACAGGGTTATTTGTACAGCTTTCTGGGCCCCGGATTTCTCTCTGGTGATAAGGGTGTCTCTCTACCTCCTGGCACAGGGAGCTTACCTCTGCATGGGAGGTGCATGCCTTTAGGGGGACAGAGGAGGGTCTGAGTGTCTTTTTGCACAGGCCATCTCTTAAGTAACCTTTATTTAAAATAATCAGTATCCCAAAGTGGCACATTTGGGGGTGGCCTGCCTTTATTCCCTATATTCATTTTAAATACTCATTTTAAAATGAGAACCCATTTTAAAAACAAAGAGATCCAGGGAGCCTGGGTGGCTCAGTGGGTTAAGAGTCTAACTCTTGATCTCAGCTCAGGTCTTGATCTCAGGGTCATGAGTTCAAAACTGGCACTGGGCTCTGGGCTGAGTGTAAAGCTACTTAAAAAAACAAAAAAGAGGACCAAAGCACAGAAAAGTCACTCTCCCAAGGTCACATAGCCAGTTGCTGGCAGAGCTGGGATTTGAATTCAGGCTGATTGGGCTTTGGGACCCACCCTCCTAATCCCAGCATCATTAACACCTTTAAGCATGCAGGACTCCAAAGCAATCTGCCCATAGCAAATGGCACTTGAAGGGTCTCTGGGGGACACACGCCTGCACCTTCTCACCCTCAGCTGAGCCACAGGAGTAAGATTAATAACAAGCAGGAAGGGAACCTGCAACGTGGTGATCCTGCCAGGTGGCCCCTGTGCTATCTAGGCGAGAAAATGAAGGAGGCAAAGGAAATAAATGAAAAGGAAATAAATTAGCAAGCAGAAATTAAATGGCAACCCAACAGAGAACATCACCCAGTAATATAATCATGGCCTTTAAAGTGCGGCTGTTGAAAAAGGCTAAACAAATAGTTTTGGAGAATCTCCTGCCTTCAGATACCATCACAGACACTGCTGTGCCATTTTTAACACCTCTCTGCATCCAGGAAAGGCGAACGCACCCCCTCGCCCTCCTTTTACAGACTGAAATGAAGCTCTGGATCTCAGCCACAGCTCTGGAGGTGACCCACCAGTACTGCTTTATTCCAGGCTGCTAACTAACACTGCATTCTGTCCTCTGCATGAAGGCCCCCCTCCAGCACGTGCAGGGAGTCATCCCCCCGCCGACATACAACCACTACCTCCCACCCCCCCTCACTCACGCCACAGTCTCCGGCAGGCTCACCAAGTGAACGACCAGGTCATTTCCCCCAACCTGCTGTACCTAACTGAAATGCTCCAAAGGTGGAGGCTATAAAGTATCTTGCTGATGAACGGCCTTTCCCAATATACGTCAAAAATAAATATTTGACAAAGCAGAGCAAATGAGGGTCAAGGTGTTAATCCCCTGCAAATTCATGGGCCCCTTCAAAGAAATACACAAATTCAGAATGGATTTAAAAAAATGAAAACATTCTGGAAATCCTGTGTTGGGACAAAAGGGGGTTCTAAGGCTACATCTTAGGGTCGGCTGTTCTAGAAAGAGATTCAGATACAAAACACCTGATGTTGCCAAACAACTGTTAAGTGTCTTCCAGCCATTTCATCAACTGTTAGCAACCTACTGGGTTTGTCTGGCAGGTGGTCTGTTTTTAGGGCGTGCAAAGGAGCGTAGACTTTGGACCCGGACCTGAAGTGGTCTCCATCACCGACCGAGATCTGCAGCCCAGGACACAGAGGGGGGTGTGCGGGGGCAGCCGAGGTCTGTCTGAGGTCCCAAGAATCCCTGCTCCAGCCCAGAATACGGTCCCCACGTGGCCTGTGCGGCAGGGAAATCTGGAATCATCCCAGGACAGGGGGTCCCATGTGAGAGAGCACGTCCCGCTGCACACGGCTGGAGACCTGTCTCGTAGCACATGCTTTACTTCTTATAAGTAGTCTGTGTACTAACCTAGTATCGGACGCCAGCTCAGAAAATCCCCATTACCTCTGTTAGTGTCTGTTTTCTCTGAATGAGTTCCCCTTGTATTTCTTTGTGCTGATAGCTTGAATGTTTATTTTGAGAGAGAAGAGAACATGTGTGCAAGAACGTGTGTGTGAGGAAGGGCAAGAGAGAGAGGGAGAGAGAGCATCCCAGGCAGGCTCTATTTATACTGCCAGCAAGGAGCCTGAGGCAGGGCTCGATCCCACAAACCCAGAGATCATGACCTGAACTGAAATCAAGAGTCAGATACTCAACTGACTGAGCCACCCGGGTGCCGCTTTGCTGATATATTTTTTTAATTATTATTTTTTAAAGATTATTTATTGATTTTGATAGAGACAGAGAGTGCAGGAGGGATAGAAAGAGGAGGAGAGATAGAATCCCAAGCAGGCTGCACACTGTCAGCACAGAGCCCTATGCGGGGCTTGATCCCACAGACCATGAGATCATGAACTGAGCCAAAGCCAAGAATCAGACACTTAACTGACTGAGCCACCCAGGTGCCCCTACGATGATCATTTGAGTCATAGTCCCGACAAATTGCAAACTGGAGCCTGAGGTGGAGGAAGTCCCAAACTCGAAGGAGGCATGGCTGGAGCAGGAGGACCACAGGCCCCTGTGTTTCCTGCTCCCACCGAAGGCGGTGGTGGCGGGGCCCTGCAGCAGGGAAGGGGCCACTCCGGGAGGCAACTCTCACTGCCTGGCCCTCAGTGGGAAGGGGAGGGTCTCTCCACTTGTAAGTTTCTACTACAAACTCATCTTTAAATAACTTGGCAACACAGGCATGACTTCTCCCTGCTGACAATGCACTTTCTGTCCTGATGCCTGAATTGAAGTCTAAGGCAACAGCCAGGCTCCATCGCAGAACATGCGCGAAGTTACTTCCCCCTGGTGGCCAGCGCTGGTGTTTTGTACAGCAAAGGACCAGCTCTGGGGCAAAGCTCTCCGTCTCTCTGCGAGGAGGGGCCCCAGATACCCTGCCCCGTGGCAGCCCCCTAACAGTGGCCCTGGGACACCTTCGCCTGTCCTGGCTGACGTGTCTCTAGCTGGCCTCCTTATTTGCATGCTCTGGGTTCTTTGGGAGGGGTGGGCGTGGGAGAACGGAGGACGTTACTTCCCAGGGAATTACACGGGGAGTGTAAAACCGGTGGGTAGGGGCAAGACCTGTTCAGTCCTAGCCAACATTCGAGGAGCACCCCTGAGGAAGCATCATCCCCGCTCTGAGCCTTGATTCCTCCTGGGAGAAAAGTAGGGTGTGGGCCGGGGCCCTTTCTGCCCTGGTTCCGTGAGAGCGCCCACAGTCAGATGCCCCGCTGCCACAGGATCTATGTGCTGAGTAGTTTTGCAAAAAGGGAAGGAAGCTTCATCTATAAAATTGGCAAATATAGTATTTATCTTAGAAGGCTGTAAGAAGGATTAAATAATGTGCAGCCCCCATCCCCCCACTGGGTGGCTCAGGTGGTCAAGCATCCGACTTGGGCGCAGGTCATGATCTCATGGTTTGTGAGCTTGAGCCCTGTGTGGGGCTCTGCACTGACAGTGCAGAGCTTTCTTGGGACTCTCTCTCTCTCTCTCAAACAAATAAACTTAAAACAAAATAAATGATGAGCATAAAATATTTGGCACAAACGGTGCTTCATAAATAGGGGGCTTAGCATTAATTGTATAACTACTAGTTTATACTTTATCATCCAAACTTAAGAGTCAAAGAGATACTACTGATAACGTTCTCGGGACAACAGGCATAGATCAGATGTGCAAACAGGACACACTGTCACCTACAATAAGTAATAGCCACCAGGCGATCTGGAAAAGTCCCCAATAAACAGGATATGGTAAAAACGAACATTTCACACAAGTGTTCAAGCTTCGGGAGGCTATCTTTGGCAGACCCTCAAATGCTGGCTGGGCAGAATCAGTACTGGGGGCAGTTACACCGTCTCTGCCACCGGCTTCTTTCACCTCAGCCCCATGTAAATTTCCAAGTGACTGAAATTTATCTTCTTTCCGGCTCCAAACTAGCAGACAGCCTCTCGCTGACCAATGCAGGACACGGGTATGGGTGTGAAGGTACCAGACATGTCACCCCCCCTCTGACATAAAAGTTATTTTGAGCTGAAGGCAATAAAGAGCACAGGCAGACAAAGGTCTACCTTCTCCCTCTTTTTCTGCCTAAAGGCAGGACGTAAATTCTCCTTTCACTGGAGAGGACTGAAGACTCTATGGGCTGAGAAGACACCAGAGGGACCTTATTCCGTTAGCTTCCTCCCATATCTTTACCTTTCCACAGCTTGCTGTCCTTGGAATCCTGCAATGGCTTTCTCCGCCCTGCCCTGCCTTCCTCTACAAATATGTTGTTCTTTGTTCAAGAGGATTGATAGGCTGAGTTCGCTGAGGTTTCCCCCTTGTGATGGGCACGGCACACATTATAATAACGATCTGTTTTTTCTCTTATTAATCTTTTTGTTAAAGAGTCTCAGCTGAACACCTAGGGTGAGGAGAGGCCAGGTTCTGCCTCTCCTCCAGGTGGAAGCCTGGGAAAGCCGAATGGAAGAGAACTACGTTCCCACTAGAGAAATTCCCTTCTTGAGCAACTTCCTGCTTGGAGAAGTCTGACTTAACACGTGGGCGTGCTCAGGAGCAGGGACAATGAAGCCATATTGTAGCCACGTGCTGCTGATACAAGAGTGTAAAGCCAGCCATATCGCTTCGAGGGCCAGAAATAACCTCACCGAGATTATACAATTCAATCTGCTCACTGAGGTTCGGTTAAATAACTTGCCCAATGACATTTGGTTTTTTCATGGACCTACTAAGCGCTTTGGTCACATTGACCATAATACACAGGAATAAAAAGTGAGTGTTACATCTTTGCTGCTAACCTGTGAGCCCCATGAAGGTGGGGATGGCTGGTGTCTGTCACTCACCAAGGGCAGTCGAGGGCTGCACCCCCTCCCCCCGATGCTGGCTTCACCATGATTGTGGGGTGGGGGATGACTGTCTTCATTCTGCAACCAAGCAGGCCGGGCCTTGGGGAGGGTGGCAGACTCACCTGGGGTCCCTGGCTGGTCCTGAAACCAGCACAGCGCTCAGAATGGGCATCTGGTAAATATTTGTGGCATAGAGGAATGAATGAACAAGTGAAGTGATGGAGCCCAGATTCAAATCCAGGTCTTCCTGGCCCCAGCGCCCAGGCCCGGCCTTTTACTTGAACATCGCTACTGCCCAAGGCCAGCTCCAGCCAGTCCAGGGCTCCCTGAAGGATGGATGGTGTGGCGAGAGAGAGGGATGAGAGAGCCTTGAGATTCTTTCTGATCAGCAGGCAGGCATCTCTGCACTGACTGAGACTCAGCTTTATTTATCATTAAGTGTATGAGGCACTGCACAGAAGTGGCATTTGCCTTACACGACGATTTCTGATGACAAATTCTTTGGTATGTAAGAATTTCCCAGAACATAGATTTGTAGAAGACTCATGCATAACCTTTATCAATAGTGCTTGATGTAGGTGATTTAGATGCTTATCATCTGGGGAAGGAAGGGGTCTTCAGCATTCAAATACAAGACAATGCTTTTAGCATAGAAAAGGCAAAAGTTAGTTCTTTGTGAGCAGGGATCAATGGCCTGTCTACTTGAGGGAAAGGAAAACTGGTTTCTCAGGAAATGCAATATCTGCTCCCATAATCACAAAAGAAGATTTGTGATTATAATAAATTCCTTTACAAGGTGCAATCTGCATATTTTAGGGCCAGAATAAGGGGACAAGTCACTCCCGATACCAATCAACAAGGTGCTTTGGGGGGGTTGATGCTCAGGCAAAAATAATTGAGTGGGGGGTAGATACTGGTCACCATCTGACGGCGGGAGGCCATGCAAACCTGCCTTAATCTCACAAGGAGTTTTGTCAACTTAGTTCAGAAATGGCTCCCAACACACTGCGCCTGCCACTGACGTACCAGGAGCACTCGGATACATCCGTGAAGTGTAAGTAAAGGGCTGAAGGAATAACCGAGCTGGAACTCATCTGAGCCTCCGTTTCCTGTGGATAAAAATCCTTTCTTCACAGAGCGCCCCTGGGGTTTCTATACAATGTGAAAGACATGAAAAATTCATGTGCAGTGCCACACACCACAAGAGGACTAGGCCCACGCTCTGGAGGTTGCCAAAACGAGGCCTGAATCAGAGGACCAGCCCTTCCTGGCTGTGTGACCTGGGACAGGCTCCTTGGCCTCGGCTGGCCTCAGGCTCCACATCTGTGCAGTGGGGATGTTATTGTACCTATGGCACAGGGTTCTTGTAAAAAGAGGGAAACAAATACAGAAAGCACTTCACGTTAATGAATGGGAACTACTTTATTATCTTTAAAATAAAGCAGAGGGGGGCCTGGGTGGCTCAGTGGGTCAGGCAGCCAGCTCTTGATTTCGGCTTGGGTCATGATCTTATGGTTCGTGAGTTTGAGCCCCGTGTAGGGCTCTACACTGACCACGTGGAGCCTGCATGGGATTTTCTTCCTCTCTCTGCCCCTCCCCAGTTCTCTCTCTCTCTCTCAGAAATAAACTTAATAAATAAAATGAAGCATAAAGTTTAACAAAAAAATATAAAGGTGGGAAGGAAAACAAGCTACAGTTATGTTGAGTGAAAAAAAATCCAAACCCGGCTATCTGAGTTAGTGACATTTTCCTCTTTTAAATCTGAATTCAGGCCAGCCCTCAAATATTTGTTCCTATGGCGTTGATAAGGACTACACCTGGGAGTTTCACCCTGCACTTGATGAAATTAGTACCGAAAGAAAAAAATACCACACTGATCCCTCCCAATGACAATGGGTCCAGTTGCTCGAGCTGTCCTTTCAAAAATGGAGTGGCTAACAGCTTCTGATACTGTAGAAACCCAATAACCCAGCTATATAATCCTGCCAATGGGGTATTTTATGTTCCGTTGTGCCGTCTTAAACCGTGGAGAATAGGACTTTTCTGGGGTTGAAGCTAAAAAAAAAAAAAATCAGGTTAGAAAAAATCTTCATAAGCACGTCTGAGGGTGAGCTGCTCCAAGAAGTCAAAAAAGTTTGCTAAAAAGAAAAATGTCCTACCGGATTGGCTCCCGTGACAGGCAGCCTGAGATGGCCCGGGGGACCCCCACCCCCACCGGGGGAGTCGTGCCCTGGTGGGTGCCCCGGGCCCCCGCGTGTGGCCGGCGCTGGGGCCTCACTTCTCGCGATGGACCAGAGCAGGCGTGGTGGGGCTCCGCTCCGAGGCGAGGACATGAGAGGACCGTGCGACCCCCTGTGCCCTGCCACACGCGCTCTGAGGGAAGCTGGCGGCCAGGCCCGGACTGCCCTGCAGAGCCCAGGGAGGCCTCGGGCCCGCAGCCACCAAGCAGGACCAGCAATCCTGCAGCTGGCACTCCTTCCCCGGGCCTTCAGACGAGGCTGGCTTGGGTAGGGAGGCGCCAAGTAGCGCCATTCTGGGACCCTGCCCCTCAGACACGGCGAGATAACGAAATGTATGGTTTTCAACTCCTATGTTGAGGGGCGTCTGGGTGGCTCGGTTCAGTGTTAGAATCCTGATTTCGGCTCAGGTCATGATCACGGTTCATGGGTTCGAGCCCCAGGTTGGGCTCTGTGCTGACACCGAAGAGCCTGCTTGGGATTCTCATTCTCTCTCTGCCCCTCCCTGCCTCTCTCTCTCTCTCTCTTTCTCAAAATAAATAATAAATAAACTACCACGTTCTGAGTTAGTTGTGCAGCAGTAGATGCCTGATACACTGACGCATGTGGTGTGTTCACTCCGTCCTAGTCAGTGACATGCTGCATGTACTCACGATCACCACCCCCACTTGACAGGCAGGGAAACTAAGGCACGGTGGGAGAGACAGCTTCCTCTGACTCCCACTGTGTAAGCGTGTGGTGAAGCTTTGCTTCCGATCCATGCCCTTTGCTATCGCGCTGCACTGCCTCTTCTCATGCAGACGTCAGTGGGGAAGGGGAGCATAGTAAACCCGATGAAATCTTTTAAGGTTAAAAAAAATAAATAGGGGCGCCTGGGTGGCTCAGTCAGTTAAACGTCTGACTTTGGCTCAGGCCGTTGTATTGGCAGTTTGTGGGTTCGAGCCCCGCATCAGGCTCTGCAGTGACAGCTCCGAGTCTGGAGCCTGCTTCAGATTCTGTGTCTCCTTCTCTCTCTGCCCCTCTGCCCCTCACGTTCTGTCTCTCTCCGAAATAAATAAACATTTAAAAAAAGAAAAAAAAAATCTCCATCACAACCAAATTGTATTTCAAATGACTGGCACTGGTCCCCCAGCTGTTGAAATGGGTCCTGACAATCGGCACAGAAAATGCGTATGGGGGAAGGGGGGGTCTGTCTCTGCCACGACCCTCAACATGCACACTGCTGTGCGTGCCCAGCTGGCTGTCACCTCCCAGGAGTGATGTGGTCACAGAGCAGGGCAAATGGGCCCCCTCGGATGCCAGGGATGAAAAGAGTAGACTCGATCATCTGAGGACCTTTTTTCAAAAGGGAAGAGAGAAGGAACGCAGCCTGAAATAGAGACCCGGGAATCGGACTCTCACAGCCTCTGCTTTAGCTACTCTGGTCTCTCACAAAGCCGATTTCTATTTTGTTCCCTGGCGTAGTTGTTGCCGGGCTCAGAAGTCCTGGCTGCAGGCAGTAACACTGGAAGTTACCACCGTGGGGCGCATGAGGGCAGGGAACCCACACGCTGGCTCACACGAGGAGTGATGGGGGCGGGGACCCAAGGAACCTCGTGGATATGAAAAATCATTAACTTATGTAAGAGTCAGAAATTCTAAACCTAGGGATATAGTGAATAAATTCTAAAATAAACTTTGCATGTATCAAACACATGGGTGTTTTTTTTCTTTTAAACATAGAACGTTCTGAACATTTCCAAAGAAATTAAACCATACCATATTGGTTTACCGTCTCTTTACTCTTTGTGGGGGGGGATGTCGGGGAGGTTTCACGCATGGTTTGAGTTTGGGAAAGCGCATGCCTGTGACAACGGCTGAAAGCTGGAAGCGGCCTGAGAAGGCCTGGCCTTGACACGGCCGTGGAACCCCACTGCCACTGTCCAGCTGGCGTGTCCCATCTCACGACACGCTGCCACAGACTGACTTAGAAACAGGCAGAAGCATAGCCAAGTGCCTGCAATCTTGGGAGCAGAAACTATGCCCATCAGCCAGGTGACCCTGGGCATGAAAACCGTCTCCATCATCGAATCGCTTCTGAATAATTACCTGCCTACAAAAAACCAGTTCTGGGAAGACAAGCCCAGGACGTGACATCGGGCTGGAGACTGAGCAGCAGCGGAAGGCGGTGCACGCCGAGGCCAAGGGAGGCAACCCCCTGTGAAAGCACATGGCCTGGTCCCCGTGTGTCACCTCCCAAAGGCTGGGGCTGCAGGGCGGACGGCCAATCAGCTTGCCTTCCAGCGACGAAGTCAAACACCAGTCAGAGAAGGGAGGCGCCAGCCCAGGAGCCCGAGGAAATCAAGGCACAGAGCCGGCTCCACAGGGAACCCAGTGGCCAATTATTCAATGACATAACAGAGCCTCTGGTCAGACAAAGCCCCTTCCAGGTAGGGTAACGGTCCTGGACCTTGACTCGAAATTAGAATCACCCTGGGGGAGCTTTCCAGGCAATTCTTTCCAGCGGTAGCCCAGCCCCTGAGACTGTAGCTGGTCAGGGTGGCCTGGGTCTGGACGTTTCTAGAGCTCCCCAGAGACTCTGGTGTGGCTGAGGTGCGATCTGTGTGGGGTCTTCACTGATACGGACAAATCCAACCCACCACTCAAACTCCTTCTATGGCTCTCAGAATACTTCCGGTTATGAAAAGACAGTCACGCCCGTATCACAAATCTTAAGTGGGACCTGTTTTAAGGAAGGTGAGTTTATTCACTAGAGAAGCATACATTTTTTGATGATTAATATGTTCTGACTTAGCCTTTGGGCTCTATCCATCTAATACACAGGGGCGCCTGCCCCCCCCCCCCGCCCCATCCCTGCTACTGCAAGATGTCTGCATCCCAGAAGAGGGCTGTCACCTGACCATGCTGGCCTCTGGAACGGTGAGGGATAAATGTCTGTTGTTTATTTGTTTATTTTTTATGTTTATTTTATTTTTGAGAGAGGTGGAGAATAGGGGAGGGGCAGAGAAAGACAAAGACACAGAATCTGAAGCAGGCTCCCGGCTCTGAGCTGTCAGCACAGAGCCTGACGTGGGGCTTGAACTCAAGAACTGCAAAAGCATGACCCGAGCTGAAGTTGGATGCTTAACCTACTGAGCCACCCAGGCGCCCTGTGTCTGTTGCTTGTAAGGCACCCAGTCTGTGGCATTTTGTTCTAGCAGCCCCTAACAGGCTAAGCCACTGTCACTCAACCAGGTGACCCTCCAAGAGACTGATGAAGGAGAGGGGACCACCAGACACCCCCCTACCTCGGCTGGCGGTGCAACTTCCGTCAGCAGTGCAGTTAGCGGCATGGCCACTAGGGGTCAGACCACACTGACCTGAAGAAGGACATTTTCATTACACTGCCCTTGGGTGATCAGGCCCGCAGGTGGAGAGAATGGCCTTTAAAATAACACGCCTGGCAGGAGCCACAGCTTCCCGCCCAGAGGGCTGGTTTTAGCTAAAGGAGAAATTCTTTTTGCTGGAGGGCTCATCAAAGGCCACACAGGGATTTCTGCTCTCTCTGCCTTATTTTACAGAACGATGTGCCTTCAGGGCCTCGGACGAACCCAGCGAATTTTGTGTCTTCACCAAGAGTTTGACATCTTCCAGGAGCCTGTGAATGAGCAACCAAAACGCATAAAGCTCCCGCACCCCCATTATGAACACCCCCATCCAGACAGCCTCAAACCCAGGCCCTGTCCTTTGCTCCATCTCCAACACCCACACCAGGTCCAACACTTTCAAAGCTCCCCAAGACAACGAGGGGCAAGAGCCACCTAAGGGGTCTCCCTGCTTCCTCTCTTGCCCACCCACCTCCTCGTCCAAAGACCTTTGCCACTCAGCCTGTTAGAGCGACATCTGAATCCCTCCTGTGGCTGCCAAGGTCCCTCGTGGAACCCTTCCCCGGCTGTGTCGAACCTCAGGCTTCCCCACCGTCTCCCACGCGGCCATGAGGGCCCCTGCGTGCCTTCTGAACTCAGTCAGTTCGCCACAGCCTTGGAACTCCTGTATCTGCTGTTCCAGGTGCCTGGATGCCAGCCACAGGATTCTTGGATTCTCGAGAAGCTCTCCTCCCGGCAGCCCAGTAGGCTAAAGTGGCCCCATGCTGACTCCTCTCTGCAAGTCCCCTTTGCCTGCCCCGTCCCCAGGGCCATCCTCTGCCCTCTCTGCCCTTCTCTGGCTGAGCCCACCTGTGGACTGTACTACGTGGGGGCGTCCCCCACCTCCTGGCTGCCAGCTGGGTTCAGCCTATGAGATCAGTAAGCCAGGGTGAGGGGGGTAGCAGGTACTTCCTCCCCACCAGTCCCTGCCACCGCATCCCAGATCCATCCTTTGGCATCTGTGTCTCTTCAGGCTCCTGCAACACTACCCCGACCCCCTCTGTCCCAAACCCTGGGGTTGACTCCCTCCCTCCGACTAGTCAGTTCTTTACTGAAACCTCTTGAGCCACCACAGTGTCCCAGTGAAAACTGATTCTGACTGGGCCCTTGTCCGCTCCTGGGTGACTCTCTAGCACATTATCCTATGTGACTTTCTCCGTTGCACTTTATACTATCTGAAATTACCTTGTTCCCTTTTCCTCTGTTATCTAACCCTTCCCCAATCACTAGAGCATCCTTGGGAACCTCACTGTGTTTGCCACTCTACTCTCGGGGCCGAAAACAGTGCCTGGGTCATAGTAAGCATTCAATAAACACAAAAGGATAGATGAAGCAATGCATGCTAGCCCACTGTCTCTGTTCAAAACATCCCCTCGTTAGTAAGCTCTTCCCTGATCATCCTGTTTGAAACATCAATCTCCCTCCCCTCCCAGACCTCCACTCCCTCCTCCCCATCTCCTCTTTCTTACTTTTTCCTATAGCACAGTCGCCTCCTGACATATTTAATATTTGTTCATTATTGCCACCAACAAAAAGGTCAGCCCCGAAAGGCACCATTGCTGCTGTATTCACTGCTGTGCCCTCAAGAGCCCAGAAGAGTGCCTGGCCCAAGCAGGGTCTCCGAGGTTTGTTAAAATGAACAGTTAGCAAAGTGGACAAAGTTTCATACAAAGCAATTTCAGGAATGCCCCCCACCGTTACTGGGAAAACTGGAAAACTACAAATTGCCAGACGCCCAAGCAAACAAACGCAGTCTTACATGACCTGACCTTGCTCCATCAGAAAGACAGCCTCGGACCCTTAGGAAAGAGGCTTGATATGCTAGCTAGACCTTGGCTGCAGGGAGAGAAAAGGTGTTAGAGTGAGATGAGCAAGACCCCGCACTTACAACTGTGGCTTTAGAAAGCACAGGGACTCACCTAAACACACGGTCCTTGTAAACCCTTTCTGAAAGTGGACGGGCACATAAATTACAAAGAAATGGGACGCAAGCACACCAGCCTCGGTTCCACAGTGATGTACCTCTTGGCAGCAGCCTCCAACTACAAGTTCATAGACAGTATACGCAGACTCAGAGCCAAGCATGGAAAGCATCACTTTTCTTGACAGTGCTCCCCTCATCAGGCATATCTCTTAAAGACAGCGTTTATTTGGCGACGCCTGCGTTGTCCAAATTCTATTCTGCACGCAAATTGCAGATTGGAAATAAATTCCTCCTCCCTGCCACCACCATTGATTACTCATACCTGCCCCCTCACCCTCCTAAATTTCTAAACTGGGTGGATTAAAAAAAAATCAACGCCCGATGTATCAGAGTGTCCCTATGGTGGTGTGTCACCCCTTCAGGGAAGCAAGATTCCTGACTGTTCTAAAGGCCTAGAGAATGGGTCGCTTCCCCCCAACACCGTTAACCAAAACTGGCCAGCCACAGGATAATGAGCAACCACAGATTTTCACCCAAACATTGGTTTTTCTTCCAATAGTGCAGATTGAGAATGCAGAGACGCTGTCCTATTTATGAACAGTGAGTCACGTCGCCGCTCCGTCTGTTTCATCCTCCCTATGAATGAGTGGAGCCCCTTCCCCAAACCAGTAAGTGCCGACCTACCGTACTTGCCCCAGGGGTGGCAGTGTGAGCTCCCGGCCACTTGGGGGCTAATTCATCCCGTGATCGTCTCTTTCTTCACCCCCCCCCCCCCCGCCCCAGCCCCTGCTCTCTCCACCCGAGCGGACACCGGGGGCAGGAGCGTCTCTGGGAGGTGGTGACCAGCCACCGTCAAAGGCTAGGCGCTGAAAGCCCCTAGGCGGGGTGCGCGCGCGGCCCGGCAGGTGCTCGGGACCCGGGACCCTTCGGGATCGCGGGCCCGCGCCACCGGGCCGGGGATAAACCGCGGCAGGGCTGTCGAGGGCGTCGCCGCGTCCCCGAGGGTCGT
>NC_043704.1:12033380-12043751 GCF_006229205.1 Suricata suricatta | reverse complement strand
GCCCGAGCCCGCGCGCCCCCGTGCGCCCCCGTCGGCTGAGCCGGGCTCCCGTGCGCGATCCTCGCGCTCTCCCGCGCGCCGACTCGGCAGTTAACCCCCTCGGGCTCCCGTCGCAGCCGGCGGCGGTCACCACGGCTTCCCCGGACGCTGCCTCCGCGCGCCGGCCCCGCCCAGCCCGGGAGGCGGAGCTCCGGAGGACTCAGCCGCGGGCCCTTTAAGCCGGCCCCCCGCTGGGTTATTGTATTCCGCCCACCCAGGAGGGAAAGCCAATAAAGGAACGGGATTCTCCTCACGTGATCCTCATTCTCACCCCCACCCCCCCCAAGCCTTAGGGTAGCCATGCTGGTTAGGGGCAAGGGCCTCATCAACCATTTCCGCTTTTCCAACAGCCAGTGTCAGCTGAAAGGTGCTAGGATGTGTCTTGGGCACCGGACCGGTAGCTGGAGAGGCGGCGCTTCTCCGGCTCGCAGGCTGTGACGCTTTGAGGCACAAAGGCCAACTTTGGGGGATTTAAGCGAGATCCAGTTTGGGCTGTGGCTCCGTGGCCATTGGCAAGTGGTTAGATGCTTACCGTATATTACCACATATAGTCGCAATAAGGATTGAACGCGACCGGGACAATACCTTCCTGTTATAGTTCAGCTTATTTGTCATAATATCTTTGTTCAGGTGCACCTGGGTGGCTCAGTCTGTTGAGTGTCCGACTTCGGCTCAGGTCATGATCTCACAGTTAGTGGGTTCGAGCCCCGCGTCGGGCTCTGTGCTATCAGCTCAGAGCCTGGAGCCTGCTTCTGATTCTGTGTGTCCCTCTCTCTCTGCCCCTTCCCTGCTCATGATCTGTCTCTCTCTGTCTCTCAAAAATAAATAAAAATGTTAAAAAAATATTTAAAAAAATATCTTTGTTCAAAGTTTATATAATCAGAAGTAAATTTTTGAGTTACCGGTGTGTGCTATGCACAAGAGGAGATAATGAAAGAAGCAAAACATCGGTCCCTACCTTCTAGGAAGTTTATAGAGGGAAGGCAAAAATTCTCAAATAAGCCTCTCTCTCTCTCCCCCTGCAAAATAGTTAGAATTCTTTCACTGTGAAAGTCAACGTGATACAGTGAAAACTTGGGTCTGAATTTCAGCTTTGCTGTTAATTACTTGGACGAGTAACCTGAATTTTAGTTTCCTCATCTGAAAAATGAGGTCATATATGGTAAGAATCCAGTAAGGGCCCAATACTTGGTAACTCTGTTCAAGTGTAGAGTTCTTTGGAAGGTGTGAAATTAGACCTATCTTTTCTCCTAAGGTAGGCTTACCGATGTAGTTAAGAACTACAAGTACATCCAGCTAACAGCTGAGATTTATTAAGAGCATTCCATGTGCTGTGCTTGCCATTCTGACAATCTTACAGATGCTTGTGGTCAGGAGATGCTTAAATCCAAGTGGAGTAGTAATGCATGCAGAGATAATTCATAAAATAGAATATGATATGAGGTCTGAGAAATATAGGAACCATTCTTCACTGCCAGTGGGAATGTAAAATGGTGCAGCCACTTTGGAAAAACAGTTTGGAAGTTCCTCAAAAAGTTAAACATAGTTACTGCAGGACTCAGCAATTCCTTTCCTAGGTACAAACCCAACAGAAATGAAAACATATGTCCACACAAAACCAATATTCAAAGGTTCGTAGCATCGTTATTAAAAATAGTCCCAAAGTGGAAATAACCCTGAATGTTGATTCATCAACAAATGAATGGCTAAGGGAGACAGATAGCCATATACTGGAATATTATTCAGCCATAAAAAAAGGGATGAAGTTATTGGGAATGTAAACTGGTGCAGCCACTCTGGAAGACACTATGGAGGTTCCTCAAAAAGTTAAAAATAGAACTACCCTACAACCCAGCAATTGCACTACTAGGTATTTATGCAAGGGATACAGGTGTGCCATTTGGAAGGGGCACATATACCCCAATGTTTATAGCAGCGCTATTAAGGATAGCCAAAGTATGGAAAGAGCCCAAATGTCCATCAATGGATGAATAGATAAAGAAGATGTGGTGTATATCTACAATGGAGTAATACTCTGCAATCAAAAGAATGAAATCTTGCCATTTGCAACTACATGGATGATACTAGATGGTATTATGCTAAACAAAATTAGTTAATCAGAGAAAGACAAATATCATATGACTTCACTCATATGAGGACTTTAAGATATAAAACAGATGAACATAGGGAAGGGAAGCAAAAATAATATAAAAACAGGGAGGGGGACAAAACATAAAAGACTCAAACTGAGGGTTGTTGGAGGGATTGTGGGGGGGGGGGAGGATGGGCTCAATGGGTGAGGGGCACTAAGGAAACTACTCCTGAACTCATTGTTGGACTATATGCTAACTAACTTGGATGTAAATTGAAAAAATAAATATAAAAAAGAAAAAGGGGCACCTCGGTGGCTCAGTCGGTTAAGTGGCCGACTTTGGCTCAGGTCATGAACTCACGGTTTGTGAGTTCGAGCCCTGCATCAGGCTCTGTGCTGACAGAGCAGAGCCTGGAGTCTGCTTCAGATTCTGTGTCTCCCTCTCTCTCTGCCCCTGCCCTGCTCACACTCTGTCTCTCTGTCTTTCAAAAATAAATAAATGTTAAAAAAGAAAAAAAAGGGAAGAAGTTCTGATACATACTACAACATGATGAACCTTGAAAACGTTATGCTAAGTGAAAGAAGCCAGTCCCAAACAGCCACATACTATATGATTCCATTTATATGAAATGGGCTCTTGCCCATATGGCAAATCCGTAGAGATGGAAAGGAGATGAATGGTGGTCAGGGGCTGGGGAAGGAGAGGGGGCCTACCACCTGCTACAGGTCATGGGGGGAGGAGTGAAGAAAATGTTCTAAAAGTGGAATGTGGTGATGTGTGCACAGCTCCGTGAATATACTAAAAGTCAGCAAATTGTACTTTCAAGAGTGGATTTTATGGTATGTGGATTATATCTCGATAAACTAGAATTTACAGAAAAGAGAATGTGATAAAGGCCACAAGGGGTGAGCTGGATTGTGGCAGAGTGGGTGACACCGCAGAGTGGAAAACTCTCTGTAAGCTTGGCCAGGCATTCTCAAAAGGGTAAGAAAGGGGATGAGGCAGCAGTTTTGGAAAAACAACGCCCAGCCAAATGGTTGCCGGGTGGGTCCATGTTGTCAACACCCTTAGGACAGGATGCTCTTTTAATCCTGGCTTTATTTACCCTAAGCCGCTTAGAGCAAGCAGAGGACGCCCGTGGACAATGTGAATGAGAGGAAAGCGCAGTAGATTTAAAAAAAAAAAAAAAAAAGCCTGAAATGTACCCAGAGCGGGCCAGGTGCTGCGCTAAGAGAGAACAGCACAAGTTCAACCTCACCCAAGTGGGAAAGACAAAGTCACCTGTGATTGATCTTGGGATGCAGTCAGTCATCACTAAGACTCTGTCATACATTCCTTCAGTGACTCTGGGTCCCCACCACTGTATCTCTTCTCTCCTCTCTCCGTCTCTAGGCAGCAAAATAAAGATGGCGACATTTTCTCCTGGTTGTCTGTGTGATTCCAATTAAAACACTGATTTCATTTAGGTAGCTTTTAATTAATGGGTGTACCCCTAAGCCAGCTGACATGATCCCTACAAGCAGGTATTATTATTATTACTCCCGATTCCTAGAACTGAGGCTTTGAGAGATTGAATGACCTTCCCTCAAGCAAACAGGCCGCAAATGGCAAAGCAGAACACCAACCCGGCTCTCGTCCTGAGCCGTCTCTACCCCTTGGGACTCCAGGACACAGAAAAATGGGGAGGAACCAAAGGAAACCAGTGGGGAGAAGGAGAGGAGAGGGAAAAGAAAGCAGAGGAAAAGAAACGAAGGGATGGGAGAGGTAGGAATTTGAGACCAAAGGTAGAAGGTGCTTATGGTTCAAAATGGGAGGCAGGGTGACTGTCCTCAGGACGGGCACACTCTCAGATACTCAGGGCCAGTCCTGGGCATGATGCTTGAGAGACGGAAGGACTGTCTCAATAAAGAGCATTGAGATCACACCTTCCACGTCTAGCCACATGCGCGGGGTTCCTGCCCTATTGCAGGCGGAACATTTCATCATAAAATGTCAGAGTCTTTCTTCCACTTAGAAAATAAACTTTTAGGGGCGCCTAGGTGGCTCCGTCAGTCAAGCATCTGTCTTCAGCTCAGGTTGTATTGGCAGTTCATGAGTTTGAACCCCGCGTTGGGCTCTGTGCTGACAGCTCAGAGCCTGGAGCCTGCTTTGGATTCTCTGTCTCCCTGTCTCTCTGCTCTGCTCATGCTCTGTCTGCCTGTCTCTCAAAAATAAACATAAAAAATAAATTAAAAAAAGAAAATAAACTTTTATAGTAACTGCCATCTTCGTCATGCCTTATAATTTGAAAAAGGCAGACGCCTGTGTCTTACGCTTTCATGGACACTAATGCTAATGATCAGTGGCCTCTCCCAGAGAGGCAAAAAACAGAACAAGTGTGCTGTCAATGACATGGATAGAAACTAAGCAAAACGTGCTGCTGAAGTTTGCAGACGTTTCTGGGGGCATCAGTTAACTTGGGGAGCAATCTCCTAAGAGCTGGTCTACCATCAAACAAAAAGTCCTAAAGCATGCTCTGGGAACCGTTACCTGTGCCGTTTTCTAACTGTGGCTATGGAATCTAACACCCATTCCTGCTCCCCGGTGGGGCATCTAATTGAGAGCCTTCCCCTCTTCCAGGCTCCCAGAAGCAAAGGAACCAACAAGAAAAAAGAATGGCTCTTACAGATTCTTTTTTTTTTCATATGAGAGAAGGGATACACATTTTCATTAATATATCCTACCATTTCTTGTTCATTCTCCTCCCCCAACCTTTCCTTTGTGCCCCCCATGGTAATCATCGAATATAAAAGAAGAGGCGATCAGAAAGCCGCGTTTGGTTATTTTTGATTTTAGCATCTGCCTCTTACAGTTAATGCAGCCCAGTTCTGCGAACATCCCTGTGTGTGGAGATGACAGCCTATTCTTTGCCAGGTGGGAAAATTTCACCGTGTGACACTTCTGATTGCTTTCTATTCTCTTCTGGAAACTGAAGGGGGCTGTGGCACTAGGCTCTCGCTGACTGCTTCTTAAATGAACCAATGGCATTTCTGCACACTGTTGAGAAATTATAGACATTTAGAGATTTTTATTTAAGACAGAAGGCAAATAGCCGACTCTGAGTGTTTGCTGTCACAAAGAATGGACTCTTCCAAAGAGTGCTCAGAGGAGTAAATCCCTTAAATAACTCATTTGACAATTTCTGTTTTGTTACCTCCCATGAAACAAATAAAAATATATGCTGCTTTGTTGTAGTTTTGTTATTTTAGGGAAAGGAACTTTTTTCTCTGATCAAACCTAATCAAGTTTCATTCCAAATTCCACTCTTTTTTTAAAAAACTATTAAAAAAATTTCTTTACTGTTTATTATTGACAAGGGGGAGAGAGAGAGAGAAAGAGAGAGAGAGAGATGGAATGAGTGGGGAAAAGGGCAGAGAAAGAGAGAGGCACAGAATCTGAAGCAGGCTCCGGGCTCTGAGCTGTCAGCACAGAGCCCGATACGGGGCTCGAACCCACGAACCATGAGATCATGACCTGAGTGGAAGCCAGACACTTAACCAACTGAGCCACCCAGGCACCCCTTGCCTTTCCTGCTCTCAGAGACTGCTCCAAGGACACGACCTTGAGATGGTTATGCAGTGTTGAGATACCTGTGTGGTACACGTGACCGAACCCGGTTAAGGCCCCTTTATTAACTGTTAAGATTTGGTGGACAGGTGCAGGGTCCATTTGTCTTGCTGCCGCCCAAGGCAAGCCTTATATCTAAGCTCCCTTGCTTATTAAACCTGTCACCTAGCAGCCTGGGGGAGCCTGTGTCTTTCTTTGGTTCCTCTCCTCCCTCTGCAAATGGAGGTGACTTTCAGATTACACCTGGGAAGCTCCCAAGAGGATTGCCAACCTACAGGGTCTAGAGACTGGAGAGCTCTTTCTCTCCAGATTGTGGAATGGATGAGACATTAATGACTAGTGGCCCCTCACACCCAGCCTACTGACAGCCTGTCCTTGGAAGGCACCTGTGTGCGCTCCGCCAGCCTGTCCTGAGATCTAGCTGAAGTCACTGTCATTATCCCAGTAGGAGATATTTCCTCCTAGAGAGTGAGGTAGGACCTCACTGGTACCCCTCCCAGGGCCGTTCCTCAGGGAAAATGCTGTGATACACAGATGTGTCTGGTGTATTAAATAATAGCTGAGTGCTCATGAAGGCACCGAGAGCAAGGCTCACTAAGCCAGGCTCGTTCAGGCCTGACCCCACCATTCTCTGGGTACTCCCATTCTTGTTGGGATTTGGTGATACATGAGGTAGACAAAAATTCCAGTCCTCATGAAGTATACTTTCTAGTGGTAGTGGTGGGAGGGGGGCAATAAGTAAGATAAATAAATACAACATTTACATGTTGGTCATAAATGAAGTGTAGATGTGTGATGATAAAAACAAAGGAGCAAAAAATAAAGCAGGGAAGAGGTTTTGGATGTATGTGTGTGTGTGTGTGTGTGTGTGTGTGTGTGTGTGTGTGTACAGGGGAAAGGATTTCAACTAGGTCAGCCAGGAAAGACTATGAGTAAAGACCTGAGGAAGGGGAGAGAGGGTCATGCCCATTTCTAGGAAAGAACATTCCAGGCAGAGGAGCAAGTGCAATGGCCCTGAGGCAGCAGCTGCCTAGCCTGTAGAAGGAATAGTTCAAAGACCAGTGTGGCTGGAGCAGCAGTGAGTGGTGCTGAGGTCAGAGAGAAGATAGGTCAGGTCATACAGGGCTTTGTGGGGCGCAGTGAGGACTTTGGTTTTCACCCCCATTGAGACAGGAGCCAGTGGAGGGTCTGAACAGAGACCAACTTACCTGAGCTGACTTTCTTAAGACTGCCAGGAAGGCTCACGCAGGAACTTTGTGCACGGGACACCATGTGGGGACAAGAGTGGGAACTGGAAACCAGTCTGAAGCCCATTACAATAACCCACGGGAGAAGGGATGGGAACTCGGATCAGGATGGAAGACTGGAAGTGGTGACAAAGTGGTAAGACACCCTCTATATTTTGAAGGTTTTGCCAACGGGATTGCCTTCATGTATAATTTTCCTATTGGTCCTGTAATAGAACAGCACAAATTTAGGGGCTAAATGACACAAAAAATTAACTCTGGTTCTGGAGGTCAGAAGTCTGGAATGGGTCAGCAGACTAGGTTCTATAAGAAAATTCACTTCCTTGTGTTCTTTCAGGTTCTAGAAGCTTCTGCATGCCTTGGCCCATGGCTCCACATCTCTCCAACCTCTGTTTCCACCATCATACCTCTCTCTCTGACTAGGACCCTTCTGCCTCTCTCTTATAAAGACCCTTGTGACTACATTGGACCCACCCAAATAATCCAGGAGAATCTCCCCATCTCTAAGATTAAATTCATGGTACTGACTTAATCACATCTGCAATGTCCTTTTTTGCCTGTAAGGTAACATATTCACAGGTTCCAGGTTGTAGCATGTGGAAACCTCTGTGGGGGACCATTATTGTATCTACCATACTTAGAGAGGTCAAGGCTGACTCTAAGGCTTTGGCCAACATGGCCGCAGGGAAGGAGCCGCCTCTTACCTAGATGGACTCTGAGAGGAGCACGTGGGGGGGCGGGGGTGTTAGCAGGAGCTCACATTGGGCTGTTTAGTCTTGAGAGACCATTTAGACCACAGGCGGTGCCATCCAGGAGGGAGCTGGGTAGAGAATCTGGAGTTTGGGGGAGAAGGCTGGAGGGACACAGGCAGGAGATGAAGCTCTAGATGGAATGTAGAGGCATGAGCCCCTATCGAGTGAGGAGAGGGGAAGGAGCTCAGACACCAGTCAGTGGTGGTGCTGGTGGAGGTGGGCTGAGAGGCCAGGGAGCCACGGGGCAGGGGAGGTGCCCTGGAAACCAGAGACAGAGGCTTCCCAGAGGACAGAGGGGTCTTCTGTGTCCGATGCTGCCAGAAGGTCGGCTGTGAGGAGGACTGGGAACTGAGATTTGGATTTCACAGTTTGGAAGTCGATGTTGGTCTTGGCAAGAAAAATTTGGGAGAAAGGCAGGAGATGAATGCCCAGGGGGAAGAATAGTTAGATTCAATGGGTCTAAGCAAGTCTTTCATGAAGCTGCGCTGTGGAGGTGGGTGGAGGAGGGAGACCGTAGCCGGAAGGAGTCCGAGCAGGTGAAGGGCTTTGTTGGTGCTGACCATGGGTGAACTACCAGGCATGTGTGCGGGTGACGGGGAGGACCCAGTAAACAATGAACACTTGAGGACTGGGTGGGGGGCAGGGGATTCCTGGAGCCATCTCTGTGCAGGGAGGAGGGGAGGGCCCCTGGTGCAGGAGCGGAGAGGCGGGCCCAGCTGGAAGAATGGGGCCCATTTATCGCCACCGTTGACAGGTAGCAAGCTCGACACAGGTGCTAGTGAGTGGGGTGCCGTGGTAGTGGGGTGGGGATGGCGAAAGTCCTCTGTGGTCGCCCCCGCCTTCTCAGTGAGATAGGAGGCAACCCCTCAGCTGAGGGTGAGGGTAAGGCAAGTGGCATCTAGAGCGTAAGGCAAGAGAAGAAAACGTGAAGTCATCTTCTAGGAATGCAGGAGAGTGAGTACAGTAGGTAGGATGATTACACACACACGCAAATGTAGTGTAAGCATCATATATGCATATAGCATGTAAATATATGTGCAATCATAAATGTGCATATGCATTAATAGATGCAGACAGATATATATATATAACATGTGTAACATACCACAAAATGATTGCTATCAATAGTATCTAATATATACTATATGTAATATGGTATGCGAATATATGTCCATTCATCATATATAAATTTAGAAACATATGCAGGTATATATGTAATAACATATTAATAAGCTATATTATATACAATTAAAACTATTTATTTGTAAATTATCTCTCTCCCTCACTCTACTCATAATATATGGATGCTTTTATAAAGTATACATAGAAATAGAAATATTAAAAGTGTGAGAAAAGAGAAATAAATACGAATTAAAAAAAATTTTTTTAAGTAAGCTCTACATCCAACGTGGGACTTGAACTCACAACCTTGGGATCAATAGTTGCACCCTACACCGACTGAGGCAGCCAGGAGCCCCGTGTGGGTTATGTTTACACCCTCATCTTTTCTAGCCTGGAAGATCCAAAATCGAAGGCTTTATCGGTCATCACAAATATTCTGTTTTCACAAAAACCTTCTGTAACTCCCAATTATTTATTAACGATGTCTCATTAAGGGTGATGTGATTACACAGGCTTCATCCGTTTGGGAAATCCAGATGAGCCACGTGGTGGGTGTTACGTCTTCACTCTGCTTACTAACTCAGGATATTCATTTTTCAATCCCAAACACATGAGGGGTGGTTATTGTTTATTACTTATTACTTATTATTTATTATTGTGATCCAGGCAGTAAATTTCCATGCTCTTTGGTGTCCGTGAGCTGTTCTTGCAAATTAATTAGAAGTTACTCATTTTTATATGTTTCACAAATGGGTTTTTAAACGCACAGAATCCCTTGGAAGCTTTTCAACAGGGTGGGAAATGGTGTTTCCAACTCTTAGAGTGTGACTGTGAGAGCTCGGAGAGATGTCACACATCGTTTGTTGGCAGTAAAATCGCTAATGATAGAAACCTTTCCAAACTACTGTTTTCAAAATGCCCTCCCCGTAGTACACGTTTCTGGCAGACAGTGGCAACTTTCTCATTCACTGGTCAACCTTGCCTTGACCCTGAAGGGCCAGGTGAAGTTAATTTATTTATTTTGAATTACGGACAAGGCGCAAATTTCACAAGCTGGTGGGCAGTCGCTCACACCAGGAGGGCAGTGACGGCTCTGTCCCCGTCTCCCTGTCCACCTCTGCTTGCTTCCTTAGCAATAGCTTCGCACCGTCGTTTATCAGGCATCTTTGCGAGGCACTTGTCCGTTTTCATGAGGATTCGTTTGGTTAAAAGCTAGATAACAATATGCAAATTCTCTAATTGGAAATTTGGGATCTGCAGTAACAGCAGAATTCTGAAAGCGAAAAGGTGGGTGGGGCTGTGTCACCCCGTGCCACCTGGAGCTCTGGCTGCCCCTTCAGGGTGCCTCGGGCATCCGCATGACACCTGCCAGCCTGGCTCCTGCTGCGGGAGTGGACACCAGGGTTAACCCGCAAGGCAGAGCAGCAGAGCATAATTCCTTCCTCCCTCCCTCCCTCCCTCCCTTCCTCCCTCCCTCCCTCCCTTCCTTCCTCCCTCCCTCCCTCCCTCCCT
>NC_043704.1:12028170-12033280 GCF_006229205.1 Suricata suricatta | reverse complement strand
CTTTCTTCCTTCCCTCCTTCCTTCCTTTTTCTTTCTTTTTCTTTTCTTTGCTTTTAAAGATAGAAACCAATATAAACAAAAGTCTTCAGTTTTTTTTAATGTTTATTCATTTTTGAGAGGCAGAGAGAGATAGAGCGAGAGTGGGGGAGGGGCAGAGAGCAACACCCACAGATTCCCAGGCAGGCTCCAGGCTCTGAGCTAGCTGACAGCACAGAGCTGGAGGCGGGGCCCAAAATCACGGACTGAGAGATCATGACCTAAGCCGAAGCCAGATGCTTAACCGACTGAGCCACCCAGGCGCCCCAAGTCTTTGTGTTTTTTACTCATCCATTGAGTGACCTTGACCTCATAGGGTAAATACACTGAACGGACAAAACTCTACTGGGGACAGCTCCTGCCCCCTGGACTGTCTCACTCTGACCCGGGACTGATGTCTGGCTGTGGGGTGTACCGGGCTTTACCAAGCCGTGTTTGTTCCACTTGCCCAGCCCGTTATGAGGGTCCAAAACACAGGCTAATTTTCAAAGAACACTGCAGATCAAAAGGCCAAAAGGAAAGTCATCACCTTTCCCATCAAAGCCACTGACCCCACTCTGTTCTGTTTCAATTTGCACTCTGCAATCTGCCCAGTCACTGGGAAAAGCCAGAGTTCGGTAAACTGCTTGCTCTCTCTCTTACATCGCCACCAAAACAGCCATTCGCCACTCCTGACGGCCAGTCACCACATTCTGTCCACACCACGCTTCGTGCGCAATCATATTTGTTCAGTTTACTCCATTGTCTTTATCTCTGCCTTCAGGCTCACGACATTCCTTATGTGGATCGCCTAAGCTGGTAGCTTAGAGCCAAGGACTTGGAAGCCTTCTCCATTCATGGTTAAGTCCATCACTAGGCACTTCCAAGGATCAGGCATCCAAATAAGGATCATCATATTTCCCTCCCTCTTCTCCCCTGCCTCATGAGATCTGGTGTCCCCTATGCCACCCCCTATATGTGGCTCTCTTTATCGCCTTTATCAAATATAATGATCATACTGCATTACAACACTTCCTCCTCTTTTCTCCGTGTTGTATTACAAGCAACAGGAAGAGTGGGGGTTCTTGTGTGCTGTGTGATGCCAGGCACCTAGGTATTCAATGTTCGGTAATGACAGCAGCTTCCTGTAAGCATCTCTGATCCCAACCCCACGCACTGAGTAACTGACCTGTGTAGGAATGAACAGATGACCGAAAATATCCCTCCACCAAACAGAACTGCATGTTTATCAGACTGCTCCTTGGAGTGTCCATCAATTTGTGAGCTGGGGGCCATGAACCAAAGTACACGACTGTGTGCACGGTTAGTGCGCTGAAGGCATTCTGCGAGGAAGCAGACACCGTAGCCCTCAGACAGTCTGGATCAACTCAGGAGCACATTTTAAAATTTATCTTGTATAACAAGCTAGTCTACAGTAAGGGTAGGTTGGAGTGTGTGCATTTCAGACAATCTCTTTGCCTCTCCCCTCCCCCCCCACTTTAGGGGGCAGCTACACATCCTAAAGGGGGTCTGTGTTCTCCATTCCAATCCTTTTCTTTCGATTTGCTTTCATTTCCCAGCGCTTGTGTGGCTTTCCGTGAAGCAAGCATTTTTTTTAATTGAAGTATAATTAATGTACTATTGTATCAGTTTTGGGTCTACAATATAATGATTCAACAATGCTATACATTACTCTGCTCATTACAGAGCTTGAGTTTTCCCAAGCTTCTTTGTAACCCCCCCTTTCCAGGGCACCCCCAGCCCACCCCTGATCTGCCTCTTGCCACCTTCTCTAGGTTGAGCTAGTCCGTACTTAATCTTTAAGAGCTTCCTTGTTCTGTCTTCTCTTTACATACCTTCCCCATTCTTTTTTTTTTTTTTTGGTAATTTTTTTGATGTTTATTTATTGAGAGACAGAGCAGGAGCAGGGGTGGGGTAGAGGTGGGGGTGGGGGCAGAGAGAGAGAGGGAGTCACAGAAACCAAAGCAGGTTCCAGGCTCTGAGCTGTCAGCACAGATCCCAAGGGGGGCTCGAACTCATGAATTGCCAGATCAGGACCTGAGCTGAAGTTGGATGCTTAGCCAACTGAGCCACCCAGGTGCCCCCATACCTTCCCCGTTCTTAAATTATTCCTTAATTACCTGATATCTCTCTAGAGTTGTAATTTAACGTTTAAATGAAAATTTAAAACGTTTGTTGGGAGAGGGTGCACTTGGGTGACTCAGTAGGTCAAGGGTCCGACTCTTGATCTCAACTCAGATCATACTTTCACAGTTTGTGTTTGAGCCCTGAGTTGGGTTCTGCACTGACAGAATGGAATTCTCTTCCCCTCTTTCTTGATTCTACTTATTCTCTCTCTCTCTCAAAAAACAAATAAACTTAAAAAAAAGTTTGTTGATCTCCTGAGTGACCTCTATGGCCTCCAAAGCGATTTTACTTTGGTGATTTATCTTTCTTGTTCTCTTGTGTCTGGTGAGCCTGACTTCCTCAAGTCCATTAGGTGGACAGCATGCATTTCCTTTACTGTTGAGCGAGGCATTTTCCGAAGGTCTCTTATTTCTGGGAGGGATGCTGAGTGTCAGTTCTATGTAGAAAGGGACGGGGTTCTGGCTGAGGTGACCACCGGCCTGTAGCGTAGGATCGAGCCAGCTATCAGCCCATGGACCTCCAAAATGCCAGAGCAAAGGGCTTCACTTGTGATGCCAATATTAACGAGTCAAGATTCAGCTTCCTTCAGAGAGTGTGTTCCATTCATTGGAAGAGGCATTTCTGCTATATTCTGTTCGCTGTGTGTGTGTGCTTGTGCATGTTTGTATGTATATGTGCACACATATGCATATGTATTTATGTGCACATATACTTGTGTGTATGTGTAACATGCATGTTGTGTGTGCGTACATGTCTGTGTATGCTATGCATGTGTGTTTTCGTATGGGTTGTGTGTGCATATGCACGTGTGTATGCATATACAAGCAGGTGTATGGGCATACATGCGTGAGGGGGTGTCGTATGCATGTATGTGTGTGTGTCCGTGTGTCCACGTGTGCATGCCTATGCGCATTGACTGGTAAGGCTACTCCCTATAGAACTTTCAAATAATCTCTGTTTCCACCCTCAGCTTCTGTGGAGCCTGTCCCTGGGGCCTCTTCCTTCTCAGGGTTACATGGCTCCTTAGAGATTCTAAACTCCCTGCAAGGCCACATTTGTTGTTTGGGTTTCTTACTTTTCCCAAGTGGGATGCAGGCAGGGCAGGCTGAGCACCTGTGAGACCAAGACCATCTCTACAATTTGGAAGCATTATTGCCATTTTGTGTTATGTAAAAACGTTTTTTCTTCTAGTAAAACCACTTCATCTAAGTATCTGAATTTAGTTTTAGCCAGGAGAGTCAGGGGCTATTTTTACTCTGAACGTGGAATTCTACTTAGTATGTAGAAGGCCGATCCATTGATTGAGATCACTTGAAGGCAGATTGGATGAGTGTGTGTGTGTGTGTGTGTGTGTTGAAGGTTTGCTTTTACACAGTGGGAACTCCCTTTCCTAGACTCCTGAGACACTTCTTTGCTATTTAAGGAAGAATCAAGATTTTCCCTAGAAAACAGCCAGGGCCCCAATTGTCAGAGATGTGTTGAAATGAAAATGTTCCGACCAGCCATTACCATCAGCTAAGCCTCCTGAACCTAATAAAACATAGTTTCACCGTACATTCCACAAATTGTGCCCCTTCATATTTATATGAGTCGAAAACTTATGTCCACATAGAAACCTGAACATGAATGTTTATAGCACTTTGACCCAGAATTACCCCAAATCGGAAGCCAACAAGATGTCCTTGAGCAGATGAATGGATGAACAGACTTGGGACATTCAGAGAACGGAATATTATTCAGGGCTAGAAAGAAATGAGGGGAAGGGAGAACAAGCCTGGGAAACACTACCACCTAGTGGTGGAAGGCAGATGTTCAACCGGGTGGCTTTGCCCCCTTCATTTTCTGTGACATCCCTGGGGCCACATCTCTGTATAAAAGCCGGGAGGAAGAAGGTAAGGGGAGGGAGGGAGGAGAATGGGAAGGATAAGGAGAGCCTGGCCGTCCGAGTGGCCACGCACCTAACATTTTCCATCTGATAGACCCTCCAAGGCTGAAGGCGAAGATGAGGAGAGCCCAGAAGGCTGCTAAACAGGTGTAAGACTGATTTAAAAGGCACTGAAGGACTTGTTTGCTTAAAAGATCTCGTACTGCTCATACACACTGCTTCTTGTTGATCCCTGCTGTATACAACAGGTCGAAGGGCAGGGACGTCCTCCTTCGACGACTCCCTAGTGGCCTATTTTGGGCCGGGCTATCTTCTAGGTGCTCAGGAGGAAGACTGTCCATGTCAGCGGGAAATATGAGCAGTTTTCTAGCTCTCTTTCCTAGGTGCTAAGAGATGGAAGCCTCGACTGGGAAAGGGGGGGGAGGAATGGACACCTTGGAGCATGACCGTGGAGCTGGAGGAGGGGGAGCTTAGGGCTCCTGGCCAAGAGGGTATGTTTAAAACTTTAAAAAAAAATGTCTATTTATTTTTGAGAGAGAGATAGAGCACAAGTGGGGAAGGGCAGGCAGAGGGAGAGGGAGACGAGAGAATCGGAAGCAGGCTGCAGGCTCTGAGCTGTCAGCACAGACCCCAAGGCGGTGTTAGAACCCAGGAGCTGTGAGATCAGGATCTGAGCCGCAGTGGGATGCATAACGGACTGAGCCACTGGTGCCCCTGGGTATGTTTAGAGAGAGGATTACGAGGCACAGGGGAGACCCACAGGGCAGGAGGAGGTGAGGACAAGTCAGCAGCACTCTGGCTCTGCTTCAGGCTGGCGGGGACAAGCCGGACAAGCCAAGGCAGCAGCCTCCAGTGACACTTAGCTGGTTAACCAAGCTGCTGATTGTGGGAGGCTTGGCCTCCACAGAGGAAACCCCTATTATGAAGGGGCTCCAGGCAGAGTTTCAGCCCCGCAGCTCTTTCCCAGATTGGCCTGTGTATCAGTTTCCTGGGGCTGCACCTCGCACTGGGAGGCTTAAAACAACGGAAAGGTACTTTCTCACAGTTCTGGAGGCCAGGAGT
>NC_043704.1:12020935-12028070 GCF_006229205.1 Suricata suricatta | reverse complement strand
GGGGACTCTACCTCCCCCAGCTCCATAGTGTATAATCAGTCCCTCCTCTTGGTCCTGGGGAGGCTCTTCTGCCCCCCCCCCCCAGGTCCTGTCCCTGCACTTTAGTAAAACCACCTTTCTGCGCCAAAGACATCTTCAAGAATTCTTTCCTGGCCTTAGGCTCCGGATCCCGCGAACCCCACTGTTACCCCCCAAAACCCTCAGCAGAAACCACAGTGGTTTTCGGTGTTGGTGTTTCTGGCCCTTCGGCGGCGTGCCTGTGACCTGGGGCGCCTCTGAGGTAAGCGAATCTCCGTTGGGGTGTTCTACCGCAGCAGAGAGGGGGCCAGGTGTTGGATGACTGCTTTCCCGAGGCCTGTTCCCTCGCTCCCCCGACGCTTTGCAGATAACTAGAAAGGTTCTTCTAAAAGGGACAACTTCCAGTGGTGGCACCCTGACCCCGGATGCCGCCCGCGTTCCTTCAGGAGGAAGGGACTGGCCTCCCGCCCAGGAGGCTCCTTAACTGCTGGTAGCAGATTCGAACACCGTCTCCCCGCTGGAATGGGAGCAGGCACTCGGTGGTGGTCATCTCGCTTCTGGGGGGTGGGCTCCCACGGTGGCATGTGTTTTCTTTTAAGTTTATTTATTTATTTTGGGGAGGTGGGCAGAGAAAGAGAGAGAATCCCAAGCAGGCTCCGCACTGTCAGGGACAGAGTCCAATGCAGGGCTCAAGCGCACCAACTGACAGGCAGATCGTGACCTGAGCCCAAATCAAGAGTCAGACATTTAATCGATGGAACCCCCCTGGCGCCCTTGGGATGTTTTCATCATACATGATCTTGAAACAAACGAAAGATTTCTAACTAGGGGCGCCTGGGGGCCTCCGTCTGTTGAGCGTCCAACTTCGGCTCAGGTCATCATCTTCCGGTTGGAGGGTTTGAGCCCGGCCTCAGGCTCTGTGCAGACAGCTCGGAGCCTGGAGGCTGCTTCGGGTTCTGTGTCTCCCTCTCTCTCCGCTTTCCCCTGCTTGTGCTCTCTTTCTCTCTCAAAAATAAATAAACATTAAAAGATTAAATAAACAAAAAAAGATTTCTAGCTAAAAGCAGGTCACGTCCATCAGCGTATCCCACTTCGCTGCCTCGTTTTCTCCATAAGGCTTAGCATCATACACAGTAAATTCTTTATTCATAAATCATCAGGATTTTCAATTACTTTGTTTTGCCTGTGCTTCTGCATTAGTTTCTTATGGCTGCTATAGAAAAATTACTGCTAACGTGGTGGCTTAAACCAACTTAGATTCATCGTCCTGTGCTTCTAGAGGCCAACACCCCGTCGCGTGTTACCCGTTTTACCGACGGAAGGGTCAGCAGGGCTGCGTTCCTTTCCAGAGGCAGCACCCGTTTTCCTGCCTTCCCAGCTTCTAGAAGCTGACTGCAGTGTAGGCCTGCGGCCCCTTCTGTCTTCGGAGCCCTCGATCGCTCCACCAGCCTTCGCTTCCATCCTTCCATCCCTCTCTGTTGGCCTGGCTGGCTGTGCCGCCACCTCCCTTCTGTCATTTAGCAACACGGGCGGGACGCTGGCCTACCTGGAGAGTCCCATGTCATCTTCTTATTTGTTTTTAAATGCTTATTTATTTTTGAGAGAGAGAGAGGGGTGTGTGTGTTCATGCCATTGGGGGAGCGGCTGAGAGAGGGGGACAGAGGATCTGAAGCCGGCTCCGCACTGAGAGCACAGAGCCCGATGCGGGGCTCCAACGCAAGAACTGTGAGATCATGGCCTCAGCCGAAGTTGGACGCTTAACTGACTGAGCCACCCAGCCGCCCCCATCTTCTTAAAGTCAGTTGATTTGTGGCTTTAATTTCATCTGAGAGCTTAATTCCCCTTCATGATACGACATATTCATAGATCCCAGGAATTAGGGCGTGGACATCTTGGGGGGGGTGTTATTCTGCAGGAATAACAGGAAGTTTTGTCTTTGTTCTTGTTAAAGGACAAATGTAAGGATGTCATGTCCCACGGTGTCCTCCTTCACTATCTCCCATGGCCTCCCTATGGGGTCTGGCCTCCTTGGCCCCAGGGGTCTGCCTGCGTTTCCCCCCATAATGGGCCCTGAAGATGAGGATTCGAGCGCAAGGGAAATGATGCCAGGAAACGCTGAGGGGAGTGGGAAAACGAGGCGGGGAAGGAGTCTACACCGGATGCAGCAGTGAGTGGGTGATCTGGTCAGCTTCTGATGGACTCATGGAGCTTACATACCCCTCACTTACCCGCCTAAGGGTGTGGAAGCTGGGGAGGGAGCCTTCCCCCTGCCAGCGGAGAGGATTGCTGCCTCCCCGATGCTTCTGGCTGAGAAGTGTTCAGAGGCCAGTGCAGGTGCCTGTGGAAGGGCGCCGAGGCCCGTGAGCGTGGGCGGGGGTGTTTGGGGCGGTGCCTGCTGGCTCAGGGTGTCTGGCAGATCTGAAGATGTCTCCTTCTTTAAAAACTTTTTAAAATGTTTATATATTTTTGAGAGAGAGAGATTGGGGGAGGGGCAGAGGGAGAGGGAGACACAGAATCCGAAAGCAGGCTCCACGCTCAGAGCTGTGAGGACAGAGCCCCACATGGGGCTTGAACTCAAGATCATGACCTGAGCCACGGGTTGGATGCTCAACCAGCTGAGCCACCCAGGCATCCTAAAGGCAAAAATTCTGTCACTGCAGCTTCCTAATTTCAGAGCTTCCTCTGGAGTTAGTTAAAAGCGACAGCTCCCCTCCGTTACTCTCTGCCTCTCCCCTGCTCTCTCTCTCTCTCTCTCAAAAAATAAACTAAAAAAATTAAAAAAAAAAAAAAAGAGAGCCGCCTGAGTGGCTCAGTTGGTTGAGCATCCGACTCTTGATTTCGGCTCAGGTTATGATGTTGAGGTTTGTGAGTTCAAGCCCTGTATCGGGCTCTGTGCTGACAGTGCAGAGCCTGCTTGGAATTCTCTCCCTCTCTCTCTCTCTCTTTCTCTGTCTCTCCCCTGCTCTTTCTCTTTCTCTCAAAAATTAAATAAACTAAAAAGAAACAAAAAGTGGCAGCTCCCCCAGTAGTTTAGCTCTGAGGTGGTGTTCTGTGAGTCATTGGAAGCCTCAGCTACAGCCCACATTTCCAGCCCTTCTCAAGATTTCCTAAGCACATAAACCTGTTACGAAATTCATTTTTGCCTAGAATAGCCAGACTGGTGCCTGTCCTGCAAGTGGGCCTGCCTGAAACAGATGGCGACACTCACATCCACGGCATAGGTGACACCCGAGAAGATGAACAGCTACCCAAGGTTGTAGAGGTCAAGGGCTTCCACCAGGGATGACCTAGAGATGAAGAGGCAAGACCTGTACTCTGCAGAGTAGAGGAGTTCCTGCTCACACAGCAGCCTGAGCGTCAGAATAGGGAGACAGCTCAGTGAGCACAAAGCAGCAGCACAGCATGAGAAGTCAGGAAACAAGCAAGCACAGGGGACCTTAGCAAGCCCCTTAGTAGGAAGGGAACGCAGGCTCCGCGGAGTTACAAGTGTGAGGGCTCAGGATGAAGCTGGGGGCCCGACAGAGGCCTTGGGTTTCAATGAGAAGCCTGGTGACAGGGCTCTGGGTTTCGGATGGGATACTGATGCAAAGCTGCTTTTGTCTGTTTCTGAAACTCCCAGGAGCTGGTGGACACAGATGTCATGACTCTGGTGCAGTCTGGTGACTGGGAGCCCTCTTTCAGAGATGCACAGCTTAGAAATTTCCGGAGTCCTGCATGTGTGTTGGAGGGCACAAACCCATCTCTAGATTTTTTAAAGAACTCACAGTGCTCAGCCCACAGGCTCAAGGACACAGAGGATGGATTTTTAAAAAAAAATTTTATGTCTTTATTTATTTTTGAGAGACAGAGAAACAGTGCGAGCAGGGGAGGGTCAGAGAGACAGGGGGACACAGAATCTGAAGCAGGCTCCAGGCTCTGAGCCAGCTGTCAGCACAGAGCCCGACGCGGAGCTCGAACCCACAAACAGTGAGATCATGACCCGAGCCGAAGCTGGACGCTCAACCGACTGAGCCACCCAGGGGCCCTGAGGATGGATTTTCAAGTTTATTTATTTAATTTTAAGAGAGAGAGACAGGACGAGCAGGGAGGGGCAGAGAGAGAGGGAGACACAGAATCCAAAGCAGGCTCCAGGCTCTGAGCTGTCAGCATGGAGCCTGATGTGCATGACCTGAGCCAAAGTCGGACTCTGAACCGACAGAGCCCCCAGGTGCCCCCAGAGTATGGGTTCTGAAGCAGAACATTGAAACCCGCCAGCAGCAACAGGAGCTGCCATAGTAAATCACAGCACCTGAGAAGTGGTGGATGTGATTGCTTCCCTGACTGTCAAGTTCAGGACATGGTCCCAGGCCGGACACCTCACTCATGTTTGCAGCCGGCCTCAAATGGTCCTGAGCATAAGAAGGAAGAGGGCTCCACGTACGTTGTGTTGATAATTGGCAAAAGTAGCCCCCGACAACACTGTATTTTGTTTGCCACACTTGTGGGGGTCCCTGAGAAATCTCCAAGACTATAGCAATCATAGTGTTGATGTGGGTAAAAGTGCTGTGATGACAAGTTTGAAAAAGTGAACTCATAGCTTTTGACAGAACAAAATGTCTTTCCATCAGGAAGCCGGTGTCTTGGGCAGGATTTATTGGAATGGATTCAATGACCACATACTTCTGATTTCCTGGGGTCATGTGCTAAACATTCAGAATTCTAGGCCCCATATACTTGCTGGATTGGAAGTTTCTGGAAATGGTGCCTTTATAAAAGTCCCAGATGATGTCAGGTCACACAGAAATCTGGAAGTCACTGGTTTTAGGCACTCCCGTCATCAGAATAGTCTGACTACCATATTTTTTTAAATGTTTATTTATAATTGAGAGAGAGAGAGAGAGAGAGAGAGAGAGAGAGTGAGAGTAGGTTAGGGGCAGAGAGAAAGAGACAGAGACAGAATCTGAAGCAGGCTCCAGGCACTGAGCTGTTAGCACAGAACTCGATGTGGGACTCGAACTCATGAGCCATGAGATCATGACCTGAGCTGAAGTCGGAGGCTCAACCGACTGAGCCACTGAGGCGCCCGGACTACCAGATCTTTTAATATTTGTCCCAAGATGTTTTCTGAGGAATCTGAGGCATGAAGGAATGGGCCTGGCAGCCTCTGAGCAGAGAGCTCTTGTCCTACATGCCTGGCTTGTGTGGAAGGAGCAGGGGGCAGCTTCCTCTGGCTCTTTCCTCTGGGGTGTCCGATGGCTCAGCCACCGGGGGAGGGGCCGCCTCAGGTCTTATAGCCACACACCTGTCCACAAGCTTGGAGGAGCCCTAGTCCGTCTTATGCTATCACGGATCTCGGAGTCAGTACACACACATGTATTCATCCCCCACTTGATTCTGATGGGGCTTACAATGTCTGGTTTACCAGAGCAGATTGTGTAAACTTCACTAAAAAATCTAAACTCTGGGGGCGCCTGGGTGGCTCAGTCAGTTAAGTGTCCGACTTTGGCTCCCGTCATGATCTCATGGTATGTGAGTTCCATCCCCACGTCCGGTCTGTGCTGACAGCTTGGGAGCCTGGAGCCTGCCTCAAATTCTGTCTCGCTTTCTCTCTGTCCTTCCCCCGACTGGCACTCTATCTCTGTTTCTCAAAAGCTAATAAACATAAGACAATTTTTAAAAAAATCTAAGCTCTGGTCCTCTTTCCCCCAACACCTTTATTTTTGGACTTCAAGACTTCAGCATTCTGAAAGGACAGATTTCTCTTTTTTTAAATTACACAATTTTGGTACAATTGAAGATTTTTTAACCTCAATGACCAGAGTTCAAAGAATGAAGAGGCAGACGCAAAATGAGCAGCAGGCAGAAGTTTCTTAGAGTAAGATTCATAGGAAAGCTCTCTTTACAGAGAGGGGACATTCAAAAGTGAATGCCCATGACAATAGACAAGGGTCTTTGTTTTATAGGGTTCTGGTCATCCACGCTGCCCTCCTCCCTCATTCCTTCTCAGGTCCTACTCTTACTGGCTACATAACTCTAGGTGCTGGGTTGTCCATTCCTGACTGGCTGGATTCCATTGTATGAGGGGTGGTCTTTGGCCATATCATTCCTTGTGGGTCATATATTGTACCGTCTATTACTTATTTTTAGTTAGGTCTTTTGTCAAATTCCTGAGGGAAACCTGAAGGGAGAGTAGGTGGGGCCTGTTACATTCTTAAAAGGAACCTTACGCCCGAGGTGTGCTGTGGTCAGGAGCTTCCAGCACCCCTCCAAAATAGGTGTTTCCCCACCCAGGGACCTCAGGTCCTATCCTTTCCCTCTCTGCTTATTTTATTCTATCTTTTCCTATTACATGTAACCAAATATTTATCATTTTAACCATGTGTAAACGTACAATCCAGTGGCATTAAATATTTCCACCATGTTGTATAACCATCAGCACTGTCTTTACCTAAAATTTTATCAGCCCCCAATTAAAGTCTGTATCCATTACACAATAGATCTCTCTCTGCCCTTTCCCCCAGGCCCCAGTAATCTTTATTTTACCTGGTCTCTATGAATCGGACGGTTCTAGGTATATATATATTAGTGGAATGATACAGTGTTTGCCCTTCTCTGTCTGGATTGTTTCTCTGCGCACAAGGTTTTCGAGACTCACTCATGTTGTTTCATGTGTCAGTACTTCATTCTTCATTAAGGCAAACCACTGTCCATCGCATGTATAGACCACGTTTGGTTTTCTTTTCATCTGTTGATGGACGGACACTTGGGTTGTTGACTATTGTTGACTATTGTGAACAATGTTGCAGGTGAATGCTGGTGCACAGTATTTGTTCGGGTCCCTGCTTTCAGTTCTTTAGGGTTTACACCAGGAAATGGATTTGCTGGGTCATGGGGCAATTATTTTTCTTTTACGTTTATTTATTTATGGGGTAATTATTTTTCTTTTACATTTATTTATTTATTTATTCATTAAAACAATTTTTATGTCTTTATTTCATTTTGAGAGAGAGACAGAAAGTGAGCAGGGGAGAGGGAGAGAGAGAGAGGGAGACACAGAATCTGAAGCAGGCTCCAAGCTCTGTGCTGTCAGTACAGAGCCCGATGTGGGGCTCAAACCCATGGACTGAGATTATGACCT
>NC_043704.1:12015184-12020835 GCF_006229205.1 Suricata suricatta | reverse complement strand
CTCCTTCCTTCCTTCCTTCCTTCCTTCCTTCCTTCCTTCCTTCCTTCCTTCCATCCAAAAGGGGAATTCACTTGGCCTGTGTAACAGGAGAGTCTGAGGCAGAGCCCACATGGTGTGCTTCAGGGGCTCACTCGATGCCTCTGTACTTGGTTTCGCTCCATCTCTCCAGCTTGCCCGCCTCCACCTGCATGTATGTCTCCCTCAAGCTCTATCTAAGTGAGGACAAGGTATCTGCAGAAGCTCCGGTGTCCAGTCCAGCCATGTTGGAGTCCATCTCATTGACTCCGTGAATTCATCGAAGAAACTTTAGGGTTCTGACTTACCAGAGGGTGACTTCTGGAAGGCAAAGATAGCAGTTGTGACCATACTTTTCCCATTTAGTATATGTCCCCTCACATTGGGGCAAAGAGCGCCTGTCACACCCCAGCACTAGGTTTGTGAAAGGAGATTACCGTTCCTCTGGTGGGTGGGGACTCTATCAGTAGGAATTCTTCAGACAAAGAGAATGAGAGGATATCTATAAAAGGGGATTTGTTATAAAAGAGGATTTATTGTGGTAGATTGGTTCACAGGATTATGGAGGCTGATGAGACTTCCTGAGGTCAGGAGGCTAGAGACTCAGGAAAGCTGGTGGTGAAATTCAGTCTGCGTGGAGCCAAGGGCAGGAGGAGATTGATGTCCCCATTGATGCAATTGGCCAGATCACCCCTTCCTGTGCCTTTTGTCTATTCAGAGTCTCAGTGGCTTGGAAGCTGGTCTTCTTGGGGGAGGGGGTTCACTTGGCTGAGTCCCCTGATTCAAGTGCCAATCTCCTCCCTAAATCCCCTCCCTGTCACACTCAGAAAGAATGTGGGCACCCCATGGCATAAAATTTACTGTCACAGGGACTCAGATTCTCCATCATGTTTGATCCTTCCTTCTTCCTTGACCTTCACATCCAATTCGTTGTTCTACCCACCCGACTCCCCTGGGCAGAGTTTTTCCTCTGTCTCATGCACTCCCACTGAGAGCACTCACTATTTAAGTCCGAGTGAGGTGGTCACCACAGGCAGCCCAGATGCAGAGGTGAGCATGCGCTCCTGGAGGTCCAGGTTCACCGCAGAACAGAGGAGCTTGGCCGTCTGCAGGTCCTGTAAGGGGACAGGATCACCGTCTTCCTGTGACCAGTGTAACCTCGGGGCTCACGAGGCAGTCTCCGGAGACCCATTGAACGCAAGAGAAAGGTATGGTTCATTAGAAATATTTAAACAACGTGGCCAGCAGGAGATGGAAGGAAAAAGTGGGGAGAGGGTCAGAAAATGGTAAGTACAAGCATCCCAGCACACAGGGCTTTGCGGCCAATGCTGTGTCACCAGACGTTTCTCACAACCCATGATAAATGCTTCTCTGTCTCGAGTCCATGTTCAACAAGGAAGCTACTGATGACTAACTGGCATCCCAAATGGCTACATGGCAGAAAAGCAGTGCCTTGGATGGCGGCCCAGAGTGCCCAGGGACCTTGTGACAAAAGCCCGTTGCCAGATCACTGTTAGAGATGAGGGCTCACAGCATGGCACAGTCTGCCCACCACGGGCACAGCTCTTGTGAACCCAAAGTCATCAGCTCCCTGTCTGCTCAGCCAGAGTCACCTGCATGGCGATGCCACTCAGGGAAGGCTTCTTTCCCCCAAATCACAGACTTGGGTCCCACATGCCCTGCATTTGGTCATCTTTTGATGCTTCACAATGTCCAAGTGTCTCAAAATCTTGACCTGAATCGGGACTGAATCCAACGACCCTTGAAACTGAGCTTTATATTAAAGCCAATGAGTCAAGGAACATCTGTCTCAGCTGTAAGTCCTAGGAATCCGCGATGGTCACTAGAGCCACCGCATGGAGCAGGACGCTGGCCTGGGATCTGTCTCTATTCTCCCGCCCTTCCCTCCTCCCCTCAGCCATGGCTGCCATGCACATGAGTGCAGGGTCCTTGGCAAACTGGAAGGGGTTCTTGAACCTACTGCCTCCCAGATGGATCCTCAGCTGGGGGAGAAGGAGAGCCCCAGGCGTAAGACTGCCTGGTGCTGGGTGCTGGCACCCAGTGGGAAATGAACGTTTTTGTAGCGTTTGGGAACACAAACGGTGCAATGGCATCCCAGCCAAAGTTCAGAGAACAGGAAGACGGATAGAGCACACAGGCCCCTCACACCCATTCTGGGCTGAGACTTGCAGTGTGGGGGTTAAAGGAGATTCAGGAAAAGCGCAAGTAATGGAAGAAGAAGGCTGAGAAGCATCGGCAGGTTGGACAACAGGAGGCCTGAGGCTGAAGACTTTGGGATTTGTTCTGCAGTCAGAGAGGACCTGCACGGCATCCCTGGCCAGGCAGGGCTCACTGTGATCCGTCCATCCGGGAACCACAGTGTTCTGCTGTGATGGGTTTAAGAAGGGTGAGCGGCCACTTTCTCCCTAGCTTATCCCGCAGCTGTTTCTTAAATTCTTTTTGTTGTGAAATACGTATTAGCTTTAAGGCTATAAAATATACACCTAGGAATTCATGAATAATAGAATAAATATCTATGTATTTACTACTCAAATGAAGAAACATCTCTCCAGAAATCTAGAAGCTCCAGTGTGCCCTTGGCTCACACCCACTTCTCCATCCCACAGTCAATCATTGTTTGGATGGCACAGAGGAGGGGTAGGGGGCTAGACAATATGGTGGAAGGCAGGGGCAAATGTAGATGAAGGACTTCCCAGGGGGAAAAAATAACTAGAGCTCTCCTTTTGGGCTTTTAAAAAAGGTTTTATTTTTATGTTTTTATTTATTTTGAGAGAGAGATAGAGAGCAAGTGGGGGAGGGACAGAGAGAGAGAAGAAGAGAGAGAATCCCAAGCAGTCTCCATGATGTCAGTGCAGAGCCTGATGCAGGGCTCAGACTCATGAGCTGTGAGATCATGACCTGAGGCGACATCAAGAGTCGGATGCTGACCTGACTGAGCCGCCCAGGTGCCCCTCCTTTTGGGCTTTTTTGCTGATGGTACTCAACATAGCTGTGCATGGGCCACGCCTGCAGTCCACGGACTCACTCACTTGCTTGGGGTGAAGGGGGCTGGATGTGTGCGCATACCTGCCTCACATGGGGCAATGGAGAAGAGCTGCCCACGGTGACATATGATGAGTTCATAACTTCAGGGGGGATAGGAATCCTAGGTCCCTGTATCAGGACCCAGTTGGCCATAAATAACAGAAAACCCAACTGAGACTGGCTCAAACAAGTGACTTAGTTACTGACTCACCTAACTGTAAGTCTTGGGGCAGGGCAGACTTCAGCTCCATGTCCATGGCTCTCTTGGCTCTGCCCTTTAATGAGATGAGGACAGTGTCTAAGACTTCACCTCCAGGCAGGACGAAATCCTAAGGAAGAGGAGAGTATTTCCTTCTGTGGTTTTCTCTAAAGAGCATCATTTCCCCCCACAGAACGACTCCTCCCCAACTTCCTGTCATGCCCATCACCCAGTGGGTCCATTGCTGAACTGATCTCTGGTGGAAGATCCCACCTGGTGAGTGACTCAGGTTTGAGTTCTAGAATCCAGCCTGACTGGGGGTTGAGGTTGGGATTGGGGACCGCCATGACCAGTTCAGATTAAAGAGACTCAGACCTGGAGTGGGGGCCACAGTAGCCGAAGGAATGACTGTCACCCCTGGAAATTGACTGAAATATCTGTTAGGGCACTACATTTCCCTCCAGATGCATGGTAGGGGGTTCAGATAGATTTTTAGGTTGCAAATGTTCTAGCAAAAGAATTGTACATCTATTCATTTATTTCACCCTCTCAGCCCATTACCATTTTGGATTTTATAAAATGCCCCAAGTGAACAAACCTGGATAACAAGATGCCATCAGTCTCTTTATAACCTTTCCTCTGAAGAGCTCTCTGGATAGTTCAATAATACTCAAAAGAACACATCATGTCAACAGGATATAAATAACTAGACAGTTGCCCTAGGGACCAGAACCTGGAGATGACAGTCAGAGCAGACTATCACTGAGGGACTCTGGGGTTTAAGATCAGTCTAGAAAAAGAGGAACCTTCCAGGGAATCCTAGAACTCCTTACGGCAAGTCCCACCCCAGATGAGGACCAAGTATCTACTGTGGAAATTAAAGAAAGGAAACCGCACTGCAGTGGAGCTGTGACGCCAGCAGGGGGAGCACCCACGCCCTACCACTGGTGTTTAACTGACACTCCAACAGGAAGAGAGGTTCCTGGTTGCCGTGATACCACTTCGTCCACCAGGGGGAGGGAGGGAAGTTTTCTCCTTCTGCCCCTGCAACAACCCAGCCAATGAGAGACAGTCACAATTCAGCCAATGAGAAGCCACTATACTTTAAACTCTCAGTTGGTTCCAATGGACTTTGTGCTGATAACAGCCCCTCTCTCTAGAGTCCCTTGGTCTCTATAGACCCCAAGCGGCCCTCTCCTTTGTTCTGTGGGCTTGCTATGCTTCTGTCGTACATTGCCTGCCCTGAATTGTGATCTTTGGTATTCCTGCATAAATCCCCTCTCCCCTTTTTCTGGGAAAATAACTGACAGTTTTATTTTTATGTTTAACGCACTATTGATTCATGTGTGTTTTTTTCTTTTTTGCATCTTGCTTTTTTTGCTTAATGCTGTATCTTGGAAGTCACTCCAGAGCAGTACACGGAACTATTCCTTTTCTGCATTCCATTGTGTACCTGTAATTGAGTTTATTCAACCAGTTTCTAATTTATTCAACCATTCTCTACTGATGAACATTTGGGTTGCTTCCTGTCCTTTGCTATTAAAAACAATGCTTCTGTGAATAGCCTTGCCTCCTTTGCCTTTTGCCAGGATATCTTTGGGAGAGATATCTAGAAGCGGGCTTGCTGGGTCACAGGGAAAATGCATAGATAAATGTGCTCGATAATGTCAAATCCTCCTCTATAGCATTATACCATCTGAGTCACAAGTTTTTATGTCTCTCTCTTTCTTATGCTGTTAAACCAGAAACTTTATGTTTAACTTACTGGCACAGTGTCCTATTGAGTTAGGAAAAGAAAATCCCTTATTTTCCCCCACTGTGTGTCTACTTTATTTTCACACAGAACCCTTCGCTTCTGACACTTCTAGTCACCAAATCTGTGTGGGTTTTCCCCACACCAAGTGATTCTGCGACACCAGCTGGGTGTCCAGCAATTTAACCCAATTCTGACATGGTCTGTGTGAGACAGCATCCGGTCCCACAGGTGAAGGGCTCAGTCCCATGGGAACGAGTCCTGTCGTTCCAGATGGCCATCGTAAATGCAGGTTGTCACCTGTGCTTCTTCTTTTTTTTTTTTTTGTACTTCCTTTCAAAAAATTAATAGCTTATTACCAAGTTGGTTTCCATATAACGCCCAGTGCTCTTCCCCACAAGTGCCCCCTCCATGACCATCATGCCCTTCCCCTTCCTCCCTCCCTCTTCAGCCCTCAGTTTGTTCTCAACATTCAAAAGTCTCTCATGATTTGCCTCACTCCCTCTCCCCAACTATTCCCCCCGCTTCCCCTTCCCATGGTCCCCTGTTAGGTTTCTCCTGTTAGACCTATGAGTGACAACATATGGGATCTGTCCTTCTCTGCCTGACTTATTTCGCTTAGCATGACACCCTCTAGGT
>NC_043704.1:11989605-12015084 GCF_006229205.1 Suricata suricatta | reverse complement strand
TCCCTTGGGTAGATCCCTAGCAGTGCTATTGCTGGGTCATAGGGGAGTTCTACTGATAGGTTTTTGAGCAACCTCCTCACTGTTTTCCAGAGCAGCTGCACCAGTTTACATTCCCACCAACAGTGTAGGAGGGTGCCTGTTTCTCCACATCCTCACCAGCATCTATAGTTTCTCGATTTGTTCATTTTAGTCACTCTGACTGGCCTGAGGTGGTATCTCAGTGTGGTTTTGATTTGTGTTTCCCTGATGATGAGTGACATTGAGCATCATTTCATGTGCCTGTTGGCCATCTGGATGTCCTCTTTGGAGAAGTGTCTGTTCAGGTCTTCTGCTCATTTCTTTATTGGATTATTTGTTTTTTTGGGTATGGAGTTTGGTGAGTTCCTTGTAGATTTTGGATACTAGCCCTTTATCTGATATGTCATTTGCAACTATCTTTTCCCATTCTATTGGTTGCCTATTAGGTTTTTTGATTGTTTTTGTTGCAGTGCAGAAGCTTTTTATCTTGATGAGGTCCCAATAGTTCATTTTTGTTCTTGATTCCCTTGGCTCTGGGGATGTGTTGAGTAGGAAATTGCTGCAATTGAGGTTAAGGAAGCTATTTCCTGCTTTCTCCTTGAGGGTTTTGATGGTTTCCTGTCTCACATTCAGGTCCTTCATCCATTTTGAGTATATTTTTGTGTATGGTGTAAGAAAGTGGTCTAGATTCATTTTTTTGTATGTTGCTGTCCAGCTCTCCCAGCACCACCTGCTAAAGAGGTTGTCTTCTTTCCATTGGATACTTTTCCTGCTTTGTCAAAGATTAATTGGCCGTACACTTGTTGGGTCCAGTTCTGGGCTCTCTATTCTATTCTATTGGTCTGTGTGTCTGTTTTTGTGCCAGTACCATACTGTCTTGATGATGACAGCTTTGTAGTAGAGGCTAAAGTCTGGGATTGTGATGCCTCTCGTTTTGGTTTTCTTCTTCAATATTACTTTGGCTATTTGAGTTTTTTTTTGTGTTTTTATATGAATTTTAAGATGATTTGTTCTAGCTTTGAGAAGAATGCTGGTGCAATTTTGATTGGAATTGCATTGAATGTGTAGATTGCTATGGATAATAATGACATTTTAACAATGTTTATTCTTCTGATCCATGAGCATGGAATGTTTTTCCATTTCTTTGTGTCTTCTTCAATTTCTTTCATAAGCTTGCTAAGATTTTCATCATACAGGTCTTTTACATCTTTGGTTAGGTTTATTCCTAGATATTTTATGGTTTTTCATGCAATTGTGAATGGGATCAGTTTCCTGATTTCTCTTTCTGTTGCTTCATTTTTGGTGTATAAAACTGCAACCAATTTCTGTGCATTGATTTTGTAGCCTGCGACTTTACTGAAATCATGGATCAGTTCTAGAAGGCTTCTGGTGGAGTCTATCAGGCTTTCCATGTGAGTATCATGTCATCTGTGAAAAGTGAAAGTTTGACTTCTTCTTTGCCAATTCTGATGCCTTTTGTTTCCTTTTGTTGTCTGATTGTTGATGCTAGGACTTCTGGCACTATGTGAAACAACAGTGGTGAGAGTGGACATCCCTGTCATGTCCCTGATCTCAGGGGGAAAGCTCTCAGATTTTCCCCATTGAGGATGATATTAGCTGTGGGCTTTTCATAAATGGCTTTTATAATGTTTAAGTAAGTTCCTTCTATCCTGACTTTCTCAAGGGTTTTTATCAAATGTTGTATTTTGTCAAATGCTTTTTCTGCATCTATCGACAGGATCATATGGTTTTTAGCCTTTCTTTTGTTAACGTGATGGATCACATTGATCCACCTGAGCTTCTGACCATGGGCTGTGAATCAGAGGTTCCCATAGTCTTCTCTTTAGGTTTGATTAATTTGCCGGAGTGGCTCACAGAAAACAGTTGACTTGTGTATACTAGTAAACAAGGGATGTGCGTAAAGAGATATGATAACAGATACAGGTGAGCCTCTGGACAGAAGAGATGCACGAGGCAAGGGATGTTGGAAGGGGAAGGGTTTCCTAGCCCTCTCCAGATGTGTTCATGTTCACCAACCCAGAAGCTCTCTGAACCTCATACCATTGGGATTTTTATGGAGGCTTCCTCATGGGATATGGTCAATCATTAACTCCATTTTTAGGCCTTCTCCCTTCTCAAGAGAATCGGGGGTGGGTAGGCAGGGTGAAACTTCCAAGCTCGCAATCATGGCTCATTCTTTCTGGTGACCAGCCCTCATCCAGGAGCCCAGGCAGGAGCCCACCCAGAGTCAACTCACAGAAACAAAAGACACTCCCATTACACAGGAAATTACAGGTGTTTCAAGAGCCCCATGTCAGGAACTGGGGTCCAAGACCAAATATTAGAATAAAAGATGCTCCTGGTACCCTTATCACTTAAGGAATTACAAAGGTTTTAGGAGCGTTGGGAACCAGGGGCAGAGGTCAACATGTATTTTTCTGTAATGTCACACCCACTCAAGAGAAAAACAAGTTGACAGACTAAAATTTTGCTCCTCTTTACAAGGTTTGTTCAGTGTGTCCATAAGATGATCTTTTTTAAAATTTTCTTTTTTTTTTTTTTAGTAGTTTTGTTCTTTATTTTTGAGACAGAAAGAATGGGGGAGGGGCACAGAGAGAGAGGGAAACACAGAATCCGAAATCGGCTTCAGGTTCTGAGCTGTCATCACAGAACCCGAATAGGGGCTTGAACCCACGAACCGTGAGATCATGACCTGCGCTGAAGTCTGCCGCTTAACCAACTGAGCCACCCAGTCAGCCCTCCATAAGATGATCCTTATTCATGCATGAAAACAAGCCAATGTGACTACCTAATTATCGGGCACTTACAGAGGTGCCCCCTCACCATATTGCCTGTGTTAATGGCTGGCTGCTTCAACATTATTACAATGACTGCACTTGGAAATTATTTCCATGAAAAAAAAAATCATGCTGTCCCTAGGGGGGAGACTTGTGGGGCGAGAGTGCCCCGTGATGACTTTGCAGGGCACTCAAGTCCTATAGAAAAGGGAAGCTCCCTCCCGCACAGGACATTGAGTTTCCTTCCACACTGAGTCCCCTCTTTGCTTACTCCCACAGACCCCGCGAGGACTCTGGATCCTCTTTGCCTCGTATCACCTCCAAAGAGAGCTGGCTGAAGGCCAGCCCCCTGGAAAAACGGGAGGGCTCTGATCCCACTTATCTGGGCACAGTGGAGTCATGCCAGCCCGCCTGATACAGATAGGTGCGTCATCATTTCCATGGGCTGACCCCAAGACTGGAGAGCTTGGGCCCAACGAGCTAGGGCTCTGGGTAGCAAATTCCTGGAAGTTGGTTACCTGCCAAAAACCATATCGCAGGTGACCATGTCCCGAAAGGCGGGCTTACACATCTCAGATACATGATCCGCTCTCCTAATGAGCCAGCCGGCCTTTTAAAAGACTTCTGAAGGGATAGTAGCCACAGTGGAAGAAAACAGGATTCTGACCTCTCAGAGCCCATGGATGCCTGGGAAGGGATCGGGTGGTGGGTTCATTCAAAAGTTTCCCTGTAGAAGAAATGCATTTCACAGGTGAGTCCTGGAACAAAGCAAGGGGCACTGATACCAGATCGCTGCTGGCTTTAGGCAAGATTAAAGGGAAGGCTGAGCCTTTTTAAAGAAATGGGGTGCGCCTCTGCTGTGTCAATTTCACAGGAAGAGGATACCAGTCAGGATGGTATTCTGATCAAGATCCCACTGGTTTATTAGGAAGAAAGGTCATCAGAAAAATCCGGAGTTTACAAATAAAGTCTAGAAGGGAAAGAAATTGGGAAATCTGACTGGCTAATCTTTTTAAAAAAAATTATTTTTGTGCCGGCAAAACAATGTTTACATTTTAATATTAAAATTTTTTCAATATAGAGCGCCTGGGTGGCTCAGTTCGTTAAGCGTCTGACTCTTGATTTCGGCTCAGGTTATGATCTCATTGTTGGGGGGTTTGAGCCCCGGGTCGGGCTCTGCACTGACCGTGGGGAGCCTGCTTGGGATTCTCTGTCTCCATCTCTCTCTCTCTGCCCCTCTCTAGCTCTCTCTTTCTCTCAAAAATAAATAAACTTTAAAAACAGTTAAATTTTAATAAAATAAATTGAATTACAGGATTCAAAAGTCAAAGCCATGCTAAAAAGGTATTTGTAGATATGATACACCCCACCCTCCCCCCAACCTTCACTGGAACGCTATTTTCTCTGGGTGGAGCCATGAGGCAGCTGGCCGTGCAGTTAGGACCTGCTGCGTCTTTGGGGACGTGGGAAAGGGGAGAGAAAGGCTTGATAACACTCCTCTCCAGCTCTGCCAGGAGGTGGCATCTTTAATCCAGGCCTCTTTCCACCCGAGGGGACAGAAGGGTCACCCTCCTTGCAGGGAAGGGTGGGGGCCTTCCCCCTGGTAAAGGGGAGTGAGGCCCCAGGATTGTGCTAGAAACGGACCAGGCTTCTCGTTGAAAATCTAAATCACCTGCACAATTATTTCAAGTCTCCATTTGTCAGAAGCTGAGAAAGTTCCGTAAGAGAAGGAGTTGAATTTTGAGAGAGTGGGAAATCTTTGGTCTATAAACACTTTTTAAAGCTTTGCGATAAATAGAACAATCCCCAAGGTCCATTCCTCCTCAAATCACCCCAACCAGAGTTCATGCCAGCCCAGAGTCTATAGTCACTGCCAACAGGTTCTGACGGAGCACCCCTATTAGCCAAAAAATTTTTGAATGTGTACTTCCAATATCCCACGATATGTAAATATATTCTGAATAAATTTTAATGGTACTTTTATGTATATAAATATTTTATTCATAAATTTCACATATTAGTAAGAGAATGTTGTACTGGATAACATATGTAAAGAATATGTATTAAAGAGGGGCGCCTGGGTGGCTCACTTGGTTAGGCATCTGACTTCGGCTCAAGTCATGATCTCACAATTCGTGAGTTTGAGCCCCATGTCAGGCTCTGTGTTGATGGCTGGGAGCCTGGAACTTGCTTCAGATCCTGTGTCTCCCTCTCTCTGCCCCTTCCCCACTTGTACTCTGTCCCTCTCTCAAAAACAAATAAATATAAATTTGTTAAAAAAAAAAGAATATGTATTAAAGAGTGTTGATATTAAAAAATGTCTCAGAGCGCCTGGGTGGCTCTATCGGTTAAACATCCAACTTCAGCTCAGGTCATGATCTCAGTTTATGTGTTTGAGCTCTGTGTCAGGTTCTGTGCTGACAGCTTGGAGTCAGGAACCTACTTTGGATTCTGTGTCTCCCTCTCTCTCTGCCCCTCCTGTGCTTGCACTCTCTCTCTCTCTCAAAAATAAATAAGCATTAAAAAAAATTTTTTTTTACTATCTCAATATGTGCTTATATTTTACTTCCTTCACCCTTGAGGTGTGGACACCCCACTCCCTTGGGGACCACTGTCTCAGTCTCCTTGATCCCGGAAGTGGGTTCTAGCTTGGCTGAAAGTTCACCTTCCTAGACATTCCTTCATCTCGTGCTCCAGACTTGGAGGGAGATGGATGCTCACCGAGTGTCTGTGATGAACGAGCACACCATCAACTCATTTGGCCCTGGTGACATTTGTCGGGCCAGGCACCCGGGGCTCCGCGGTGGGTGACCAGCCATGCAGCCCCCACAGGCAGGAGCAGACGGGACCCCGCGGCTCAAGAAGCTGTAGAATGGACTTAGGGAGCCAGCATAGGGTGTGCTGATTTATTTTGTTTTATTTCTTCTGCTTGGAATGTTTGAAAAAAATTTTTTAATGTTTTATATATTTTTGATACAGAGAGAGACTGAGCATGATAAGGGGAGGGGCAGAGAGAGAAGGAGACACAGAACCGGAAGCAGGCTCCAGGCTCTGAGCTAGCTGTCAGCACAGAGCCTGATGTGGGGCTCGAACCCACGAACGTGAGATCTGACGTGAGCTGAAGTCGGAGGCTTAACCGACTGAGCCACTCAGGCACCCCAGGCTTGGGATATTTTTAGAGGATTGTTTTACTTCGTTTGCTTTTTGAATGTGGCCACCCGGGAGGGTAATGTGCCTCATTCTCCGTCCCGTGGGGAACTTGTTCTGAATTGTCGACACGGTGCTTTGTTGGGGACACTTGTGGAGAGCAGGGTTCCTCCAAGTGGCCTTGTGGGCCAGATCGTTCTTTGTGCGGGGGCTCTGCTGTGCCTTTTAGCATGCATCCCTGTCCCTATTCATTACAGAGCAGTATACTACCCTCCCTCCCGCCCCCCCAGCTCTGACAACCAAAAACCCCTCCAGATTTTGCCAAACATTCCCTGGGTGACAAAATTGCCCCCGCTGGGAACTGGTGGTGGAAAGTCACAGCCCCACAGTTGGGGGGCCCTTTTCAGAACCTCTTATTCTCTCACCCTTTGATGTTGAATCCAGAAGATGTCAGGGCCCTAGCCTTCCAGGTTGGAGCCCTCCACGTACCAGGAAGTGGTTACATTGGTTCCGAACAGAGTGGACCTACCCCAGAGCACGGCCACATCCTCCCAAGTCTGCCTCAAGTGCTACCTCTACGTCCACATCAGTTCATATCACCCCCGGCGGGCAAACCTGTGGGAGGCCACCATGCTCTTTGGAGAAAACCCAGACTTTCTGATGGCGCTTACAAGGCTCTTCAATACCAGATCTGTGCCTGCTTCTGAAGGGCTCTCTGCCCTTCGCCAGGCCAGCCACCCCGCTCAGCTCCGTCCTCACCAAGATGATTGCTTTGCTCCTGGTGTACTTTTTGCTCTGGGTTTTCCCACGCTCATTCCTCTGCCTGAAATGCCATCTCTTACCTTTTTTCGACCAGCTAAATTTCTATTCATCCTTCAGGTGTGCCCTGGACCTGTCCAAGCCTCACTCCACACCTACCCAGCTCCCTGTCAAGGTTGGACACCCCTCTTGCAAGGTCCTAAAGGAACATTTACTTCCTCTATGTTGTAATCGCTTGGCTACTTGCCTGAGGCCCTCTAGGAGCATGGCTCCATTCGGGCGTGGGCTCTGTGGCCTTGCCACGCTGTGTCCCCAGCTCTAGCAGAGGGACTGGTGCACCGCCGGGTCTCAGGGCACACCTCAGGGCTAAGTATGCTCACACACTGTACAGTGCTTGGCACTAGGCATGTGCTTCTCAATTATTAGGAGAAGTTAAGTTCATAGGGTTAAGTTCACAGACTCTGGAGTCCGTCTGTCTAGGTATATTGCTGGGCTCTGCTGCTTTGGACCTGGGTGCCCTTGGGCAAATTACTTACCTTATCTGTTCCAATCTCTTCATCTTCAGTGTGGAGTGGTAATAACAGTATTTACCTGGAAGATTACCATAAGAATCATGTGGATTCGTACATGATATGGGCTTAAAACGGTGCCTGGTATTCAGCCACTGTGACATGAGTTTGCTGTCAGTGCCTCTTAACACTTACTAGAACTTTCCCATACTAAGAGGTTAAGAGTTTTGGTTTGAGGGGAGATAGGTGGGTAGGTGTTTGGGATGAAGACAGAAAGGGAGACAGGATGGTTTGGGAGTCCCCATGTTGGTGAAGAGAAAACGAAGAGCCTGGACTTCCTGAGAATAACCTTAGGACCTTGGAGAAGAAAGAGTGGAGAAGCGTGTGGAAGATTCTAGAAACTCATTCATTTTTTTGGAATTTGTGGTAGGCTAATTCTGGGTCCAGGAAAGGAGAATGGAATGCCCTTTCTTCCTTCCTCCCTTACGTGGCCCTTTTTCCCCCCGAGCACTCACGTGAAGAAGGTTCTCAGGACACTTACCCACCATTTATCACATCTTTTTCACGGGACAAATGCATTTCACTTTCTGCCCTTCTGACTGGTCAACACGCCCACTAGAAAAGAGGAGACTGCCAATTATATTAAACCACGACGGTTTCTTCTTCTTCTCAGGCATTTGGATAAAATGGAAAAATTTTAACCTGCCTTGGAGGCATTTTTAACTCTCTGATCTATGCCTATTGGATAGAAATGGAAAACCTGAAGTCTCTAAGACTTCAGTTGGCATTCACGGGTCTGGAGTTACAGAGAAATAGCTTGATGCGGTGTCCGGTCTGAGTTTTAAAGTCTGGAAGGGAAATGACTTTGAATTTTGGAACAAGGTTATCGTGGCTCGAGGAGAAGCCAAGAATAGCAATGTTTTCTTGACTCCTAAGCCTGCTCTCAAAAGCTCATTTCGACCTTTACTGATTATTTAAGTTCGTGTAGTTTGAATGCAATAGAAGTAACAGGGTTATTTGTCAGCTGCTGAGTTAATTTGGTTGTTTAAACAGCTAAATCAAGCAGGTGGGTAGGCAGACACACCGGCAAACATGTGCCTGACATTGGCACCAGGTGCCCTTGGGCAAGACACGCATAACAGCAACCCGATGTGGGGGTTCACATGTCACCCGTGGACTCCTGGCTCTGCCACTGACCCGGGGTATTGGACACCTCTGAATCTCAACCTACTTATCTTTAAAATGGGAGTGGGGGCACCTGGGTGGCTCAGTTGGCTAGGCATCTGACTCTTGATTTTGGCTCAGGTCATAATCTCACAGCTGTGAGAGTTTGGGTTCAAGTCCTGAGTTGGGCCCTGTGCTGACAGCTTGAAGCCTGCTTGGGATTCTCTCTCTCTCTCTCTCTCTCTCTCTCTCTCTCTCTCTCAAAATAAATAAATAAATAAACTTAATTTTTTTTAACGGGGGTAGTAATATCAGTTACCTTATAGGTTGAAACAAGATGGTCCACTGGAATTGTGTGCCAGGCATTAATGGCACTGCCTGTTTTGGAGCTCGTGAGCAGGTGGAAGGATCCTATCAGGAGAGAGAACTGATTGGTCGAAGCCTGTTTCTGGGTCTTTTGGGGATGAGTGTGAGCAAGCTAAGGGCGAGAATTCAGGACGGGGTGGAAAGGGGGAGGGGCAGATCTGCTACAAATCGCAGGTGTACCCAGTGAAACCTTCTGGGGCCAGGAATGACCTAAAGCCCTTAAGAATCTATATGGCAATTTTTGAGCATTTTTTGCCCTGTGTGGCTCTGATGAACCAACCCCCCAACCCAGTGCCCATCATTAACCCTGACTGTTTTTTCTTTTGAGAGAGAGACAGAGAGAGAGAGAGACAGAGAGACAGAGAGACAGAGAGAGAGAGAGAGAGGATCTCAAGCAGACTCGATGCTCAGCAAGGAGCCCAATGCAGGGCTCAATCCTATGACCCTGGGATAATGGTCTGAGCTAAAATTAGGAGTCAGATGCTTAACTGGCAGAGCCACCCAAGCATCCTTAGCCTTGATTTTTTAAAAAAAATATTTATTTACTTTTGAGAGAGAGAGAGAGAGAGAGAGAGACAGACAGACAGACAGACAGACAGTAGATGAGCAAGGGACAGGCAAAGAGAGAAGGAGACAGAGGATCCAAAGTGGATTCCGCACTGACAGCACAGAACCTAATGCAGGGCTTGAACTCTTGAACTTGCAAGATCATGACCTGAGCCAAAGTCAGACGCTTAACCCACTGAGCCACCAAGGTGTCTCTAGCCCTGACTCTTAACTAAACATTCCCTGTGCCGTGAAGCCACGGTCATTGTTTGCTGGGACAGTCTTGTGATTTACACCTGTCCTCCCCGCAAAATTACTTTCACTTTTAAAGTTTTATTTATTTATTTATTTATTTATTTATTTATTTATTTATTTATTTATTTATAGAGAAGGAGGAATAGAGAGAGAGGGAGAGAATCTCAAGCAGGCTCTGCACTGTCAGTACAGAGCCCAACACAGGGCTTGAACTGACAAACCATGAGATCATGACCTGAGCTGATATCAAGAGTCAGATGCTCAACCGACCGAGCCACCCAGGGGTCCCCATTACCTGCACTTTTAAACATGTACAAGTTTGGGCTATAAATTATGTCCTAACTATGCCAACTATATTCTGTGAGGTGGGATGTTAGGAGAACGAAGGAAAAGAGGGGGAGATAAGGAGAGGAGACCAGCAGGTGGAGCAGGCTGGGGGAAGTGCACACATGGGGGGTGGGGCCAGAGGGCATCAGGGGAGCCAGCAGCCGAGCGAGGGGCAAGAGAGATTCAGGGCTGCCCTCGGTGCCCAGGCTGGGGCTGCCAGCCCCTTGCATCTTTAGATGCAGCTGGAAGATGGGAGAGATTCGGACAACTAACGGATGGGTCGTATTTATAGCATTTTAAAGGTACATTTCCGTACATTGAAATACAAAGTCCCATCCACTCCCAGAAACACCCCCACTTCCTGCCCCCAGCCAACTCCTGGTTTGCTTTCTGTCTGCTTAGTTTTGGCTTGCAAATCTTGTCATAGGACTGGAATGATACATAATGTAGCTTTTTGAGTCTGGCGTTTTCCCTTTTTCAGAATGCATTTGAGAGTCATCAATGTTGTTGTACGTATCAATAGCTGGACCTTTTCATTATTGAGGAGTACTCCTTTGTATGGATGTAGCACAGTTTATTTATCTGTTTCGCAGTTCGAGGACCTTAGGTTGTTTTCATTAACCATATAATGTTGACAGATCAATATACCTGTGTCATTGGTATCTTCAGATGTAGGTTTCATTAAAACACCAATGAGAGCGGCGCCTGGGTGGCTCAGATGTTAAGCGTCCAACTTCGGCTCAGGTCATGATCTCATGGTTTGTGAGTTCAAGCCCCATTACAGGCTCTGAGCTGTCTGCACAGAGCCTGGAGCTTGCTTCAGATTCTATGTCTTCCTCTCCCTCTGCCCCTCCCCCTACTTGTGCTCTCTCTGTCACTGTCTCTCAAAAATAAATGAATGTAAAAAAAAAAGTACCAATCAGCAACAAAAAGGAGGCTCAAGGGATCTTGACCTCTTCTGAATTATGAATCCATTTGCTTACCTAGTGACAACTTTTCTCTGAATGCTTTTAGTGCCCAAGAAAAAATGCATAGGATCTCCAAGGAAGCCAATTATACTGAAATACGATTATCAAAAAATAAGAAGAAATATCTGATTAGGAAGAAATATAAGAAGACATTACATAACAATGTATTTGTTTCTTTGTGAACCCACTTCATAAGATCCAGAGGCAGGTCTGATAACTACTGAAATTTCAAAGTAGTGATGAATGGAAATGACACTTTAAGATAACTAATGTCTGGGGTGAGACACAAAAGTACCCCTGATTTTTACTGGGGACAAAGCCACAGGTACAATTATTGCGATAGTTGTTTGTTCCTTATATCCATAATTGAAGGCAACACTAAATTTGAGTTTTGTGAATGTAAAAATATGATTTTTCCCCAGGAGCCTCCTGAATTTTATCCACGTGCCCTTTGGGGACTTCAATTATGATGCCTTGTGATTAGAATATTCAGCTCCTTTTGCTGCTACAACCTTAAAAGGGGGGTGGGGATCAACTTATTTTTGCTGATGTCTGTATTCACAAAGGCAGAGCCCGGGTCTTTCTCTCCGCTGACTCAAAGCTATTGGTTAGCGCATTACACACCTACTTCGGCAGGTGCCTGGTCCCGAGTCACTTCTGTGGTTTCAGAGGCTGCTCCGCTTACAGCGATGTAACAACTATGCCTTCAAATTCCAGGAAAGAAAACTTGAACAAAGCCCCCAAAGTCCTTGACATCTCCTAGGAGACCTGCCAGCTTAACTTACAGCAATACACACACACTTAAAAGAAAGGCAAAAAATAAATAAATAAAACAAAACAAAAACACAAAACCAACCAAGCAACCATCAAACTGTTTAGCTCGGGGTAAAAAAATGCAACCTGTAACCTGTATTTTGGGCTCTCTGAGTTTCTATTGAAACATGAGCCAGAATGATTCTGGGAAAATTCACCTTCCTGGTTTAAAGACAAGCTTTATAAAAAAGCCTTCAAGTTTCGTGTGTATCCAATGTTCTCGAACTCACCCAACAGGATTTTTTCAGATGTAATGCATAGGAGTGCACCAGAGACATACAGACCGGTTACACCTTATAAACCACTTAGATTTACAAGGAAGAATAAGTATATAAAAAAAAAAATACAAAATCTTCTCCAAATAAGGTTGCTCTGAAATCTGTTCACCCTTTTTTTTTCACTCCTCCAAACATTCTGGAACTGTCCCCTACCACCAACTGCCAAATGTTGACAATGGCCTCCACATCCACCATGTTCCCTATTCTTTCCTTCACTATCAACATCCATATGGCCAAAACAAACCTTCTTTTTATTCTTTCCTCCAAGGACCCGGGTGGGTTACCCTCAGGGAACTGTCAAAGACTCTCTGAAAAATAGCTTCTCACTTGCTCTTGGCTGCCTTAACATTTTCAGGGGTGCAAAGCTTTTATTTCCCAAACAGTTGTAGGGACTTAAAGTGCAAATTCTCTTTGGAATGGTAGCTCATTGACCCAAATTCACACAAAGGTGTAGACTTGTGATCCTCAATGTGATCTTCCCAAACCTGGAAGAATGTGAGATATTCCTGCAGAATGAATGGAAGAGACACCATGGCTTTCAGTCTGACCGAATGGATAAATCCTTTCTGGAGACAGGGTCTAGGGACCTTTCGTACTGACCCCTCCCCCAGCATCCCTGTCACTCTGATGCCCCACTGGGATTAGACACTGCTGCCTCTGAGCACTGAAGGTCTGATGGAAACGTCTTACCTTTGTATGTCCACAGTTCCTGGGTTTCATTCAATCGACTTCTAGTTTGGTCCCAAATAGCCTTGTAAGAGGAGGGCAGGGAGTGCTCCCTGATGGTAAGGTTGGGAACCTTGTGACACCCCAGAAACCAAGTGCAAGAAAAAGAGGGAAAAGGAAGGGCTGGATCTGCCCTTGGTTTATTTTGAAATTTTGTTACTGAGTGCTGTGAGTGTCCTCTGTGAAATCAGGGACTTAAATAGGAAATGAGGTTTTATCAAAGGTGGCTTCCATTTGCAAATGTTGTCAGGAGCTTTCCAGAAGGAATCTTCCAGTTGAATGGTAAAGATGTAATTTTTTTCCTCTTTTCTTTTTTCTTGGTGAGAAAGTTCCATTCCTGTCTCAGCAGAGGAAGGGCTGGTCTCGGACTTGGAGTATCTTGATTTTGGGGCTACAAATATTTACAAGTGCAAGGGGGGTTACAAATGTATACATATAAAGAAAAAAATCTTACCAGATGTTTGAATCCTCAAATAATGAGGATCGACTGTATTTGTACACATTGACTCATAACTTCCCTAACATGTTATGGACTCAAGCCATGAAAGAGGAGATCCAGGCACATAGGGGTTAAGTAACTCGCCCCAAGTCACACAGCTGGTAAGAAAGAAGCCAGGACTATGTACCGGCTAACAGTTCTCCCCAGAACCACCCTCCCACTGTTATGCCCAAGATTTCTTTATTGTCCCCCAAAACCAGAAACCGCCAGGGAGATGGAGTCACACATAGAAAAGCAAAGGGCTTTATTATGGGCTTAGGCTCACCAGAGCCTAAACTCGGTCTCACAGACTTCACCAACGCAGCGGATCCATGCTGAGAGCCCCCAACAAAGGCGGGGCAGGGCCTTTATGGGTTTGGGAAGGGGGAGTTACAGGAAATTGTGACACAGGTACAGTGATCCAATCATTATTATACAATATTATTGACAGCAGGTTTATCCAATTACAACATTTAGAGTGTTAACCAATTACAGAGTGGACCCAGGACCCTCACGTAGGGTGTGACTAGCCTTCTAGGCCCACCCTTAGAAATGTTAAGGGTGTTAGCTGGCCTTTCCTGATTGGGTGTTACAAGGGTGGTCCCTCCTGCCTTGGGCAACGTGTGCCCTTCTATTGTCTAATGATTAGAGTCAGTTGGGTTCAGACCTGCATCCTTACACCACTACTCCCCTCCCCCCACCCCTCCCGCCTCCACCCCTGCATTTGGACATGTTAAGAGTGCCAAATGTAATGGAGACTTCCATATTTCTTGGTGTTTTTCAATTCCTCTGCCAAGAACACCTTTGGCATTGGGATCTTTCCAGAATATTTTATTGTTTTGAGGGCTACAGTACAAGTTCTGAGAAGGGCCTTTCATCATTGCTTCTGGTGGGGCAATTGTTTACAAGCTAAAGGATAGTAAAGACCTCAGATTCCAAGGCAACAATTGGCCCTGTTTTCAAGAAGAAATAAATGAACATGAGAAAAGAGAACACGATTTAGCAGCAGTGATTGGAATCCTGACAAGGGCTGTGGTGGGATTTGGATATCAGACTTCCTGGTGAGTCTGCAAGATGGAGGCTGGACCCAAAGCAGCCACCTGACAGAGAGGGAGGTATGTTCCCCAAATAGAGTTCTATATAAAAGCACACCTGGAACTCATGAACGGTGAGATCATGACCTGAGCTGAAATCGGAGGCTCAACTGACTGAGCCACCCAGGCGCCCCTAACATTCTAAGAGGGAACTAGACAGAACAATCTTGAAGGTCCTATCAAGTTTTAATATTCTAAGAGGATCTGATATTTATTGAAGACTTGATGTATGTACGGCAGCGCACATCTGCTTGGAAAGTGGCAAGGTCACGTCTAACCCCCCTACCCCGACCCCACCAGCAGGGCAAAGGATCTGTTGTCCTCTCTTCTTCCTTTTGTCTCGTGTTGGGATCAATTTGTTCCCTTTTATTTCCATTCAACTCCACTCACAAAGATTCTGTTCCCTGCAGTTCCTTGAGAAACCAGTTTTACAAAACTTTGATTTTGTTCTCAGTAAACATACCTGCAATAGAACTATGGAAGAATTTTCAACCTAATTTAGACAGTCATAAAGGAAGTATAATGAGAAGAAATGACTGTCATGATATTTTCTGATTAAATTTCCTTTAAAAAATGTTTATTATTTATTTTTGAAGGAGAGAGAGAGATAAGAGTGTTAGTAGAAGAGGGGCAGAGAGAAAGGGGGACACAGAATCCAAAGCAGGCTCCAGGCTCTGAGCTGTCAGCACAGAGCAAGACATGGGGCTTAAACCCATGAACTGTGCAATCATGACCTGAGCTGAAGTCGGACGCTTAACCAAGTGAGCCACCCAGGAGCCCCTGAAATTTCTAATTGATACCGTAATGTTTTATTTGTAATATGGATAATTGTAATATAAAAGTAGTTATATATATATATATGTATATTAAATCACTGTACCTGATATACAGATATGATAAAATATAACCCAATCTCTAAATATGGTTTTTTCCTCGACATATACACACAGTCTGTTTTTGAGATTTTGGTTCATTATTCTGTACTATGTGCTTTACTTTCTTCTTTTCTTCCTTTCTCTCCTCCCTCCCTCCTTCCTCCTTTCCTTCTGTCTTCCCCCAGTTTCTTCTCTGCCTCCACTTTCCTCTCTGCTCTTCCCCCTCCCTTCCCTGGGTTCTTCCTTTCTTTCAATCAAATAAGTCATTTTCATGCTTCATTTGAAACAAGAAAGGAAACCTTATCGCCTAACTAAAACTTAAAACTATAAAGCTTTCTTTGCTTTTAATTTAAACATTTCATTTTTTTGAAGACTGTTTCAGCCTTCCTGTTTTGCTGTTTCTAATGTGTTCTGGATCAAGACACCAGAAAATAGGTTAGGTTGAATTTAGAATAGAGTCATGGGCTTGGAATGAGAGCTCAGCGGCTCATCCTTGGGGAAAACATTCACACTTCAAGAGGCAAACTCAGTTATATTGTTTTTGGCTTGGAAAGACCTTTTCTGCTCACTTCCTGATTCTGAGCTTAATTCCGCTCCGGTTAGTGATTTCCAAATATGTGAGGTGTTAGATCATAGGTTACTGAATTCCAGGGCTGAAGGAACCCTACAATCATATGATCCAAGGTCCTGATTCAGGGTGATGTCCCATTAAATGAAAGGGACTTCCCAAGGTCACTGAGTTCACCACTTACCTGATCAAACACAGAGATTGCTGGGGAGAATGTGCCAACAGAGCTGAGGCGGTCGCCCAGGTAGACCCTCTTTCACAACTTTTATCTCTTTCTGGTCCAATCAGATTAAACTCAACCAAACTAAAAAAGAAAGCTCAGATGTTAGTTAGATTCGGGGGTGTAAAAGTCATGAGCTAAACGATTTCATTGTAAGTTCACTGAATAAATAAACAAAAATACATTTCAAATATTTGCCTCCAAGTTTTTAAGAAACATATTTCAAAATATGAGCACCAAAAATATTTTTACAAAACAGGGCCTTGGCATATTTGAGTTTATAGAGTGTGGTTAAAGATCTTTAAAAAAATGTGTAATCAAAGTTATTGATGAAGCATGGCATGAAATACCAGCCGTGAACTGGCATGAACACCAGAACTTTATAGTTTAGTAAGGTTTTTGCACTCTGCAGAATTACACAACAGGGTGGGAGCCTTATTTCATTTATGTTTATTTCTCCAAGACTAGCTGAGTCTGTGTCACAAGAAAGGTCCTCAGAAAGAGTTTGTGGTGTGGTGGATGAGTGCATGAATGATGGGTGGATGATGGATGGATGGATGGGTGGATTGGATGATGGATGGATGGGAAGGTCTTCTCAATTCTGTGAGTAGAATGGAAATGGGTTTTCTAAAGGACGATTTCATGACTCTATTACAAAGGGATGATAACTTCATTCTGTGATGTGGTGCTCTCTTTTTCATGAACTATAGTTACAAGTAAAATGATAAAAACAAAAGATTGCAAAGTCTCACAGTGGCCAGCTTGTGCTTCTTGTGGCCACTCAGGGCTTACCTGGCTTCTGGCAAATGACAAGTATTTTCTGGATATGAGGGGCTCTAGTACCATCCTTTCTTTCTTTAAAAAAATTTTTTTTACATTTATTTATTTTTGAGAGATAGAATGAGACAGAGCGTGAATGGGGAGGGTCAGAGAGAGAAGGAGACACAGAATCCAAAGCAGTCTCCTGGCTCCAAGCAAGTATTCAGCACAGAGCCTGACGTGGGGCTCGAATCTGCCAAGCATGAGATCATGACCTGAGCTGAAGTCAGATGCCCAACCGACTGAGTCACTCAGGCACCTCCATCCTTTCTCTTTAGGTCCATCTTTTTTCATTCTGACAGATAACTTTCCCCCCTAGTGTTTCCTATAAGGAATGGGAGTTTAGGAGATTGAATTTTCTAAACCTTTATGTGTCGATGGATGCCCAGGAACATGGAAGCAGGTTTTTTGACTAGTTTCAAGGGATTAATTAATTTATTTTTTATTTTTTTATTTTTGAGAGATAGAGAGAGAGAGAGACAGCGTGAGCAGGGGAGGGTCGGAGAGAGAGGAAGACCCAGAATCTGAAGGCAGGCTCCAGGCTCTGAGCTAGCTGTCAGCACAGAGCCTGATGTGGGGCTTGAACCCATTAACCACGAGATCATGACCTGAGTCGAAGCTGGACGCTCAACCGACTGAGCCACCCAGGAGCCTCTAATTAATGTTTTAGATAAATGTCCTATGTTATAGAAGAGTGAGATCCATTCCAATATCTGGACAGTGAAAAACAGTAGGACCAGCCATGGACCACCACCCAGAGGCAAACCAACATCACCTGACAATTGTGCGGAAACATCCAAGTTTACAAAATGCAAGATTTCTTCCAGGGCTCAGAGGACCCCAGTGCGGTAGGTTTGTCACCAGGAAGTAGCCTGTGCAATATAATATGGTCAGTAAGGAGCCGAATTAGGAGTTGGTCCTAGACTTGTAGATGCAGATCTCACAATCATTTCAAAAATCCTTCTCATCAGGATTCACTAGTAATCTGCACTGTTTTAAGGAGTGACTACCCCCTCCTTCCTATCCCAACACAGCACAGACCCCTTCATCTACTACTCCAAGCTCCTGGTAGAGTCAGTATATAAAATGAAGACATTTTCTATGGAAACTCCTGTAACGAGGGGGTTGGAGGGAGACTGGTCTTCCTCATGCAACAATTCATGTTATGGGCTATTTAATTCCTGGTGGGGCGGGGGGCTAGTCCTGTGAATGGGAGGAGGCTTGGTGGCATTCCTGGCCTCTACTCGCTAGATGTCAGTAGAATCGTCCAATCATGACAACCAAACAACGTCTCCAGACATTGCGAAATGTGCCACGTGGAGCAAGATTGTCATATGTATGTAAAGCCCTGTGCTCACACACACCTCCATCTATCACTGTAGATACTAAGGTTCTGAAGGACTGGAGGGAAGAGGGAAAAAACTTTGATGTTTAGTTTTTCTTAAGTTTATTTATTTATTTTGAGAGAGAGAGGGACAAGGAAAGGAAGAGAGAGAATGCCAAGCAGGCCCTGCATTGGCAGCACAGAGCCCAATGTGGGGCTCAAACCCACAAACGCTGAGATCATGACCTGAGCAGAAATCAAGAACTGGACACTTAACTAACCAAGCCACCCAGGTGCTTGGGAGTTTAAAGAGTTTAAAGGAAGTCGGCTTTCTACAACATGTAGAGAGCAGATACAGAAGATTGGACTATTTAAGAAAGATACCAGAATGCTTAGAATAAAACTTTACAGATAGAAAGAGAAGGTCTAAAATTGGTTTTCAGGCTTGAGTTTTAATATTGTTTTTATCTTCAGCAGGATCGTGACGGCTGCCCTTGGGGTCAGAGGTGAAGGAGAGGAGAATACAAGCCTGGAACTAGTGCCTACCAGAGCCCAGGGGCCAGTGTGGCAGGGGCGGGGGGGGTCTGGGCATGCCCTTCCACCCCTCCCCTTCTCCCCAGACTGACCGAGGCGCACCGGAAGCCTGCAACATGACTTCGTCTTTCTCTTGGAGATGGTAGGCTACCTTTCCAGAAGGACTTTCAGCAAGTGGTTTGTAATCAAACATTGGAGGCCTCTCTGCCTGCCACCCCCTTTCTCTTCCCGTCTCTTTCCTCCTCTTTTTTTTTTTTTTCCAAAATCTCTTCTCTCATCCAACAGGTAGTTGTTCCAAATCTAGTTTGTTTTGAGGACAGTGCAAGATCATGTGCAAACAGAAAAAACTCTCACTAGCTGGGTGAGTTCATGGGAAGGAGGCCATATGAGCCACTGTCCCAGCTGAGACACTTTTGAGAGTGATAGTGAGTGCCCTTATCATTATGTTCCTGAGACAACAGGATAACTCAGGACCAAATAGGCTAAGCAGGACAAAGTGTCACAGCTTTTCCAACACTTTAATACACTGTTCTGTCACGGTGTGTCCCCTGGGACAATTCTAACCACGAGGTTACAATGCCAACAAGAGCACGTGCTGGGCCGAGTAGGATGCGTACATTCTCTGACTTACTTACAATGGCCATGGTCCGGTTATAGCTTCCGTTCTAGTTGAAAAACTTAGTTAAGATCACACAGTGAATACGCGATGAAGTATGAAGTGGGATTTGAATCAGGCAACAATGTGCCCTCAGAACCCATTGGTTTGGCCATGGCATTATTTGTGTTGGTTTGCGTAATGTCCTTATGGCAAGAGAAAGCATCTCTTCAATCCCTGCCTTCTGACTTAGGTCTATTCTTCAGCAATGGGCTTCTTTGAAACTGAAATACACCTTTACAGGTAACTGGGCAAAGCCAGGAAAATTAAAGCGGGGTTGGGGCCATTCTTAGGCAAGGAAGACCAGCTCTTGGAAGAGAAATCAGTGCAGGAGGGACTTTGGTTCAGGCATAGAAGATCCCAGGATCTGAATGTTATACAAACATCTAAATCCTAGGGGCCCTTCTGAAAGGACCAGACACTCACTAAAGAAAGAGATCTCTATGGAAATGCGTCTATCTGTTCTGGAAAAACAACAAAACAGCAAATCCTTAAGTGTTTATTTATGGGACACCTGGATGGCTCAATTGGTTAAGCATTTGACTCTTGGTTTCAGCTCAGGTCATGAACTTACAGTTCATGAGTTCGAGCCCCACGTCAGATTCTGTGCTGACAGCGCAGTGCCCACTTGAGATTCTTTGTCTCTTTATCTCGTCCCTCCCCTGATATCTCTCTCTCTCTCTCTCTCTCTCTCTCTCTCTCTCTCTCTCCTCTTTCTCAAAAAAAAACATTAAAAAATAAATTGTTTATTTATAAGCCCTTGAGTTTTTCCTTGGTAGTCCCTGAGCTATCCTGTTTCATGAATCCTCATGATACGTGGTAAGAAAGCTTTGCAGCTACTAGTAACTTGTAAAAGCTACTTGATTACAAGTACTTTTGCCTCTTGCCTCCCAGCCTTGAATCTGTCACCTCTGCGTAACCCTCCTTGGTATTTAAACAGCTAATCTGGTGCTGGCCACCGAGTTAACAATGTGCAAACCTCTTAAGCAACTTCACCTCGACCTTCACGATTCAGTTTATTTGGTATTTCCTTTTGTGTTTCTGTTCGCGAGCTGACTGGGCCTTTGCTAATGATTAAAAGTATTCGCTGAAGTATTCGCCAGAGTCCGTAGATAAAAATTTCTGTGAACAGTGTGTCTTGTGACATTGGTTTGTCCCCTGAAGTATAAATCCAACGGAGAAAAGCAGTTTTGAAAACAGATTTGGGTTGATATGTATGTATTTGAAAGCATGCATGTATTCCCTTACTCAGGATTTACCGAGTATCTACTATGTGCCCAGCTTTGTTCTAGGCAGTGACAAACAAAACCTTTGGCTTCATGGCATCACCATCCTAGCCGGGCAGGGAGGGGGAGACAGACACGAGGAAGCAACACATATTCTATGTCACATGGAGAGAACTGCTTTAGGGGAAGATAAGGCAGAGAAGGCTGACAGAGAGTAAGGATTGTGTTTTAGTTATTTTTATTTATTTTTTTAATTTATTTTGAGAGCAAGAGAAAGAGGAGGAACAGAGAGAGAGAGAGAGAGAGAGAAAGAATCCCAAGCAGGCCCCATGCTATCAGCACAGAGCCTGGCCTGGGGCTCAACCCCACAAACCATGAGACCATGACCTGAGCCAAAACCAAGAGTCAGACGCTTACCTGACTGAGCCACCCAGGCGCCCAGGAATTGTGCTATAAAATAGGGTGGGTATCCATGTTCATGGCAGCCTTACTCACAACAGTCAAGATATAGAAACAACCTCGATGTCCTTTGATGGAGGAATGAATTAAAAAATGTGGTCTATGCACACAATGGAATATTATTTGGTCTTTAAAAAGGAGAGAAACCTGCCACTTGTGACATGGACCCATCTAGATGGCATCCTAGCAAGTGAAATAAACCACATGCAGAAAGACAAATACTGCCTGATCTCACCTCTGTGTGGAATCTACATAGTCAAGTTCATGTAAATAAGAGCAGAAGAGCGGTTAGCAAAGGCTGGGGGAGGGGGATGGGGGGACGGGGGTCAAGGGTACAAAGTTGCAGTAATGCAAGATGAATACTGGAGATCTAATGTACCACACGTGACTGTAGTTAACAATACGGTATTGTCTATTACTAATAGGGCAGATCTTAAGTGTTAGCACCACACACACACACACACACACACACACACACACACACACACACACGGTGCTTAGAGAAAAGAGCTTATTGAAAAACCTTAACAAGGTAAGGGGTGAGCTACAAGTATGTAGAGAACATCCAGGCAGACAAATGCCCAGAAAATTCTGGCAACAGCAGGAAGCGTGTCAGAAGCCAGTGAGGCCAGAAAGAGATTGGTAGGCCTGATTTTATAGGAGTCATACTTGATGTGCAGGGACTTGACTTTTTCTTGGTGTGAGACAGGAGGCCTTGGACAGGTTTCAAGCATACATGTGGACTGGTGGGCTCGTGATTTCAGTGGGGGTGATCTGCTTGTGTGGTGGAGAACAGACTGAGGAAAAGCAAGAGAAAACCAGGGAGACCAATTGGGAGGAAATGATGGGTTGGCCTGGTGGGGTACAGTTGGGGGTAGAGAGAAGAGGTTGGATTCTGGGTATGCTTTATTTATTTATTTTTAAAGTATTTACTTACTATTTTGAGAGAGAGAGAGAGAGAGAGTGTGTTTGTGTGTGTGTGTGTGTGTGTGTGTATGTGAGCGAGCAGGGGAGAGGCAGACAGAGGGAGAGAGCAGGTCTCAAGCAGGCTCTGCACCATCAGCTCAGAGCCAGATGCAGGGCTTGAACTCATGAACCATGAGATCATGATCCGAGCTGATATCAAGAGTTGGATGCTTGGGATGCCTGGGTGGCTCAGTCGGTTAAGCATCTGGCTTCGGCTCAGGTCATGATCTCACAGTTTGTGGGTTCAGGTCCCATGTCGGGCTCTGTGCTGACAGCTAGGTCAGAGCCTGGAGCCTGCTTCTGATTCTGTGTCTCCCTCTCTCTGACCCTCCCCTGCTCACACTGTCTTTCTTTGTCTCTCAAAAATAAGTAAAAATCATTAAAAAAAAGTGGACAGTAGGGTTTATTGGCAGGTTGGGTGTGGGGTGAGAAAGGAGCTAAAGTTTTCAGTATGTGCATGTGCATGGCTGTAAAGTCTACATAAAACTTAACATTATCTGAAGGGGTCTGGCTTAATTGCTTACTTATTTTTGGTCACCCCAAAGACCTGCGAAGGGAGGCATACAGTTCTGTTCATTGCTGTCTGCCTAGTGTCTGGAACAGCCTCTCTTTTTCAAAAATGAAGAAGGTGCTTATTGTGAGTAATGGGATTTCAGAAAAATTGTGAAGAGCTCTGTTATTTTCCGTCTTCTCTATTTTCAGCTTTGAGCTCGTATTCATGTAAAAATAATACATGTGTTTATAGAAAACAAAAGAACTTTGCAGAATTATGTGATATAAACATTTAAAATTGCTTACTAAGACTATTATTAAAAAGCGAAAGCTTCCACATTCTACATAAGGGAAGGTGTTATTTTGAAAGGCAATGTCAATGTGAGTTAATGAACCCAAACACTATGAAAAATTAAATCCTAATACTATAGAATAAAATCCTAATACTATAGAATAGACTTTACTAATACTTGTCTCTACAAAGACACTACCGGGAACCAGCCCTCAGCCAGCCAGTCAACTGTACTGAATTTCCTTTCATTCATCATCTCTTGGCTTGACTCAAAAGGAGGGTTTTTTTAGAGACACTTACGTTCCTATAATCAGGACATTTGTATAAACTCTGAGTTAAGCTTCATGGAATATTGACTCACATATGTATGTGCCTTTAATTGTGTGTGCGTGTGGGTGTGAGTGTGTGTGTGTATGTGTGTGTGTGTGTGAAAACAGAGCATTGGAGACAGTTGTTTATTAAGAAGAAATTTATAGATGTAACTAATCTTGGATGTTTCCAAGTAGAGCAAATAAACCCAGAACCCTTTCAATGGGTCACAGGACCACGATACATTATACACATTCTCAGATCCAGAATGCTCTGAAAACTAAGCTTTGGGGGGACTCATCTGGAAGCAAAGCTAGACTGACCAGAGCTTATGTGTAGTGAACTTGAACTGGGGACCCTGAAGCTCTGTACGGTTTTTGTACATATTCCATTTCATGTGAATGTTCATTGGTTCAACTGCAGAAATATTAACATGTCTGACCACAGGGTGGTACCCAGTGTTACATAATATACACTATAAACACTCAGCCATCATTTGAAGGATTCTGTTTTCTGAAACACATTTGGCCTCACAGTGTTGGCGTAAAGGGACAGCAATCCTGTACTGGGCTTGCTGTTTCAGGGCTGACTGTGCTGGCTTTTATCCTTCCTTAAGAAATAAGGCTGATGGCTGTCTTCTGGTCTTCTGAGTGCAGCAGGATTCCTTTCTCTAGGTGACGGAGCTTTTGCAGAGCATGACCTATATCTGAGGTGTCTGTCTAGCTCACACGTGCGAGCATGGGGCTTTGTAGTAGATGTGCTTTGTGGTGATGAAGCTTCCGGTCCTTTCCTTTCTGGATAGGACACAACCTTGGAGAAAGGCGACATGAATCTAGGTGACACTGGGCCCCTGTCTTGTCACCTGTCAGTAGGCATTAGATGGAGACATCCCGGTGATTGGCCAGATGTGTGACTCCAAGCCCTACCAAAGATTCCCTCTGATCTTTTAGTGACAACAGAGTCCTCTGTGGACTTGATAGACTAATGTGTCTCAAGGCAGCGTCAAAGCCATTAAGAGCCCGATTGGGCCATTCTGGGGAACAGACTCCTCTCTGAAACCCACATGAGTCAGCCTAGTGAACTTACCACGTGATTTTCCTCCTAACTTCCTTTTCGTAGGGAAAAGGTGTTCAGTCTGTGATTCCAGGAGGTTCCTAACCCAGGGAATTCCACGACTCCCGTACTTCAAATCTTGTACTTTCATCTACCCACCCACAGCTCCCCAAGCCCTTAACACACAACTCAGGCTAATACACCAGCCAGGGGCTTAGGAAATCTAGGAGAACCAGCAAGATAGACTCTTAGAAAGTCTTCAGGGACCAGAGAGGTATAGGACCTAGCATTTCCCCAGTGCAAGGCCCCTGGACTTGTCATACCTGAGAGGGGGGACCCCCTCATGCACAACAGAGCCCATCTCTGATCCGAGCAGCTCACTTGCCCTTGCTTCTCTACAGGGGGCACCAGAGCTTCTCAGGAGGGTCCTGCAAAAATTGGAAGCTTATCTCCCTTTCTTCTTTTTGGATTTACCACCTTTGCTCATGGACATTGAGGCAGGAGGTGGGCATTTTTTGGGGGGAGGCATTTGCGTTGGACATCAGCTGAGGAACTTAACCCTTGGTTCCCTGGGGGAGAGTGAAGGTTCGGTATTTGGGTGCCCAGTGTGTGGTGTTGGGGGCTTGTGTGTGACTTAAAGGGCTCTGGGACTTGATGCTGTTACAGAAAACACTCAAGCTGCCTGGAGAACCGGGATCTTGTCACCTAAATTCACAAGGGCCATGGGAAAGGCTGTCATTGGCCAGGCTCCCAGGCCACCTGAACAGGGGGAGAGGATGGGGTGCAAACCCCGCCCAAGCCCCAGGGGGACGGAGTTGGCACGGATGACTACTGGTCAGTCCCTGGGCGGCAGGTCAGGCATTTCAAAGAGGGCAGGAGCAAAGAGGCCCTCCCAGCCGCGCTCTGCACCCCGGTGGGCCCGCGCCTCCAGGGAAACCGGGGCGGAATTAGAGTCTGGGTGGAATCTGGGAGAAACCGTTGCAGTGGAGGAAGACACAAGAAAGCTTAAATCTGGGAGAAGGGGCGCATAGTCTTGAGGTCCAGCTTACGGCGCCATCAGAGCCCAGAGCCGGGCCTCCTCTTGGAAGGGGTGCAGTGGCCCCTCCGGCACCGGTACCTCCTCGCCCAGGGCCACTTGTACCATCAGCAGTGTCAAGGAAGGGTCCCCAGTAGAGGACAGGGATCTGCGGCCATGGCCGAGGCTGCGGAGCTGGAGGGGGGCCCCCCAGGTGCCCAGGGGCCGCCTGAGGCCCCAGAGCCTGTGGCGGAGAAATCTGGCGAGTCGGGGGCCGAGGGCCAGGAGGCGGAGCGGGACGAGGCGGGCGAGGGCGCTGCGGAGGCGCCGAGGGGCGAGGGGGCTGGAGCAGCAGCGACGGTCGCGGTGACCCCCGCAGAAAGCGCCGACCCGGACGGAGGGCGCGCGGGCGAGCTGGAGCCCGGC
>NC_043704.1:11960246-11989505 GCF_006229205.1 Suricata suricatta | reverse complement strand
AAAAAAAAAAAAAAAAAAAAGCAACACACCTTATTGATGTTCAAAGCGATTCACACCAAAGGAAGCTCTAATACTTGAAGTGGGGGGTGGTGGACAAACAGGTTGTAAAGTGAGAAGTAGCCCCAGGGCTCAAATATCAGCCGCCCAGAGCTGGCCAGTGTTTTTAGCTCCAAAAAATGTATCCCTCTTTGGCAGAATAGATGAGGTCTGTTTGGAAGGAAAGTGGAAATTTATTTAAATTTTGGAATATTTATTGAGCGTTTTAACAATAACAATTGCTTTAACAATAACAATCTGGAAGCTTACGAGATGCTGGTGACTTGAACATAATCTGCCTTTATGTTTCAAACTTCCAATGGAAGAGAAAGACGATTTTGTCAAATAGGCGTTTCTACGAGGCTTCAAAAATGAGAGGCAGGGTCCAGTGGTAGTCCCCCGCCGCCCCCAGGGCTCTTGTTTAAAAAAAAAGCCCTTTCTGAAGACCTTGGGCTAGACCAAGAAAGCAGCAGATAATAAGGCCAAGAATGTGCGTTGCATGTTGACTCATAATCCTTCCAAAATACCTTCAGGCTTATAGAAGCCAGTTAGGACCTAAAGCTCCTTACCGGGAATGTAAGCAAATTCTAATAAGCAAAAAGAGAAATGTTTCCAAAGTGATAAACATCAGAATTTCAAGACTTGTTTGGGTGGCAAGGGGGTGTGGGAGGAGAAGACATGTGTTTCTTCACTAGGGGAAGGGGCTGTTACAGAGCATTTTTGAAGACCCTGGGGCCTTTAAAGATTTTGCTTTGACATAGAACCTAAAGGCACAGCCCCTAGGAAGGGCCTCTGGGAGCCAGAAGGAGGGGGAGGGGAAGAGCTGAATGCCCTGCCTGTGGTGTGGGCCCCGATCTGCTCTTGATTTAAGAACTTCCCATTGCTCTGGTTTCATGGCCACCTGATTCTAGCACATCTTTCCAGCCTCTTTTTACAGGTTTTTAAAAAATGTTTATTTATTTTTGAGACAGAGGGAGACAGAGTGCGAACAAGGGAGGGGCAGAGATAGAGGGAGACACAGAATCAGAAGCAGGCTCCAGGCTCTGAGCCATCAGCACAGAGTCCGATGCGTGGTTCCAACCCACGAACACTGAGATCATGACCTGAGTCGAAGTCGGACACTCAACCGACTTAGCCACCCAAGTGCCCCTTGTTGCAGTTTTGAAATACAGTAACACCTGTCTTCCTGCTTCCGTTCTCCCCTCTCTCTGACCTAGGCCAGTGAGCTAGGAAATAAGATCTGATCACTTTTTACAAAGTGTAAAATCCTTCAGTTGTTTACTGCAGAATTTCAGAGACGTCCACACTCCTTAATCTGGCCACAAGGCCGCTATGGTGTTATTCTTGCCTCTTTAGTATTGTCTGGATCCCCCCCCCCCCACCACCTTGTTACCCACTGTGCCAGCCATATTGAATGAGTTACCATTCCTTATGCGAAACACATCCTTTCCTGCCTGGAGATTTTGCAGGTGCTGTGTCTTCTGCCTGAATCAAGCTTTTCCCATCTCGACTCTCTCCCTGCCCCCTGCCTCGCTAGTGGCGGGGTGTCCTGATTCATCACTGGGGAGTCATCCTCTCTGAGGAGCCTTTTCCAACCCAGCCTGGGTTGTGTGACCTTCTGTTGAAGGTCCACTGACATCCTGTGTGTTTCGCCTCTTCCCTGGACTGTGTGAAATTCATCTTCTCCCCTCCATGTGGAGCACAGGTCTGGGGCCAGATGAAGGTTCGGGTGGGTGGCTGTCTGCATGGTGGTATATACACGGTGGCCAATAGTGTGGACACTGCAGGCAGGGCATCAGATCCTCGCCCTGCTGCTTTCTTGCAGTGTGCGCATCCCACTTAACCTTTCTATGCCTTTATTGCTTATGGATCAAGTGGGGATAATAATAGTATTTACCAGTGAGGTTGTCATGGGGATTCAGGAATTAGATTATGTACTTGGGGGGATGAGCACTGGGTGTTATATGGAAACCAACTTGACAATAAACTATTAAAAAATTAGATTATATAAAGCACTTAGAACAGTACCGTGGCTTGCGCTAAGCAGAGTGCAAACCTGTGTTCTTATTGTTACATCTGCTTGGGTTCCACAAACTTCTATTGATTTTGCACAGAAATGGTTTCCTGCCCATTTTATCCCTGCCCTCCCCCGCCCCCCTTTAAGGGAAGGTCTCTCTGGCTTTCTAATTACCTCCATGCTCTGGGGATAGGAATGTTATGGGAAGTAAAACTAAATTTTTCTTCTCGGATCCTGCTGTGGAGATTTTGCATAGCAGAGGCAAGAGGTTTGTCATGAATAGCTTACTTGGGTTTTTTTTTTTAATGTTTATTTTTTTTCTTTTCCATAATATTTTATTGTCAAATTGTTTTCCATATAACACCCAGTGCTCTTCCCCTTAAGTGCGAGAGAGAGCAAGCACATGAGCAGAAGAGGGGCAGAGCCCAGTATAAGTCTTGAACCCACAAACCATGAGATCATGACCTGCACCCAAGTCAGATGCTTAACCGACTGAGCCACCCAGGAGCCCCTACCCAGACTGTTTGTTTTGACACGATCAGCTTGGTGATCATTTGTGTCTCTCCACGCTTTTTTTTTTCCCTTAAAGAAACAGATCTCCAGGGATGCCAGAGTGGCTTAGTTGGCTAAGTGGCTAAGTGTGTGACTCTGATCTCTGCTTGGGTCTTGATCTCAGGGTTGTGAGTTCAAGCCCCACATTGGCCTCTCTGCTGGATGTGAAGCCTACTTAAAAAGATAAAAAAGAGTAAGAAAACAGATCTCCAATCAGGGAGATTGGTTTTTAAGCCACTACACTTTGATAGAATTTCTGAGGGTCACTTCAGATGTGCCTCATAGGATTGTTAAGTTAGCCTCTCCTTTTCTTTTTCATCCTACAAATCATTCCACTTAAAAACAAAAAAGACCCCAAAGTAGAAATCAAGAAAAAAACCCTTTCATTTATTTATTTAAAAAAATAGTAGCCTGGGTGGCTCAGTTGGTTAAGTGTCAGACTTCAGCTCAGATTGTGATCTCCTGGATCATGAGTTTGAGCCCTGCATTGGGCTTTGTGCTGACAGCTTCTGAGCCTGCTTCGGATTCTGTGACTCCCTCTCTCTTCTGTCCCTCCTCTGCTTGCATTCTCTCTCTCCCTCTCTCAAAAAAATAAACATTTAAAAAAAATTTTTTTTAAATGTTTATTTATTTATCTAGAGAGAGAGTATGCACACGAGCGGAGGAGGGGCAGAGAGAGAATTCCAAGCAGGCTCCATGCTGTCGGCACAGAGGCTGGCCAGGGGCTTGATCCCACACACCTGATCATGACCTAAGCTGAAACCAAGAGTCCGACGCTTAACCAACGGAGCCATCCAAGGCTCCCCAAGCAAAAACCTTTTTGATGCTTGTATCTTTTGAGTTTGTGAATTCTCACTTTTGATTTAAAATCCTTAAATTAGTTCAAAATAGGATTTCTTTGCCAGCTTTAGCTTTCTTTAGGTTCCTTCTTTGGGCTCCACTCTATAGTAGAAGTCTGACCTTCTGGGTTTTGTAAACATGTTGGGTTTTCCCATGCCATTACTGGAGTGCAGAATTCACAGATTTGTTCTTTAGGGGAGAGAACTGCAAGCATTTCAAACATTCCCCTTGCCTTCATATGACAGTCTGGCAAACACAGTTTTAATTAATTGGCCCATATTTTATTTGTGAATCTTTAACGTTTGAGTTTTCTCTTTTTTTTTTTTTTAAATACACGTACTGGTTGCAAACATACCACAAAGTAATGAGGTATGACCCAGTAACATGTGCTAATAAAATCTGTTTCTAGTTTTAGCCACCTGGTGGTTTATAGTCCCCATCTTTGTGAAAATTCTCATCTTACTAATTTGCCATTCCGTTTTATTCTGTTAGTAGGCAAGAATGCATTCTTGTAAAAGAGCCAAGAATGTATAGAACAAGCCCAGGAAAGCGTCCTTGAATTATTGTATGGTAAATTAATTGCTGTTCATGCTAATTCTTACTTCTATTTTTTACAAACAAGTATTAATTATTTGTCATCAAATTATAGGGTAACACTGCAGAATATTTAGTAAGAGTCTTTTCTTCTTTACTCATAACAAAGGGTAACAACATAATAACATACCAGCACAACAACAACAAATGACAAAACAAAATACTGACAACAAAGGATAAAGTAGGGACCTCACCAGCTGTGGGGACTTAGTCATGAAGGAAGTCTTGCTTACAGATTTGGGGCTTCTAATCCAGTGTGTGTGCTTTGAGGCAGGGTCTAGGCGTAGGACAGTCTGAGATACAGATTTCTTGGCAAATGTCACATGACTTAAGAAAACCTCAGTATGACCAATGAGTAATCCTGGGCCAGAGTCTAAGAATTTCTGAAATTAGGTTTTTGGACACCATGTATTTAACTATTAACATGCAGCTACTGTGGAACTCAAAAGTTTGCATTCGCCATCACATTTGGGTCTCAAGAAAGATGTGATCTTTGAAGAAGCATTGTCATTGAGAACTGCTCCCCCACATAAGTAAATAAAACAAGTAAATAAGTAAATGGAGGCAGCCAAGCAGTGCCACACCATGTGGCCATGGCAGGAAAGGAGGGGTAGGTATGTGTTCGGAGCAGTAGCGGATTGACTTCTGGTAGACCAGTTGGCTGCAGCAATCCACATACTTTTCTCCAGGAGAGAACATGTCAAGACTGGTTCTGTGGGGCTTGGCCACTGAGCAGCTTGAGAGGGAGGTGGTATTTTCATAATTGTGTGCGGGCTATGACCACGTGCTCTGAAGGGAAATGGGCCAAGATGCCCTTCTAGGACTTTATCTCTCCCTGCAAAATGATGTTTTTGTTACTTTTGTTCTGAGTGTCTGACACAGCTTGCTTACAAGTACATTTATGAAATCAGAAGAGGTAGTTGGGGTGGAAACTGAGGTCGAGCACCGTGTTCTGCTAACCTCTGCACACCTGTGCACACACACACACACACACACACACACACACACACAGATCCGAGCGGTAATTGCTTCCCCACATCACGTCCCCCCTGCCTGGCGTGGCAGCAGGCTCGTTGTAAGCTCTCAGTCAGTGCCTTTTGGTAATGAGAGGCAAATGGCCAGATGGATACAGAATCAGCTCAAGGTGACCCAGCTAGTGAGAGGCAGGACACAGACCTGTTTCCCACTGTCCCAGTCCAGCGTCCCTTCTGAAAGGGCCAGAGCCATTCTCCTCAATGAAGACATCTTGACAGCCTGGCTGCAAGATGCTGGAACCCCAGGGTCCCAGATGAGGACTCTGGGAATTTGTGGCTCTGCTTTGCTTGGTGCACACGTGCCACAGCTCTGACCCCTCACTGGGCTCATGGGCCCTGTGCTGTGGACCCAAGAAAGTAAGTGAGCAATCACGCTTCACCCTCAACATGGGTCCCTCCTCCTCACAGGGGGTCTCCTTTACAGCCTTGGTTTCACATGGTCAGCTGTTCTGCATTAGGCCACTCAGATAGCCTACAGATATCTGTATCTGTAAATACCTTCAGAAACAGATACCTGAAGACCTGTAAGATACCTTCAGAAACACCACACTGGGTCCTTTAGGCATGCAAATTTACATAGTTTCATATACATAGACAACAAAACCCAGACTTTGAAGGGATGTATAAAGTGCAAAGCTCTGAGCCATGGTTTAGGTTAGAGTAGGTTACTGTGCTATAGATTAATCTGTTAACTTAGCAGATGTGAATTTATCACCTACTATGTGTCAGACACTGTGCTGGAGTTTGGGGACCCAATGTCAAGCAAGACTGACAGGATCCCTGCCTTCAGGGAGTTTACCATTGAGCACAGAGGACAGACACTGAGCACTGAATGCCTGTGGTGGCAGGGACTATACTGATTGGCTCACCGTTGTTCTCCCACCCCCCAGCACAAGGTCTGGTACACAGTAGGTACCAAGTTAATGCTGGCAGGAAGGGGAAGAGGCACCAAAGATGAGTAGGAGGCTATAGGAATACATAGTGGGAAGACCCACAGATACAGTAGTATCACTAAATGGTTATCGATTTGACTGTATTTGGGGAGACACAGAGACTAGGACCCTCTGATGATTCCTAATACAGATTCTTCAAGATTTTTGAAAATAGCCTGGCTTCACCCTAGCTACTCTCTGAGCTCCTTTGACATTCAGCAAATAAGAGTTTTCTCCAAGAGTTGGAGAGGTGGATGTTTCAATCTCCCAGACTCCTTTTCCATCATTAATGTCTTCTACTTCTTTTTTTCTGACAGAGTGCTGATTCATAAACTGGAGTTTGTATTTGGGCATAGTTGGGGGTAGGGGAAGAGAATTTATCCACAATATAGACATCACCTTGTTTTCTGCAAATCCTTCTTCTTCCCACAGGGAGATGGTATCCAATTCCATTTTCAGCTAAATTCTGCAAAGCCTAAAATATTTACTGTCAGGCCCTTTAAGAAAAGGTTTGCTGACCAATAGCTTAAACCTCCTTTGATTTGTGATCTGGGACTAGATATGTTACCTTTGCCATAAAATTGGAGTGTCTATCACAGTGAAAACTATTTAAGACACTAAATATCTTGTATGTATTTTTAGAAATGTTATTTTTCTGTGAAGTCCCTAATCTTGGTTTAGCTGAGGTTGCAATAAAACAGAGATTATAAATATGAAAAGATACTATGAGGGAGCACTTGGGTGGCTCAGTCAGTTTAGCGTCTAACTTTGGCTCAGGTTGTGATCTCATGATTCATGAATTCAGGCCTCCACATTGAGCTCACTGTTGTCAGTGCAAAGTCTGCTTTGGATCCTCTGTCCCCCTTCTCTCTGTCCCTCCCCTGCTTCTCTGTCAAGAATAAATAAACATTAAGAAAAAAGACACAGTGAAGTACAATAAAAAGTAAGTCTTTTTCTGCTCTGAGGAACAGCCTCTTAGTTTTTCTTCCTGGAGACAGTCACTGAATCTCTTTCCAGGGGTATTCTGTGCATATTCACGTTTATATGTAAGTATCCTCACTGTATTAGTTACCTATCACCATATAACAAATTATTCTAAGACTTAGCACCCTAAAACAGCAAACGTTTGTTATTCACAGCTTCTGTGTGTTAGGAATTTGGGATAATGTTGGTTGGGTAGTTCTAGCTCATGAGATTGCTAGATGTGATGTTAGCAGGGCTGTGGTCTCATCTGAAGGATTGGTTGGGGCAAGGAAGGATCTACTTTCAATGGCTGACTCATGACTATTGGCAAGCGGTTCAATTCCTCACCACTTGGGGCTTTCTTCATGGGCTGGTTTCATGTCCTCACAACATATGGCATCTGGCTTTCCTCAGAGCAAGGATCCAAGAGAGAAGCCACAATGCCTTGTATGACCAAGTCTTAGAAGTTACACAGTGTGAGTTCTGTCTTGTTTGTTTTATTTTATTTTTAAAATATTTAATGTTTATTTTTGAGAGAGGGTGAGAGGGAGACCACGCATGTGCACAAAGGGACAGAGAAAGTGGGAGTGGGGGACAGGCACAGAGAGGGCAAGACAGAAGATCTGAAGCAGGCTCTGTGCTGACAGCAGAGAGCCCATCATGGAAGTTGAAGTCACAAACTGTGAGATCATAACCTGAACCAAAGTCAGACACTCAACTGACTGAGCCATGCAGGCATACTTCATAGGCATAGTGTTTTTAAAAATACCACACCCAATTTTTTTTTCATAAAAAGTAGTACATTGGAAATACATTGGGCTACATCTTGCGTTCTTTTTTTTAATGTTTTTTAATGTTTGTTTATTTTTGAAGGAGAGAGAGACAGAGTATGAGCAGGGAAGGGGCAGAGAGAGAGGGAGACATGGAATCAGAAGCAGGCTCTAGGCTCTGAGCTGTCAGCACAGAGCCTGACACAGGGCTCGAACTCATGATCCATGAGATCATGAACTGAGCTGAAGTCGGATGCTTAATCAAATGGTATATCTTGGAAATCATTCTCTGTTGTACCTGCAGCTCAATTAAGTCTTTGCTAAAAATTTCACAGTTTTCTAGTGATAGCTGTACTCTGTGATCAGTTGCCCATGGGTGGATATTTAGGTAGTTTCCTATTTTGATATTATTATTATTTTTTTTTAACAGAGAGAAAGCATGAGTTAGGGAGGGGCAGAGGGAAACAGGGACCAAAGTGGGCTCTATGCTGACAGCAGAGAGCCTGATGTGGGGCTTGAACTCACGAGTGGTGAGATCACCTGAGCAGAAGTCCAGCACTTAGCGTACTGAGCCATCTAGGCGCCTGGCAGTTTTCTCTTTTGGATGTTAAACCACTGTGTAGTGAGTACCCCTCTGCACATGTGTAGTCACATGTGGAAGCTCACTTCTTAGAAATGACATTGCTATGGAAAAGGATATGCCTGTTTAATATTTGATAACCTTTACCAAACTTCCTGAGAGACTCCACCGCAGAATGCCTTCTGATAGTATATGGGCGCCATGTTTATTTCCCCAACCTTCCCCCCTCAGAGTTTTAGCAAACATTTTGAATCTCAAGGGTGAAAAAGGATACCCATTGTCGTTTAATTCGTATCTCCTTTAGTGATTGAGTATGCTTTTATATATTTAATAACTATTGATGTCATTTTTTCTGTGAGCAGCTTGCTTGTGTCCTTTGCCCATTTTTCAAATGAACGTTTGACCTTATTTTTCTTAATTTTTATATTAAGGAAATTAGACCATTGTCTGTCATGTGGGTTGCATACATTTTTATTGGACTGTTTTGACTATTTGTACTGCAGTAATTTATCCTTTTAGTCTTAGTAACTTGTTGGAATTGATGCACAGGAAAACAAAGCATAGGCTGGGACAGCGCTCTTGAAATCTCCATCTTGAGGGGCGCCTGGGTGGCTCAGCTGATTAAGCATCTGACTCTTGATTTTGGCTGATGTCATGATCTCACGGTTTGTAAGACTGAGCCTTTATCGGGCTCTGCACTGACAGCATGGACCCTGCTTGGGATTCTCTGTCTCTCTCTCTTCCCCTCTCCGTTCCCCAAAATAAATAAATAAACATGAAAAATAAAATGATGTCCCCAACTTAATTTACTGTAATCTTTTTAAAAATGCTTATTTATTTTTGAGAGAGAGAGAGAGAGACAGTGCGGGTGGGGAAGGGGCAGAGAAAGAGGGAGACACTGAACCTGAAGTAGGCTTCGGGCTCTGTGCTGATGCGGGGCTCGAACTCATGAACCTAGAGATCATAACCTGAGCCGAAGTTGAACACTTACCTGACTGAGCCACCCAGGAGCCTCTTAATTTACTGGAATCTGTAAATGCTCTGTTTGCTTTATATTCTATAACTTCTTAAGTCCTGAGAGATTAGATATTTTGAGTCTTGCCTTTCTCCCTTTCTTTTTAAGTAGCACGTTACATTTTATCACGCACATACCCTCTGCAAATAAAATTTCTTCTTACATGGTAAGAATTCCTGTGCAAAACAAAGTTTAAAATATATAGATAGCAGGATCATTTCATGCCACACTGCTCCACCTGAACACATAAGATATATCACTTTGATCTTGGCATGCCATCTACTGGAATGAATTTGAGTCTCACAAATAAAAACCATCATGAAAAGTAATCATCTATGATGCAGTGATATTAAAATATTGTTTCTGGGGTTGTATCCTAGCCAGATGTTCTACTTCTGCCTCCATCTGTTCAAAGAATTGACCAAAATTTATAGAGCATGATGACACAGCCTATTTGTAGAGATCCCGTGAATTGTGAAAGACTACTCAGAGCATCTGTTCGATTAGTGGGAGGGGGAATTGAAATACTCACATACCAAAGATCATTCAGGGAGATACTTTCGAAGCTTCGGTGGGGCGTAGCTCTATGGAGAATGGCTGACATATGCTTATTCACACAGCAAGGGAAGTCTAATCTTACATGTTGGTGTAAGAAATCATCAGACTAAAAATATTCTCCAATTCCAGATTTTTCTAGGTTTATGGGCTCTACCCCAACTCACTGTTTCTCCCCCATTCTGTGCTGGGCCGGCCACATGAAAGTTGAGTCCTTTGCTGTGGGGAGAAGTAAAAGCTGTCTTTCAGTCTTCCAAACCCCTGAGTGGTGTTTTGGACACAGTGGCTATTTAAAGGAACTATTGATTGAGTGCCGCCATGTATCAGACACTATGCTTGGGGCTGGGGTCCAACAGTGACAAATAGTGGTGAACACAGCCTCTGCTTTTCTAGAGCTTTCAGCCTTGAGAGTGATCGGAGGCAATGGCTAGAGTGCAGTGTGAGGAAGGGGAGTATGTATGTGTGTGGGGGGGGGGATGTTGCTGGAACAGGTGGGAGGAACAAGATGGCAGTGATCCCTAAAGGGGGGGTGGACTTGGCCTCTGGATCTCTGACAGCTGGGGCTCTGCCCTTCTGCTGGAGTCTCTTGCATTTGGAAGATTGTGGCGTGTGTAACGGATGGGTAAGTGAATGATGGTAATGTACAAGCATGGCGACCGGACCAGGTAAAAGGAATTGGTTGGTCCATATTCAGTGATATATTTTGCAGAATGTAAGTGTGATCATCTCATACATTCTAAGTCAGCAATGAATGCCTCATGTGTCACTTTGCATTCACAGACACTGGCTTGTGTCTGAGCACAGTAATTGAACAGCTATTCAAGTTGTGTGCATGTTGCAAATCATCTTTGGGTTTCGATTTCTATGGCAGGAGACTATAGGGAGACTAAAAGAGGGGAGAGAGAGGTCACTCAGTGGTGTTCAGCTGGTGGAGGGGCCGACCTGAGGGGTCCAAGGCAGCTTCACATACCTGTCTGCTCTCTGGGCAGCGTGGCTGGAAGGCTGGGCTAAGCCAGGACTGTCAAGCGGAGCACTACAGGTAGTCCCTCCAGCTGGTGGCCTCAAAACAGACAGTGAATGAGATGGAAGGCGCACAGCCTTTTATAATGAAAGTCACACAACATCACACCCACCATAGTCTACTGGTGACCAGTAGTCACAAGGGGTCAGATCCCATTTCTCAGTGGGAGGAGAGTCAAAGAATTTGTAGCCATCTTTAACCCACCACCTGAAGATGCGATTGCAGGATGTGCGGAAGTTCTCAAGTCATTTATTTATAGATCCAGTTCTTTACTGACTTGAACTGGTTCAAGAAAATTTTAGCAGTGCCTGAAAACAATGGGGTTATTTATTTATTTAATATTCGGTAATGGACAGAGCAGCGTGTCTGCAGGATTTACTACAGCAAATGTCGATTGAATATAATTACCGTAATTACAACACACGGACAAGGGGGGCCTCGAGCTGAGATCTGGGCCACTCTATTTGGCTTTTCTACAGTCATTTCTTTGTCATCTCTACAAAGCAGCCATTTATTCTTATGAAGGAGAAGGGATACCATGCCAATTAAATAGACTTGCCCGCACACCCACTTTTGCTTCTGAGTGTGTGAGTCCTGAGCAGTCCTCCAGTAGTAAGAGGCTTGGGTCCCCTTTCAGAAGACTGTGTGGTCCTGCCTTCTGGCCATCAAGACTCTCCCCTAGAGGGCATGGCCAGCCACTGTGAGAAGGAAAAATCTGGACCCATTCTGCCCAAGGCTTTATCTTTTTAAAAAAATTTTTAATGTTTATTTATTTTTGAGAAAGAGAGATGGAGTGGGAGCAGGAGAGGGGCAGAGAGGGAGGGAGACACAGAATCCGAAGCAGGCTCCCGGCTCTGAGCTGTCAGCACAGAGCCCGATGTTGGGGGCGAGGTGGAACTCACGCTGCGAGATCATGACTTGAGCCCAAGTCGGTGCTTAACCGACTGAGCCACCCAGGTTCCCTATCTTTTTTTTTTTTAATGTTTATTTTATTTTTAAGAGGAAGAGAGAGAGTTGGTGAGAGAGGGGCAGGGAGGGGACAGAGGATCTCAAGCAGGCTCTGCGCTGACAGCAGAGAGCCTGATGTGGGGCTTGAACTCCCCAACCATGGGATCATGGCCTGAGCTGAAGTCAGATGCTCAAGGGACTGAGCTCCCCAGGCGCTCCCAAGGCTTTACCTTTGTGTTTTGATAACCTTCCTGAGGGCTTAAGATGCTGTGGTCCAGTAGGAAAGCCCTCCTATGTACCCCCATCAGCACCCATTGGGTGCCCCAGGCCTACCTCTACCCATGGCGGGTGGAGGGAAAGAGGGATCAGGGCGGGAAGTCATTGTTCTCTTTCCTGCGTGGGGGCACGCAAGGGGTGTGATGGGCCCTTAGGACAACAGCCACAGGCAGGTCTGAGACACTGCGCATCACAGACATCACATGCTTTGAAGCCACGTAGAATAAAAGCATTATTGGTCTGGAGATCCAGGGACATGGGGCTTTCTTCCTAAATGAGGGAAATCAATACCTTTTTGGTGCCTTTGGTGTCAGGGAGGCGGTGAGTTCAAAGAATCTTGGACTGACTTAAATCTCTACCCCAACTTTGTTCCCTTTGTCTGAGCCCTGGTCTGGCTGCCTTCGACGCTATTCCCATAGAAGGTCAGATGGGATGAAGTTTTGGGTTGCAACTCAATGGTTTCTTTGTGTCATTTAACTTTACAGAAAATTTAATGCTTAAGAAAACTCAGAGGTATTAACACATCAGCTGTGAGAGGGGACTTTGTTGTTGTTGTTAATTGCCACTTTAACCAATATATTATGATTGAGTCCTAAGCAGCAGCAATAAGGTAAGACTGTGGTGTCACTCTCCAGATATTGGCATTTGCTGTCATAAATTCTGCACTGATGCTGCTTTGCCCATCACTGAATATAAAAAAATAACTCCGCTGCTTTTAGGCACTGCTCACATTTTTTTTTAAAGCCAGTTCAAGTCAGTAAAGAACTGGATCTATAAATAAATGATTTGGGCATTTCCACACATCCTGCAATCACATCTTCAGGTGGTGGGCTAAAGAAGGCTACAAATTCTTTGACCCTCCTTCCATTGACAAGTGGGGTCGGATTCTCCTCCCTCTGAAGCTGGCCAGACCCTGGGGACTGCCTGGTCACCAGTAGACTGTGGTGGGAGTGATGCTGTGTGGCTTTTACTATAAAAAGCTGTGCACCTCTGCCTTGTTTACTGTCTGTCTTGAGGCCACCAGCTGAAGGGACTGCTGTAGGTGCTCCATTTGACAGTCCTGGCTGAGCCCAGCCTTCCAGCCACGCTGCCCAGGCAGTAGACACATGTGTGAGGCTGCTTTGGACCCCTCGGTCGGCCCCTCCACCACTGCATGACCTTTGTCAAAGCCACATGGAAAGGAAGGATCATGTAATCCAAAGCCTTGTCCATCCAGATTCCTGACTGATGAAATCATGGAAGATTAAAAAAAAAAAGCAGCACCCCCTGCTAAATTTGGGGTCATTTGTTCATTGGCGATAGGTAACTGGGACGTGTGGTGAAATCTGGATGGGGCAGAAGACAGGGCCATGGTGAGAGGTGTGGAGGAGTTTAATGCAAGTCCAGGAGACAAAGGAGGGCTCCGTGTGGCCACGTCTTCTGTCTGCCTCATGCATTTTCTTTTCCCTCTGCCGGCCCTGCAGGGATTGGAATATCCATTCAAGAACGCAAACCACCAGGGTATATAAAAACAGGCTGCATTATTAAGCAGGCTTTCCAGAACAAGATGTTCCTTTGTTGTAATAATTCCTTGTGAGAATTTTACAAGGAAATAAGCTTTTCATGTCCGTGTAAAAGCTTCAGTTGGTATCAGGCCATATTATTAAATAAGGATTAAAAATAGCCCTGGAGTTTTTAAAGCATAATTCATATACAAGGATAAATAGTAAGTTCCATTTTGTTCGTCCGTGTACTTCTTATGACTTGATTCCACCTGCTGTGACAATGAATATGAACACGGCTAAGCCTTTGGCCAGAATTTAAAGCTAAGAGAAGTTTGATTCAGTGATTAAGCTATGTGGGTCAAGGGTGACCAACCACCTAATCCATCTGATAATACATTGATTGTTTCGGAGGTTGAAAAGAATAAATGCTATACATACCTGGGAACGTATTTAGGATTAATAGGCTTTTGGAAACGTTCAGATCTATGTTTCAAAATGTTTTAAGACCTAAAACATATTTCTTAGGATCTAGGTATAGCGATGAATTAAATTGTTCTTAAGTTCTAAGGGTATGGAAGAACGAGAGGCACATTTCAAAATAGAGCATATTTTGTGCGTGTGTGGACCAGTAAGAGATTTAATAAACATAATATGTCAATAAGGTGCAGCCAGTGGGCCCCCCCCTCCACTCCACTGGGGACAGACAGCCTGAACCACTGGCTGCGTGTGCAAACATCAGTCTTGAAGAGTGTTACCAAGAGTGCGTGCTTGTATTTATTTAAGAAAAAAAATACTCAGTCTTTCTTTTCTAAAATAAGCTTTGCTGCACTGATGATACATTTTTCCTTTATGGGCTTACAAGAAGTGGCAGGCAGATTTGTACCACAGGACATGCTAGCGTAACAGTAAACTATACCAAAAAGATAGGAAAGCCGGGGGCTTAATGACCTTTCCCTTCATTCTTCGTAAGTGTGGTGAACGCCAGGGTCTAGTCTACATTCTGCAAGGACCCTTCTTTCTGCTCTAGAGTTTGTTAGCGGTGCCTGGGTGGCTCAGTCAGTTAAGCGTCGACTTCGGCTCGCGTCATGATCTCACAGTTCGTGGGTTCATGTCCCACGTTGGGCTCTGTGCTGACAGCTCCGGGCCTGGAGTCTGCTTCAGATTCTGTGTCTCCCTCTCTCTCTGCCCCTTTCCTGCACTCTCTCTGCCCCTTCCCTGCGAGCTCTCTCTCTCTCTCTCTCTCAAAAATAAACATTTATTAGAGTTTGTTGATTGTTGTTGCTGGCTGTCCCGTTGCACCACTAGATGGCAGAAGAGAGAAGGCAAGAGACTAGACCATGGGCCGAAGGGGTGGGAAGGGGTGCTTTCACGTCCATGGAGCGCTCCCTCTGCCTTGCAGAAAAGTTAAAAACCAGAAGCCTTACGGATGGTCCGTATCTCCCAGTAGTCATGGCGATAGTACAGCTGGAATCATTGGGATCATTGGCTTTTCGCCTGCAAGAAGCCGATACAGCGCTTCCCGTTGACCTTGGCGGCTACCTTGGCTCTATAATCGGTGGTGATAACAGGAGCCCAGCAGGGCATGATCAGGCTTTCAGCTCAGCTGCCCACAGGCCCTCTTCCCTCCCAACTGCAGGTGGCCTGCTCCCCCGCCCACACTGCGAGGCTCCCTCCTGCACCTAGCTGAGAGGTGGGGGGAGGGCCCGTGAGGGTTCTACTTTGCCGGCATACACAGGCCTACACCATAGAGGAAGACAGGGGGAGGGTGGGCTGAGAAAAGCCTGTGCAGAGGATGCGGGCAGAAAAATGATCAGATCTCAGCAAATGGCTTGTCTTGTGCCTGAGAGGCAGTAAGACTGGCTTCCCTTAGTTCTAAGGGAGACCTGAAAATAGGGGTTCCACCTTCTGAGCAGGGGTGTCAGATGCTGTGGCTGCGGAGTAGAATCTCCCCAAAGAAAGCTTTCCTGCTTTTCCTGCACCTTACAGAAATTGGGAAATTAGCTAAGAATTTCGTGCCTTGCGGACTGGCACTCCCTGTTCCATTTCTATTGGCTCTTCCTCACCTTGTCTCTGTCACCCGCTTAAGGGGTTTATGTATCTTTTAGAACACTTTATCTTTCATAGGCTTCTTCTTCCCCAATTTGGAGGTGGTTTGGACATTTCTATAAAAGGTGCTCCATTAGTTCTTGGCATAGAAAATAATCTTCTGTTGTATCATGGTTTCCGTGGGAAAAATCAGTCAATATATCAGTTCAATGTACATCATCTTTCCCAGGAATGAAGTTTCCTTATTGAGAATGTCCTTCCCTTCAAAGGTATCGTGAGTCATATTTCAGTAATGAGGTTTTTTTTTTTTCAAACCTGTAGTCCAGGTTTTCAGAACTACAAGCCTATCACATACCTTACTCTGGTGACAGGTGAATTAGCTCTTAAAGTTTGTAGAGTATTACTAAGTTCTTATTTCCTGCATGGAGAGCATCTGAATATAAATGGAAAGAGTTAAAAATCCCCTGAAATTATTCAACTTATTCATGGAGGATACTGTGTGAAGTGGGTTTACGTCTCTGTATTTCTCCAACCCTATCCACTGTAGGCAGGATTTCAGAATGTTCTCGACACAATGAGTACCCACACTAGGTCAGGTGTGGAGTATAGCAAGCAAAACTCCAGAAGATGACCTTAAGCCCCAAGGTCACTGTCCCCTAGACCTTGTGTTGACGAGTCTTCTTGTCAACTTCTATACACAGTGTGGTAGAGCGCTAACCGTCAATGAGTTTTGGGAATCACTGATCCATGGATTGACTCCTGTGTTCATTCATTGGCTCAGCAAGCATTGTTAAGGATCCCAAATTTCATAAAATAAAATCTTTTTTAAAAATTATTTCTTATATAATTTTGTCTTTCGGAATGGGGTTTTTGGTTTTCTGGTTAAGGGCCTCCAGTGTTTTCTGCCATTTTTACCCTTGCGCCTCATTTTGTTGAGTAGATCTTTCCTTTATTGAAAAGAATGGACAGGACAGTGTTAAATCAATCTGTTCTCAGCAACCTCTTCTCTTGCCATTAGTTGGAGGATCCTTATGATCACGGTCTGGGCAGTTAGTGTCGTTTGGAACAGAAATGGAATCCAGGGGACCAGAGCAGGTCTGGTTTAGATGGTGCCTAAGGGTGGACTGGACAAGCTGAGGCACGTAGCTCACGTAGGTTCCATACCTAAGACCCAGTCAGTCCAACCCCCACTGTTTAATCCCCCATATGCCTTTCTTTTTGTACCTGTGTAGACGCCTTTATTTCAGCAACAAGTGAGAGCCCTCGCAGAGACCCGAATGTAGGGCACCTGCTTTCATTCCCATGGGACCTTTCTTCCCCGTAACTCCGGGCACTTTTATAAAGTTGCCTTCAGTGCGGGGTGGGGTTGGGACCTCTGCAGGTGGTTCGGAGCCAGAGCAAAGGGCTCACTCTGCGGCCCCTCCCTTGCTCGAGGGAGAATTTTTCCCACACTCCCATCTCTAAAGGCCAGTCCTCCTTGCCTCTTCCTTGTGGGAGCAGAGAGAAGGGTCTTGATTTCTGGATTCTCCACCTCTACTTTGGTTTCCCACCCCTTTAGTGGTTGTGGTCGGACCCACCTGGGGAAGAAGTTGTCGATACTCAACACAATCCAACACAGGTGTGTTGCAAGGTGCCTGTCCTCAGAGAAGACCAGGGTAATTGGTGTCAGCGGAGATTTTGCTCAAGAAAGGAAAACCAGGAGGGCTTTCTAGGTCTTTATGCTTAAAGCACGTGCCTCGCATGGGGCCATCCATGATGAGTACCACTTGTTATGATCATTACCTCCCAGTTGTCGTTTCTGGTTCATTTTCTTCTATGGAAAGTGCTGTGGCGAGGTTCTCACTTGGTGCGTTAAGGGGTGTGAAGTTCTTCCTTTTTCTGAGACCTTCCTGGAGGGGGATTGATGTTGGTGTCCCTTAGAGTTGCTTGGCACCACTCCACGAGACCCCCAGCGTAGACTGGAGCATGACTGTGTCCATGGCTGTCATGCTACGTGGCCTTCCTTGTGGCCCCTGGAGATTTTTCTTTTGGGTTCATTTGCCTAGGTTTGGTAAAAGCTTTCAGATGGTTCCATTTGTCGACTCTGACGTTTCCCTGGTGCTTTTTGATTTTTGATTCACCTTTGACACAGTGTAAAATGGTGCTCCTTGCTTTCCCTCCACCCCCGAACAGATGCCCATGGCCCCTTTGACCAGCCATCCTGCTTCTGGCTCTGCAGTCGTGGGATGAGACACGTTTCCGCTTCCTTCTTCCTTCAGAAGACTGTCCCCTTGTTTCCTACTTCCTGTAAACAGATCATGGGAGGTTGTTTGGGGTTCCGGCAGGGCCATCTAGACCCTTAGAGGCTCCAGATGGGGGCTGGGGCAGGGTGAGGGGCCTCTCTGATCCTGCTCAAGCTCACGGTGGGTGAGGGCAGAACACGCCTGGATACCCAGGGCCCAGGATTGACCGCAAGTGATCGGTGGCATTCCCCAAATCACAGCCAGATTATCTTCACCTTCCATTTTCTCCCCGAAATGGAGAGTGCTTGTCTTTTCCTGCACGGTGAATTTACCTTCAGGCACCCTAGTGTGAACTCTTTCCAAGTTATTCTGTACAAAGAGTCCTATTTTGTTGCCTCCTCTCTGAAGTCCAGTTGCCCAAGCCTTACTTTGCCCCTCAATGTAAAGGCGAAACACGCAATTCTGAAGGAACCGGACTTGCCTCTGTAGGATTTAGGGTCATAAATGAACATCTTTAGAAAACCCCAGCCTCTCCTCATGTGTCAGCACATCTGTCTCCACGGGACAGATGAAGTGACTCATCACCCTGACTTTGGACTGCTGCAGCCACAGGAGGATTTGCAACAAATTAGGGACACCGGTTTCCTGGCCACTTACCATAACTGCCCATTTTCGAAAACAGGAGGCTCGGAATGGTTTGCTCCTGGGCTAGTTTGGGGACAACTGTGTGAAGCTGATCTCTGGCTCACTGTCTTTTCTTGAGCAAAAGGGTCAGGGTTAGGGAATCCTGAAATAGTATAGGCCCCTCCTTCTCTTTTCCCAGGGGTGAGGGTGGGGAGGGAGTGACAATATTTGCCAAAACAAGCATGTGGCACAGAAACGACTTCCTTATAATAAAGTCGGGACATTAGTCTCAGCCTTGGCCAGCCTGTTTGGTGTTTCTCCTCATCTGGAGAGAAGCTCATGCCCTTGGCCTTAAGCCACAGGCCTTGCCTGTTGTGTCAGTCAGGCCAGGGCGTAGAATACAGTCTTAGGGACTAGCCATGGGGAAGTGGGGGAAGGGAGAGCTTCCATCTACTTCTGTAATGTCCGAAGCCCCCAAATCTCCCCATTAAAATTGCGAACATCTATAGGCCGGTACTGCGTGTCTCTGCTCACTGACAAAGAACTTCAAAATTCGGCACGTTCTGTGTCCTAGGAACCCCTGAACTTGGAAGGAACTCACCAGAACCGCAAGGAAATGCAAAATAAAACCTAATTGTTACAGTTGGGGTAGTTACTGTCCTGGGCATAGTTCCGATAACATTTTGTCATTTTAATAACTCTGTGTGTGTGTGTGTGTGTGTGTGTGTGTGTGTGTGTATTTTGGGCTCTGACTCTGATTTTCTTGCTTTTGAAGCTTAAGGCCAACCTTTCCTAACTTATACCTGATGGGGATTTTGTGTCCCCTGTTGATTCTTTTATCTCCTCTGACCAATGCCAGATGATCGTCTGGTTTGAACCCAAAGCTCATGAAGCCTTTGGTTTCTCTTTAGTCATGCCGGCTTACCTTCCGATCTCAGTGGGAAAACAGGGCGAGTCCGGGAAGGTCAGCAAGTTGCTGTGTCTTGGGTTTCTTATTAACCACAAAGATACAGGACAAAGTTTAGTAAATTTGCATTTAAATAAAAACGCCATCCCATTACACCGAGGGTCTGGCCTGGGGGACCCCTCATGTGTTATGCAATCACATCTCGTCTTTGCCGGAAGTCCGGTTTGGTGCTGGGAGCTGTTCCTTTGTTTACAGATCCTGCTGAAGGGCTAGAGACTTTCAGGGAGAGTCCGTTATTCCATCAGGTGCAACAATACAGGAGAAACGGATTACCTGCTGCCTACACATGGCTCCATTTGGGACCCTCGGGTGCTGTTTTTCTGTACGCCAGGCGTTTTAAAGCATCATATACAGTTGGCGTACATGCTGTGTTAGCGTCCAGGGCACAACGGAGTGTTTCAACAATGCTAACATGCGGCGCTCACGCCTGTGTGTGTGCTCACCTTCTGTCCCCGCACCTTATGACGGCGTCGTGGACAATAGTCCTCACCCCGTACTTTTCATCTCTGTGACTTATTTTATAACTGGGAGCTCATATCTCTTAATCGCCCTCACCCGTTTCACCCACTAGTTCTCTGTATTTAAAAGTCTGGTTTTGTTTGTTCGTTCGCTCATTTGTTTTGGATTTTTAGATTCTGCACATCAGTGAAATCAGGTGGTGTTTGTCTTTCTCTGTCTGACGTATTTCCCTCAGCATGATACCCCTCTAGGTCCATCCCTGTGGTTGCACATGGCAAGATCTCATTCTCTCATGGCTGAGTGGTATTTCATTATGGTACACCAAATGATTTAATTTGAGATTATGAGTATCCTTCATAACTCTAGCTGTGTAGTATAGCTGTAGTCATTAATGTGGCTTCTCAAAAGTACCTCGAACCTTCTGGAAGGAGATCTCACAAGGACAACTTTATAAAGTGACATCGAATAAAACAAGGCAAGAGTGTTGATCTGCTTTCAGCTCATGAGCACACATTGTAGGAAGGTGTCGGAAGGGCCATCAAAGTGGACGTTTTCATGTTGTGCACGAGGAAACGGACAGTGTCAGTTTGTGGGAACGTTAATGGTTGCTAGGGCTGGTGCCTTCCCTGGGAAGCAAAGAGTAGCCACTACCACTTTCTAGATGGTTCTCTGAGATTTAGGCTTCTGTGGAAAGCTGGTGCAGGCATCTTCCAGATCTCACAAATCATGCTGCACAGGTGACCCCTTGCCTTTCACCTGGAAAAGTAACCAGAAAGCTTCAGCCTTATGCCATCATTAAAAAAATTTTTTTTCTAATGTTTCTTTTATTTTGAGAGAGACAGAGAGAGAGTGAGAGTGAGAGAGAGCATTCCAAGCAGGCTCCACACTGTCAGCAGAGAGCCTGGCATGGGGCTCGATTTCACAAATCGTGAGATTATGACCTGAGCCGAAACCAAGACGCTTAGCAGACTGAACCACCCAGGCGCCTCTGCCTTCTTTGAAATATTAAAAGGAAAGCATCCTAAAATCTGCATTCATCCTAAAAACTCTGTCTCACAAGAATTCGCTCAATAACTATTAAGATACTTCTGATTAATTGGCTAGTTCAGTCTGAACAAAAAATACTGTAGAATGCCTCTCCCCCTTCCTGCCCTGATCATAGAGCTTTCATATGTTGGTCATTGAAAGCAACTGGTGTCTCTGAGGCACGAGATTTTCTTCTCTGTCGATAGTTCTAGGTCTCTGGCTTCCTCAAAACTTACAAACATTACAAAGAAAATAGAGAGAAAGCAAGTACCATTTTTTTTTTCAGGTAGCTACATGTTTCTAAAGACTTTTGTGAAAGAGCTACAGAAATCTGAGCAAATTGGGAAAAGCTGAATCAGGACCCTTCTAGAGAAAATTAGAATTTTTTTTCATTCTGCTCTCCTACCCACTGTGCTTTCTCCCTTCTCTTGGCATTGTTCTTCAGTGAGAATTAAGATCATTAATTGTTATTTTCCTAACATGAGTGGAGTGCACACATTTCAGCTGCTGGTCTTGAGTCAGGATGCCTTTTTAAAAAAATTTTTACTAGTTTATTTATTTGTGAGACAGAGAGAGACAATGTGAGCAGGGGACGGTCAGAGAGGGAGGAAGACACAGAATACGGAGTAGGCTCCAGGCTCTGAGCTAGCTGTCAGCACAGAACTCGACTCGGGGCTTGAACCCACAAACCATGAGATCATGACCTGAGCCGAAGTCTGACGCTTAACTGACTGAATCACCCAGGCATCCCAGGATGCCTTTTTTTAAAGCCATACTGTTCAGCTTTTGGGATCGGGTTGTTGAAGTGTTTGGGACCTGGTTGTTGAAGTGCCTAGGACGGAAAGACAATGCCCTCTTTGTTCCTTTTAGTGTGGGGTCTAAGAGGGGACTCAGGGGTAAGGAGACCAGAGTACCCTAGTTTATCCAGGACTGGCTTTTTAAAAATAATTTAAAAAAATGTTTTATTTATTTATTTTTTTGAGAGAGAGAGAGCACAAAAGCAGGGGAAGGGCGGTGGGTGGGGGGCAGAGGGTCTGAATTGCGCTCCAGGCTCTGTGCTGACAGGCTGACCTCAGTGAGCTCGATGTGGGGCTTGAACTCAGGCACCACGAGATCATGACCTGAGCTAAAGTCAGATACTCAATCAACTGAGTCACCCAGATGCCCCACGACTTTACCGGTTTTAAAATAAAAAATCTAGGTACCTGGAAAACCTTGAGTGGGTGGCAGATCGGGGAAGGTGAAGTCCCCTACAGGAGCTAAAAACTAACTTGTGACATTTTCCTTCAGAACCCAGTTGGGGATAGATGGGGTGAAAGTGAAGGCGGGGAGTCTGAATGTGCATCTCAAGACCACTAGAGGGCGCCATCAACCTCCTGAAGTTGTTTATAGCATGATTCTGCAGGGGCCTTTTGAAAAGGCAGGTTCTAAAATCTGATGCAGGGCTCAAACTCATGACCTGAGCTGAAGTCAACTGACTGAACAGGCGCCCCCAGGACATGCACGTTTGATAGCCTTGATCCAGCTTCATTTTCTGTCCCAACCAGAGTTTGTCCTTTGCACTTCCTTCTAATATGCATTTTCTCATTATTATGGATTCCCCCAAGCCACCTACAATCCTTACTGGAAAGAGATGGGGTAAAACTAACAGGCAGACCTTTACTCTGAGGAAGGACTTTGCTGGAGCTCCATTTAAACATAGGCCAGTGTCCAGAGTGGGATGGAGGGGACGCACTCTGGCCGACTCTGGGATTCAGATCCTGCTGTGTGGCCTTGGGCAAGTTACTCTACCTCTCTGTGTCTTTGTTTTCTCACCTGTAAATGGAGATAGTAATAGAGCCTCCATCTAATAGGCTTGCTGTCAGGATTGAGTTAGTATGAGTAAAGTGTTTGGAAAAGTGAATGGTAGAGTGTAATGTTATGTTAGTTGTTACCATCAGCATCACTGTTTTACAACATAGCCATTCTGTTCGTAATGACACTTGTAAAAGATTTAGGATCTGGGATCGTCTTAAGGACTTGGGTGAGTTATTTTGAGAAGGTACATTTAATTACGTGTCTTCTTTTTAGATGGAGAGGTGGGACAGAAATCCCAAGGTAACTTCCTAACCAGTACTGATCTGTCACCCTAAATCCTGTGAGGCAGACACTCCAGCAGGCCAGACTTTGTCCCCAACTGGGAAGATTGTCCTACTTGGCAGAGCTTCTCGCTTTTCCTTTTGATCCCAGGAGTAATATGGAGGATCAGAGAGAAATCATGGTCTTAGTTGAGAGTGATATATGGATCTACAAATGAGGAGATCCTGGTTTCTGTCCCGTTTCTGTGGTACCATTCACACTCAGAGGGGGGCAGTTCGTGAACCCCACCACTGACTTTTAAAAAAATTTTTAATAATTGATTTATTTTTTTGACAGAGAGAGACAGAGCATGAGTGGGGGAGGGGCAGAGAGAAAGGGAGACGCAGAATCTGAAAGAGGCTCCAGGGTCTGAGCTGTCAGCACAGAACCTACGAGGGGCTCGAACCCACCAACTGTGAGATCATGACTTGAGCTGAAGTCGGGCAGTTAACTGACTGAGCCACCCAGGTGCCCCTTTTTTCTTTTATAAAAAAAAACCCAAACATCTTTTTTAGTAGTTTATTTTTGAGACAGAGAGAGACAGAGCTCGAGTGGGGGAGGGGCAGAGAGAGAGAGACAGAATCTGAAAAAGCCCACCACTGATTTTTAACTGCTTCGCTTTCCCAAAGGCGCCATAACTGCTGGGAGGGGAAAGGCGGCTCATGTCTTCCTTGGCTCTGCAGAGCCTGGCGAGTTTGCCAGCTCGTGGTGACTCCCGCCGCCTGCCCCCACCCCTGCGGCCACAGCCCCGGTTTATCCATTAACTCTTCCAGGGATCTGATAGTCGCAAGCATTCAGGTATCAGCTACCTAATCTGATCAGTTGATTTCTTCACTCTATGCTGATGTTCTGGTTAGGGAAGAGCAAAACCCTGCTTCTAGATAATCTATGAGGACATTTATAATGTTGTTCTTCCCCTAAAAATATAAGGCTGTCCTCTGGGGCCACAGTATGGTGACTGGCTGTTCTAGCCGGCCTGGGGCCTGGAGGTGGGGGGAGGTGCTGAATTTCCCGTTTCAAAATCAGGACAGTCCTGGGCACACCAGGGTGAGTTTGTGACCCTGCGATCATCATTTTGAGTGGGTGGGGAGGGGAGCCCCATGACAGGCAGTCTGGGGGGGAGATGCTTGAGGACAGAGGCCACTGGCCCTGTGGTGGATGTGCTCCGGGACAATGTGTGGTTTTGTGTCTTTAAAGGAACCCTAGGTGATGAGGCGTTTGCTAACTTCGGAGGACAGTGGCCATTTCCTCCACCATGGGAGGTAGTTTTTAAATTTTTATTTTTTATATATATAGAGAGAGATTGGGGGAGGGGCAGGAGAGGGGGGACAGAGGATGTGAAGCGGGCTCCGAGCCGACAGCAGAGGCGAGTTTTTGTGAAATGCAGTCCACAGGCCTGTCTCTGTGCTGTGGACGCTGTTGCGGGAGGAGGCAGAAGATGAACCGTGTTACACACACCGTATGGGAGCAGTCGACCACCTGTTGTTCTCGGAAGGCAGACGCGGCCCACACCGAAGGAATGCAACGGACAGGAAACAATCTGTAGACAATCTGGAGCTCAGCCAGGTGGAGCGGAACTCCATTGTGAGCAGAGTTCAGCAAAGGACGAAAGAAATGCCCAGCAGAGAGTCTCAGAAAGGGAGGCCCTACTGGAGGGAGGCAGGAGTTAGATGGTAGCCAGGTGGTGGACAGAGGTATGTAGGAGGGTGACATGGGATAGTGGAGAACATGCAATTGGCCAGAGAGAGAACAGCATTTGAGGAGAGTAATTAGGTCGACTGGTATGTTAGTGGAAAGTGTCAACCTTGAACACACAATAGACAGTTATTTCACTAGTAAAATGGGTATATTCGGGAATGGCAGAGGGATTGGAATTTGGTATATGTAAGCTATGGCAAAACCACAGGTAAGTCCAGACAACAAGGAAAGAAACATTACTTTGGAGAGAAAAAGGAGGGACTTGCACTGCTTTGAGTGAAATCCCGTTGGAGAAAAGTGAGAGTTCTGGATGGTGACGGTTTCTCATTGGCTGCATTGTGGCAGTCTCTCATTGGCTGAGTTGTGGCAATTTCTCATTGGCTGAGTTTTGTAGCAGTCTCTCATTGGCTGGGCTGTTGCTGGGTGAAGAGAAAATCTTCTCTGCTTCTGCTGAGGTAGAAAAGCTGGTTTCTTCCAATGGGAAGGTGCAGGGGATGCTTCTTTCTCTTGGGTCTGCAATGGAATTGGTTGGACATAGAACTCTTTTTTTAAGTTGGTTTTGAGAGAGGCAGAGAGAGAGAGGAAGAGGGAGAATCCCAAGCAGGCTCCACACCATCAGTGTAGAGCCTGATGCGAGGTCGATCCTTGAGATCAGGAACTGAGATGAATCCGAAGTCCTTGCTTAACGGACTGAGCCACCCAGGCTTCCTGGCATGAGAACTTTAAATGAGGTTTTTTTTATTCAGGGTCACAGAAGGAGAAGACAGAAGGAAGAGGGAAGGTGCAACAGATGATTGAACGTTTCCGTTTGTCAGCCATTGTTTTCTATAACATCTAATTAATTCTCACCCAACCCGAAGGGGTAGGTACTGTTATCCTTATGTTGTAAATGAGGACAAGCTGCAAGAGGTTAGGTACTTTGCCTTGGTCACTCTGCTGGGAGAGCAATGTACTGTGAATTTGCATTTGAACAACATTCCAGCAGTGTGATCTAAGATCTAAGGAAAATGACATCTTATCTGGGTGGTTCTGGAGATAGAAGAGATCAGAGGAGCTAGGATCCTTAGGATGAGAGACCAGCAGGAGGCTGCAGCAGGAATTTGGGTGGGAGGCTCTGAGACCCAAGCCGGAGTGATTACAAAGAAGCCATCACTGTGCGTGGAGGACAGACTGGTGTTCAGATAAAGGGTAGCAAAGACTGGCTTCCATCTTGAGGACTGGGAAAGATGCTGGGACCATTGACTGGATCCATTTTGGGAGAATAAGAAAAATCTTTGTTCCCCTAGTCCTGTCTGTGTCTTAGGGCAAGTTACTCAGCCTCTCTGAGCCTCAGTTTCCTCCATCTGTAATATGGGAGTCACTATAAGGTGTCTTACAGGAGTTTGAGAGGATTAAGTCCGATAATGGTTGTAAATGGTTTAGAACCATATTTAAAATCAGAACAGGTGTTCAATGAGTATTTGCTCTTACCAGTTTTGAAAAAACGTCTGATTTTGGAGGACATTTTCTTCAAAAACATTCTCATTTGACAAGGAAGTGATAGGCTCATTCGTTTCTCTCCTACGTGGTTATAATCACTTTTCTTCATACAGATCTGCAGCTCTAGCGTGTAGACCTAAAATCCTGGTGGTGCTTCTTTTATGGTGTGGAATTCACTGTCCCCCAGTGACAGTGGACAAAAGACCGCCGGCAATCGCTCTGGTTTCCTTAGTGCCAACTGCAAAAGTCAGGAAGGAGATCAGAGGCCTTTGGTGTCATTTCCAGAAAAGAAAGTTCCCTTGGGCTTGTCGGCCCTGCCATCGGTCAGGGCCAGCACATCTGATGTTCTTTCCTCTGACCTTTCCCCAAGAGGTAACTCCCCATGACATGAGTGCCAGCCCCGGGCCCTGCTCTTTTGCATTCTGGCTGAAGATGCGTTTGCTTTCGCAATTAAGAAAACGACCTCGGTTGTTAATTTTCACTTGGATTAGATAGAGGAGGCGTTACTTTTGGAGGGAAAAATATCTGTGGCTTTTTAAGGACTACACAGTTTGGCACGAAAATCACACTAATTGAGCCTTGTTAAAGAGTTCCCTAAATTCCATAATTGTCTGTTCTGATGCGCCCCAGTTTGGAAGAGTAATGACGATCATAGCTGCCCTTTATTGGTGCCCGGAAGACCCAAGTATCATGCCAAGATGCCGCAAGGCATCTGTCTCCTTATCCCTGTTCTTAAAATAGAGAAGCTGAGGCTCAGGGAGAATGCATGAATTGCCCAAGGTCACTCAACTCAGTGTAAGTGGCTTGGGGTTAGAGTCCACAGTGGCTCTCCCTACTCCAAGGTCTGCACCCCGTCCCCTTGACCATACTGCCTCAAAATAGAAATGTCCGTTTATCAGGGAAATGAAAGGAGCCACGCCATTTTATTTTTTAATTTACAAGAGTATTCAAAATCAGGAAGTCTCAGATCTATTTATTTTATTTTTATTTAAACAAAAATTTTCAATGTTTTTTTTTGAGAGAGAGAGAGAGCATGAGCAGGGGAGGGGCAGAGAGAAAGGGGGAGACTCAGAGTCTGAAGCAGGCTCCAGGCTCTGAGCTGTCAGCACAGAGCCTGACTTGGGGCCTGAACCCATGAACTGTGAGATCATGACCCGAGTGGAAGTTGGACACTTCACCCACTGAGCCACCCAGGCGCCCTTCAGAGCTATTTAAATATCACATTTTAAGTCAAACCATTAGATCAGGAGGCTGGGGGAGGATTTTATAGCGCAGCTCAGGCCCTTCCTCCCTCCCTCTCTCTTACCTCCGCCCTCCCCCCCACCTCCTGGCCTCCAGTCCCCTTCTATTCTCTTCCCTCCCCTTAGCTGTCCCTCTCCATGGGTAATGTCGTAGTAGGAAGAATTTGGAGCATCTGGAAGGGAAATGTTCAGAGAAGTTGGTCCAGAAAAAAGTGAGTGGGGAGCGGCCGGGAGGCATTCTCTGAAGCCGATCAGGCTCCAGGGGTTTTCGAGTGTTTACTGCATGTCAGAAACTCTCTCGGGGCCCGTGGAAGTGAAGATGGGTCCCTGACTCCAGACAGCCCCTGTGTTGAGGGTTAGAGCGATCTTACTTCCCCCTCTCCCCCTCCCCCTCCCCTTCCCCTCCCCCCCGCCCCCCCAGTTTCCGATGGGAGCAGGAAAAGACCCAGTGGGAACACCTGCCTCGTGCCACTTCCCACAAGGCTTTCTCCCTGGGAGGGGACAGGTTCCCCAGCCCTGACCTCCCAATGGCAGGCCTGGGTGCACACAGGGCGGGGTGGGCTGGGAGGCACGGGGTGCTCTCGCCCCCCCCCCATTTCTCTGTTACGAGCATCAGGGAGTCCTCATGCTAGTGTCGATGATGGTCAGGCCCCCACGTACCATGAAGGGTGTTCCTTAGACCCCAGAGTCAGATGTGTGTGCAGGGAGCCTACGTGTGCCCAGGGAGGGGGCCCCCCTCTGTGGAGAAGTCCAGAGGAGACACGCTGAGCCGGATGAGGGCTGAGTTTGCCGCCCGAAGGCTCAGGCCTCTGTGCTTGGCCTTGCACTGTCTGTCCGACGGCCACCTCCCAAGTGTGTGAGGCCAGCGAGTTTCTGGCAAAAGACACAGGAGGCATTCGGTGGGACTTGAGGGAGGGAGTCCCCGCCTGTCTGGTGGGCTCTGGCTCTTTCTCTCTGGTGCAGCCATGTCTGTCCAGACTTCCACTGGGGTCGGCTGCCCACAGAGGAGGGTCCTGGCGCATCGCCTGGACCACACTGTCCTTCTCAGAGGAGAAGGTGGCTGCCCACCGCCTCTGCACATCCCACTCTGCCTCCTCGGGTCGGCGACTGTTTGTGCTCAGCCTACGTTCCTCCAGAACGTCTGGAACAGAACAGCCCATCATGCACTGCTTTTCTACAAATCCCTGTGATGGAGCCCAGTGAGCGGTCGCCCCCACACCCCTCCCGGTGTTCTGCAGGGAAACGTCCTGCACACAGGATGCCTGTCCTGCCAGCTCTCGGAAAAGGGACAATTAGAATATTACTGATTTATTGCCTCTTCCTTGACCTTCTCTCTGTGCACCCTAGTTGTCTTTCACTACATTTGGGTAGAGTAGGGAAAGTGCTTCCTTCACAGAATGTGTTTAACATTTAGGCCCATATAGAATTTTCTAGAAATAAAGGTAGAGCCAGGGGTGCCAGGCTGGCTCAGCCGTGGAGCATTCAACTTTTGATCTCAGTGTTGTAAGTTCGAGCCCCGTGTTGGGTGTACAGATCGTTTATTAATAAAATAAAAATCTTTCAAAAGAAAAAGAAGAAGATAGAGCCAGAGAGGTGGAGAGTCAGGGCGGTGGGAGGGTGGTCTGCTCTGGAGGAAAGGAGAGGGTGAGGCTCTGAGGAGCCGCCATTGATACTTTGAACAGGCTGTCACCCCCAGGTCAGGTCTGGACCAGGATGCCAGGAGTCCATTTGGTCCCTTTAAATAGCCGGGGGGTGGGGGGGG
>NC_043704.1:11880355-11960146 GCF_006229205.1 Suricata suricatta | reverse complement strand
AAAGAAAAAGAAGAAGATAGAGCCAGAGAGGTGGAGAGTCAGGGCGGTGGGAGGGTGGTCTGCTCTGGAGGAAAGGAGAGGGTGAGGCTCTGAGGAGCCGCCATTGATACTTTGAACAGGCTGTCACCCCCAGGTCAGGTCTGGACCAGGATGCCAGGAGTCCATTTGGTCCCTTTAAATAGCCGGGGGGTGGGGGGGGGAGTCACTTTCACGGAAGGTGGGGGCGTGGGGGGTGTCGCTTCCATGTAGCCCCAGCACAGCACCGGAGAAGTCATTTGCTTGAAGCAAAAAGCAGTGGAAGGAAATTTCAAAAAATTGTCTTTATTCCCGACACATTCTGAATGTTCACAGGGTACATGGGAGAAGTTCTAATTTGAAGAGGCCTGAGGTGAGGGGGAATTTTCAGCGACATGTGGACCCTTCGCCTCAGCCCGAGGGGCTCTGGGCCAGAGAGGGGGGCGCAGGCCGGGACCCGCAGAATTACAGAAATTCTCGAGGCCACAGGAGCTTCTCGGCACCTGTCAGTGGCACGGATGTCTTCCTTTCGAGCATTCCCGTCACAGACGCTCAGGAGAGTCACATGTGAAAGACACACGTGCCATCCCGGGTTGTCCAAGTCCCTGGGTCTCCCCTGGAAACAAGACACTCCGATCTCTCAAACGGCTTACACTGATTTTATCAGAAATGTGTACACACAGAAATCTCCCCCTGGGGGCTGACACTCCCTGCCGAGATAGTTTTGCCCAGAGTGTAATTAGCCCTAGAGAATTAGCAGCAACGGAAATTTAAACTTTATACCGTAAATTATGGCGACCGTTGGTTATTCACTCCTACCGCCTGAGTATTTCTCCCATCATCCTGCCTGGTTAATGAACATGACCAACATGAGACCCTCCCAGTGTTGCGCAGTCCTGGGCTGTGGAGATGGCCTGTCTCCGCCTGGAGGGTTGCTGGCGTGTCCCAGCGCCAAAGCACATTCAAGTCATCAAGGCAGGCAGCAAGGCATCCTGGGAACTCCTACCACGTTTGGGTGACCCCCCTCGTGTACAACAGACTGAGACAGGAAAGTGTTTCCAGAGCCACTGAGGATGAGGCGACCCTTCCTGTGTAAGTGCTGTTTTGGCAGCTGGCTGACCCTCTAGAACTGGCTGATTCTCTAAAATGACTGATGGGTGCTCCGCCCACAGGCACGTGAGGCCGCCGGGGCCGCGAAGCCGGGGACCGCAGAATTCTCTCCCCTTCCGGTCCACTGTGGTGGCGCCTTCGCGTAAAAGTAACCGTTCCCCCACTCGAACAGCTTCTCGGGGAGGAAGCGTTCCTGCCACCTGCGAGAGGTTGCTGCGACCTGTCCGAGACATTGCAGCCTCGGGGTTGCGTCCTTGCAATGCGTCGCTCTACGTGAGGACAGAGTGCACAGGGAGCCTTATAGTAAAGGTCCCTGCCCTGGTAAGGACAGGGAAGGGAAGGGAAGGACGGAGAAACTAAGGTGTACAAAGTATCCGAAGTATGGTAGGAAAGGCAAGGTGCTAGGAATGTAGGGTATTAGGGTCCCTTGAAAGAACCTGATTTAAACAAGGCAATCAAAACAGGCTTCTCGGAGGTTAACTTACAACGACCTGCCGTTCGAGAAGATGCTTGACATTGGTGGAAGGGAAGGGTGGCAAAGGAGACCATCACAGACCTAGGGGGTGCAAGTGCAAAGGCCCTAGGAAGCAAGCACTTTCCCTTGAATAGGAAGTTGAGGCAAACTGTGGCAAAAACTTCGAAACCACATAGGAAACGGAATAAGATAAAGTTGAAAGAGTAAAGCAAGCATCATTCATTCAGAACTTTGTAGGCCAAGTTAAGAATTTGTATTAGAGGCGCCTGGGTGGCTCAGTCGGTTAAGCTTCTGACTTGGCTCAGGTCAGGATCTCTGGTTTGTGGGTTCGAGCCCCGCATCGGGTTCTGTGCTGACAGCTCGGAGCCTGGAGCCTGCTTCGGATTCTGTCTCCCTGTCTTTCTGCCCCTCCCTTGCTCGTGGTCTGTCTGTCTGTCTCTCTCTCTCTCTCTCTCAAAAATAAATAAACATTTTTTAAAAATTAAAAAAAAATAAAATAAAATGACTGATGGCTTCCAGTTCACTAGCTGTGTGGCTAGTGACAGTCCTGTTTGGAGGCCACATCGGGCGGCGGCGTGGGGCAGGGTGCACTTGTGCTTTCTCCCTGCCTTCAAAGCTCTGGGCCCTGCCCACCCCGCCCCCCTCCGGCCACACGTCTCTCTCAGGTTCTAGCAGTTTCAGAAAGGAGCCTGTTACCAGTTTTCTGTCTGTGCAGAGTCAGGTGACAAAGGCAGGTTTTCCTTTTTTTTTTTTTAATTTTTTAGTGTTTTTTATTTATTTTTGAGAGACACAGAGAGACCGTGTGAGCAGGGGAGGGTGAGAGAGAGAGGGAGACACAGAATCGGAAGCAGGCTCCAGGCTCTGAGCTAGCTGTCAGCACAGAACCTGAGGGCTCGAACCCATGAACTGTGAGATCATGACCTGAGCTGAAGCTGGACACTTAATGACTGAACCACCCAGGTACCCCTCCTTTTTTTTTTTTTAATTAAAAAAAGTTTTATTTTATTTTAGAGAGAGCGAGAGACAGAGCATGAGCAGGGGAGGGGGAGAGAGAGAGAGAAGACACAGAACCTGAAGCACGCTCCAGGCTCTGAACTGTCAGCACAGAGCCTGATGTGGGGCTTGAACCCACAAACTGTGAGATCATGACCTGATCTGAAGTCGGATGCTTAACTGACTGGGCCACCCAGGTGCCCCAGGTTTTACTTTTAAAGAAAGTATTATTGCTTCTGATCCCTTTACTCATCCTGAAGAAGTAGCTGCCGGGATTCAGGAGGTGGCCAGAAGGACAATTTCGGGGAGGAAACACTGACCTGAGCTGGGGACTGTCAGAGAGACGGAGCAAGGCAGAGACCCGGGTGATGTAATTCGTCTCCAGAGGCCGCGGCAGAAAGCGGCCTGTTCCCAGGCTTGGAGGGCTCTGTCAGGGTGAGCCCCGTCCACGCACCAGTGCTGGCAGAGACGCTCTGGCCCAGCAGTGATTTGGCTGCATTCAGGATGAGTTCTAACAGGATCCCCGAGGTTAGAGAGACAAGGCAGAGGGAGAAAGAAGACAATTACCCCGCTCCGCACAACTTATCTTAGACTTTACCGTGCTTAGTGTAACCACTATAAAAGTAAGAGGTTTAGAAGCTGCGAGCGAGTCAGGACTGGCCAAAATATGTGGCTTTGTGTCCTTGTGATTTCATGTCCCCGCCCCCCATTGGCTTGATTCTGCCCAAACCTGCAGGGGTGAAGAAAGTGCCATGATTTAAGAGGGGTCCTTGCCGCGAGCTGCTGGGAGTTTTGTGTAACTCAGCTCTGCTGGCTCTTCTTGCTCCAGAACAGAGTGAGGGGGTGCTGGATTGGCCTTCAAAATGGCCGAGACGGGGTAGGACCCCGAGGCAGGGAAGGCAGCCCAGCAGGGTGCTGTTTCAGGGCCCACCCGCTGGGGAGTTATAATGACCACCCAGTGGTGGGGAGTCCTGACTGGACACCTCCCCATCCCTCCGGCTCCAGAAGCTTCTTCAGGCTCCAGCCGGGGGAGTCCCCAGCCTTTTCTCTCTCATAGGTGGACAGGTCAGCACATGCCTGAGGGGGAGGGGGAGGTGCAGAGGGTGGGCTCGTGTGAAGCAATCACCTGGAGCTTCGGGACTCTGAATTCAGTGCTCTGAGTCCGTTGGTGCCTCTTTGTGGACACGACGTCCACCTTCATGGGTCCCTGGTCACCAGTATGACATCATCTTGGAAGAGCTTGTTAGAAAATCATATTTTCCTGGGCCCCAGGCAAGACTTACCGAATCCAACTCTCTGCAACTTTGTTTCATTCATATTTTGCCTTAAAAAAAAAACTATTAAAGTAAAGCATGCAGTAAAGTAAACCAATCTTAACACTCCACCACTTGAAATACGAAAGAATGGAATCTTGCCATTTGCAACAACGTGGATGGAACTAGAGTGTATTATGCTCAGTGAAATTAGTCAAAGAAAGACAAGAATCATATGACTTCACTCATAGGTGCAATTTAAGATACAAAACAGATGAACAGAAGGAAGGAAGCAAAAATAATATAAAAACAGGGAGGGAGGGGAACTAAACCTAAGAGACTCTTAAATACAGAGAACAAACTAAGGGTTGTGGGTGGGGGGATGGGCTAAATGGGCGAGGGGCGTTAGGGAGGACACTTGTTGGGATGAGTACTGGGTGTTGTGCGTAGGGGACGAATCTCTGGATTCTGCTCCTGAAATCATGATTGCACTAGATGCTCACTAACTTGGATGTAAATAAAAAAAAAAAAACCAAACACAACTCTGCCACTTGAATATACCCGTGTAGCCACCACTGGGGTCAAGATGTAGGACATTTTAGCACAGAGGAGATGCCCTCCTGTCCTTCCTGGATAATAGTCCCCCTGCAGGGGCAGCCCCCCATCATCTAGAGAAGCTTGCCTGTGTCTGAGATCCATTGAGTCTGCTTTCTTCCTCTCAACACGATGTGTATTAGACCCATCCACGCTGTTGCTTATAGTAATAGCTAATTTTTTCCCAGTGTGATGTAGCATCCTATTGTATGAATATACTACAGCTTATGTACAATGAATAGATAAGTTGTAATGTATATATATTTTTTAGTATTTCTGTCTTGTCTTTATTTATTTATTTTTAATGTTTATTTAATTTTGAGAGAGAGAGAGTGACAGAGTGTGAGTGGGGGAGGGGCAGAGAGAGAGGGAGACACAGAATCTGAATCAGGCTCCAGGCTCCAAGCTGTCAGCACAGAGCCTGACGCTCCAACTCATGGACTTCGAGATCCCGACCTGAGCCGGTCAGATGCTAAACCGACTGAGCCGCCCAACCGCCCCTATTTATTCTACTCTTGGTAGCATTCGGCTTGTTTCCAGGTTTTGGTTGTTCTACCAAAGCTGCTAAGAACATTCCCAGGAGCGTCTCGTGCCCATCAGTACTCCATTCTGTTGGGAGTAGAGTCTCTGTGTCGTCAGGTTTACACTTAACGTTGGGAGATAGCGCCAAACACTTCTTTGTGGTTGTGCCGTTTGCCCTCTGAGCAGCAGTGAATGGCAGGTCAGTAGCTCCCTGCTCTTGTCCACACTTGGTGGCGTCAGATTTTTTCATTTTGGCCGTTCTGGGAGGTGTACAGCCCCGTCCTGTTGTGGCTTTACTCTGCATTGCTCTGCTGCCTGAAAATGTTAGGAACATTTTCATGTGCTTATTGGCCCATTTGGATTTTGTCGGTCACCAGGGAGGCGTGTGTGGATGTGTCCTGCCCTCGGTCACCAGGGAGGCGCCACACCACCTTCACTACCTTCTCAGTATAAGCGCTGTCTGTTTCTGCTGCTCCCGGAGCCGGAGGAGGGACATAAAGGTTTTACAGGGTCCAGGAGGGATGGTGTCTCGGTGGGAGAGTCTGCTGGTGTGTTTCTAAGCTCCATCATTTTGGGAAGAGGTGTCCAGTCCTCCTGCAGAGGACTGCGAGACAGAGGTGGGGGGGAGGGGCACGCTCTTCCTTTGTGCCTTCGGTGACACGGGGCGGGGCGGGGGGTCCCTGTCTGTCCTTCCCTGTGTGAACCGTGCTGCTTGTGATCATTAACACGGTTGTGATCGTAACGGTTTCATGCCCGTGCGTTGCAGAATCTGGCATTTCCAGCTGTGAGCCTGGCTCTGATAAAGCTTTCTTTTCCCACTTAGGCTGGATACGATGGTGAGAGTATCGGGAATTGCCCGTTTTCCCAGCGCCTCTTTATGATTCTCTGGCTAAAGGGTGTTATATTTAACGTGACCACAGTGGATCTGAAGAGGTAAGTGGAGGTTTCCGCAGTATCAGAAACAAGTGGACTGGCTTCCCGGCACACGTGTTCACACCCCACCCACTCACACCCACTCACACTCACACCCTATACGCACAGAACGCCCACACACGCCACACACTCACACTCTCTCACACGCACACCCTATACGCACAGAACGCCCACACACGCCACACACTCACACTCTCTCACACGCACACATTCAAAGCTCAGGCACGCCCACACTCTCACTCACTCCTAGAACCCACAGGTGACATCGAGGCACGGCTGTCCTCGGTCAGGACCCTGCACTGAAGCCTGAGTGTGGGCTCCTCAGGGGTTAGAGGATCCGGTCAGACATAACCAGGGAGGAGCTGGGGGCACCGTAAGGGAACTGCTCCCCAAGTTACTGGTCAGCTGAGAACCTCCCAAAAGCCCATGTGAGTAGCTGTCCTGGGGATACTGGAGACAGCTGGCTTTCTTACCCCCTGCCCAGACGAGAGCCACACTTTCACTGAAAGCAGGACATCTTGGGGCGCCTGGGTGGCTCAGACTTCAGCTCAGGTCATGATCTCACGGTTCGTGGGTTCGAGCCCCACATGCTCTGTGCTGACAGCTCAGAGCCCGGAGTCTGCTTCAGATTCTGTGTCTCCCTCTCTCCCCTGCTCATGCTCTGTCTCAGAAATAAACATTAAAAAAAATTAAAAAAAAATAGGGCATCTTGTGAACCCATGGTCCCCCTCGAGTTTCTCAAGCGCTGCTCCTCAGAAGCCGGGGAGGACTCGGCTCAGCTTTGGGACCGAGCTCAAATCTTGGAGGCCGTTCATGAAAGCTGCAATCCCTCCCTCCCAGGAAACCCGCTGACCTGCAGGACCTGGCTCCTGGGACGAACCCTCCCTTTATGACTTTTGATGGTGAAGTCAAGACAGACGTGAATAAGATCGAGGAGTTCTTAGAGGAGAAGTTAGCTCCCCCGAGGTAGGCCCCACAAAGCCGGCTGGCGCAGCCTCGTCCTCACTTGGCCCCTCCGCAGGCGGTCCTGAAACCCATGGTTTTGTGTATTTGGTTGTCTGTGGCCGCGGTACTTGCTTCCCCAGCTGTGCCAGGTGGGCCGAGGAACACGCTGCCTGAGCAGAAGCCTTGTGCGTTGGCGGCCTGGGTCTCCTTGCTTTGCACCTGCAGCTTGGCAATTACAGCTTGACAGCAGGAAGTGGGGAGGGGGCGGGTCGGTGTCGCTTGGGGTGGCCGTTCCTTAGGTCCGCTGCTGGAAGGTTAGGAGCACGCCTTAGCGTGTGATGTCATGGGGTGCCGGATCCCCAAGGGGGTCTCCGGGCACACCGCCTCCGTTTTACTAGGGAGGGAACTAAGACCAGCCAAGTTGGTGGAGGTGCGGGTGGGCAGCTGGGTCCCCGGAGGAGACCGGCAAGTGCTTTCTTCCCAGAAAAACGTCCAAGGCGGGGAAGTTTTCACTGTTACCTCGGCTCAGAGGAAGACAGGTTACTGCCCCTCCCATTTTCTGTGATACTCCAATTTTGAATTTTTCAAGGTACCCCAAGCTGGGGCCCCAGCACCCTGAATCTAACTCTGCAGGAAATGATGTGTTTGCCAAATTCTCGGCATTTATCAAAAACACCAAGAAGGATGCAAATGAGAGTGAGTATCGCTGTCTTCCTGTTTAGTGCCTTCCACATGGGGTGCCCCTCGGCCTCTGGTGTGGCTTCTCAGATCCTGGGAATACTGACTCATCTCCCTGGGGGTAGAGACCTGTGTCTAGAAATAAGGAAAAAGTACCTCCAATGTAGACTGTGCACATGGGTTTCAAATGCTTCCTCTGGAGGTTGGGAGCCCAGAAAACAATGATTTTAGGGGAAAAGAATCACCGCCAGGAATTCCCCTGCCGGAGCATGGGAATCTGTTTCAGTGAAGCTTTTGCCCATGCTTACCTCGTTACAGGCTCCCCATAAATATCTTTGAATAAATGGATGAGTTCTTGAAGGAGCAGTGTTGTGTAGACAGCAGAATTATTTTTCAGGGAGGCATGAGTCCTTTCTTCAGATCTTAGAAATCCACATCCTTCCTTTCCTCCCAATTCCCCAGTGTGGCCCAGCCGCGTGTCAGGAGGGAAAAGAGATTGACTCCTTGTTTCATGTCTAGAGACAGGTGACATGAACTTGTTGGCTTCTCGGGACCATTTTTTTGCCTTTCTGTTTTAGTTTATGAGAAGAATCTGCTAAAGGCTCTGAAGAAGCTGGACGACTACTTAAATAGCCCTCTGCCTGATGAAATAGATGCCTACAGCACCGAGGACGTTGTTGTTTCTGGAAGGAAATTCCTGGACGGGGATGAGCTCACGTTAGCCGACTGTAACCTCTTACCCAAGCTCCACATCATAAAGGTTTGGTATTCCTCCCGCTGTAGCTGCGTGCGGGGCCGTGGTTTGCGTCAGCCAGGCATTGCAACAATCTAACATGCAGACTCTTGAATGAAAAAGTCAGTTGGTTTCTGTTTGAAGTGGTCTGATCCCCAACCTCAGATACATGGATATTCTCAGGTATCCTTTAGGTGGTCTCAAAACACATGTGGGAACTTGGCTCGCACCCCTGCATCCTCACTGCTTCTCCTTCCAAGTCTTACCCTCACAGCCCAAAGAAAAGTTATGTGAAAGCAACTTGAGGGTACCATTGACTATACCTGGCATTTAATGCTCGAGGCTTGGAGACGACCTGGGGAATCTGGGAGCACTGCAGTGTGAACTCACGTCAGTTGTTGGTGCTTGGCAGGGGAAGCAGTTCTGTCTGTGGACGAAAGGGATGTGTCTTCTCTGCTCTTAATCTTGACCCCCTATGGCTAGGGAGAAGATCTTTGGCTGGACCACTGCCAGAGTTGGCACCCTGTCTTCCCAGAAAGTTGAACAGGAAATCAGCATCATGGGTCATATATTTAGGGTTTAAAGTCTCCCTAGACCAGTGGTTCTCCAACATGAGTAGGAATAAGAATTATTTGGGGAGCTTTCTAGAATTGTAAATCCCCCAATCTAGCCTCTAGTCTACTAAATCAGAACTTCTAGGGCTGACCTGGGGATTCCAAAGTAGATGGCCCTATACTTGGACTCTGGAGTTATGGCGGCCTCTAAGTAGTGCCCCATGCCTTCATGTTATGCTAATTGTTATTATCATTATCACCGTTGCAATGTTCTTGGCCCTCAGTAACCTCAGAGGCCCCAGGAAGAAACCCAACCCTTGTTTTCAGGCACCTTGATGATTAAAATCCCACCAAGTCAAGGACCTTGTGATTTAATAAGACATGCAATTGGTATTTAGAAACTTGCAAGTTAGGATCACATAATCTGTGGGGCTGATGCTCCTATAGGCTACCAGCTGCCCCTGGTTGGCTTTCCTTTCCTTCTTGCATTTTTTCTTCCTTCCGGATTCCTTTCCCAACTCTTGTCCCATTTCTCTTCCTTCTTTTCTCTTCCTTGTGCTTGAGGGATACCAATTTGAAATCCAAGCCTTAACAATGTTGCTGAGCCCTCAGGTGAATGTTCTTTACAATAACTCTGGCAGGTCCCCAGCATCTAAAATGTAACGAAAGCATCTCAACTCGTCAAAACCTCCAATATTTGGGAGCCATTTTCCAACAAGATATTTACATAGTTGTGTTTGGTTTAGTCCCTTTACTGAACATGTTGTGGTCATTGCTATGACCAGTGTAACATCCCAGCAGAACATGGAGGCTGGGGAAAGCAAGAGAAAAGTGTTCCAACCATATAGTACCAATTGCCACTTGTTCCTCCCCTATGAGAAAAGAGTATTTTAAATTTCAGTAGAAGGGGTAAACGTGAGAGTAAAATAAAGCAGTCGATGGCTCCAATGTTTGACCTGAGAACAAAATCTTCAAAACCTTGAACATTCAAAATACCAAACAGCTTAATCATCTTTCAGGATGGAATACCTTCTGAAAAGAAATGAGATTCAGTCTAAAAGAATTTATGATAAAAGATGAGAGAGTAAAGGAATTTATAATCTATTCTCCTTCCTGAAACCCAACACAAACAATATGAAAAAACCAGAGCAAAGCTTCATCTTTCATAAAACTGGAACAGGACAAAATACTAGTTCAAAGACTAAGAAACTTTGTCCAGTGTGACGTGTCACAGAGCCAAGGCATGCTTCTCTATATCTTTAGCAAATTCAGATTTCTCTAAAAGTAAAAAGTACAGTCTTGAAATGTCCAACTCGGACTTCTTTGAGGACCAGGGCTATGAGAAGAGAAGCAGGAAACAGCCCCCCACGGATCACTTTCCATCTGAGGTCTCTGGAGAGGCATAGTTGAAGGACGAGTCATACAGAGGTGCCATCTTTGTATTCTGCCCGTCATCCCCTAATCTGAGGGGAGGTGGAGAGAAGGGATGTGTTTTTGGCTGCTGAGCAGAGAAAAGAAACCGTCCTAGAACTGGCCAAGAGAGAGACTGTAAATTGCCCGAGCTTTATTTTTAGCCACAATGACCTCCTGCCTAATCTGTGAGCCTCAGAATGGAAGAGGCCCTAACCCTAAACTTGTCCCTGACCTTGACCCTAATCCTAATGTGACTGTGGAGCAGCGTATAGAGCAGTGTTTGCTGAGAGAGTGTTTGAGGGTAAACATTGAAATTGGTCTACTGGCGTCTGCGTCACTCTCTTTACCCTCCACAGAATTTTTAAGAAGTGCTAACCCCAGGGGAAGGAAACTGGGTGGTTCAGTAGGTTGAGCGTCCGACTTTGGCTCAAGTTATGATCTCTCTCTCAGTCCGTGGGTTTGGGCCCCGCGTTGGCCCTGTGCTGACAGCTCAGAGCCTGGAGCTTGCTTTGGTTTCTATGTCTCCCTCTCTCTCTCTGCTCCTCCCCTGATTGCATTCTGTCTCTCTCTCCCTCAAAAATAAATAAACATAAAAACAAAAAGCAGTGATAACTCCAGTAAATCTGCCTCATGACTGCTTTCATGACTAATAGAAAGAATCCAAGTGGGACCTCTATGTGGATAGAGATGATCAAGAAAGAGGGGGCCAAAGAAGAAAGAGAGAAGGAACAAAAAAAGGAAAAGGCTGATGAGAAGCACTTACTTGATGAAGTATTGCTCCAGTAGATGAAAATACGTTCCAGTCAGATACTTCTCTGTGGCCTCCAAGACATGAAAATGCACATGGATCTTTTGAGAAAAAGCTCAGAGACAGGAACAAGATATCAAAAAAATATATCACAGAGGACACGAAAATCATGAAAAAAGAAACCCCTAAAGACAAAAAAAAATAACTTCAGAAATAGGTACATTACATGTGGCAAGACACAGAACAAGGCATTGAAGAAATTCATCAGGAATCTGGACGGTGGGTCCCAGAACATTTTCCCAAATTGAATGGAGAAGCACAAGGGATCAAAATGTTTAGCAATTTCCCAGATGTCCATAATCAGGAGCCAGAGAACAGGAAAGGAAAAAGGAAAGGAAAGAAACAAAGGAGGGAAAATTTATTCTGAACTAAAAGATGATCTGAACCTTCAGGTTAAACAACACGCTATGATTGGAGTAATCAACACATGATGACATACCTGATTAATTACTGAACTTTGGGGATCAAATAGGACACTCTGGGTGTCCAGACAATAAGCATAATAATAGCAGTCATATTAGCAATAAATAGTAAAGGCGTCTCCAGGGGGAAGAAATTCAGACTTGCCTTCTAGGTCTCGATGACTGCATTAAAAACCAGAAAACAGTGGTTTAATAGTTACAGAGACTTAAAGGAAAGAATGCATGATGTAAGAATTTTATATCCAGGTAAATTGTTTTTCCCTGGACTTCTGGTCTTCATAAAATTAGTACTTCTGGGCCATTAAAAAAAAAGTTTCTCCAGGCACCTGGGTGACTCAGTCAATTAAGTGTCTAACTTCGTTTCAGGTCATGATCTCTCCATTCCTGAGTTCAAGCCCTACATCGGGCTCTGTACTGACAGCTCAGAGGCTGGAGCCTGCTTCAGATTCTGTGTCTCCCTCTCTCTCTGCCCCTCCCCTGCTCTTACTCTGTCTCTCTCTCACTCACTCTCAAAAATAAACAAACATTAAAAAAAATTTCTCTATGATGAAAATAATATAATAAAATGATACTGCAAAGAAGAATCCCAGAACAGAGAAGGTGGGTGGCATAAAAGAGTTCATGATAAACATAGAACCTGTTTAAATCTAAAGACAGAACTAAGACCAAACCATGTTATAATTGTTGCAGAACAGAATCAGAACATAGTAAACCTGGAATTTTTTTACAACTAATGGAAGGGGGATAAGGGAGAAGAAATGGGAAAAACTGTAGTTGTATTAATTTCCTTATTTGTTATAATCAGGAGTAAATAGATATCATCTAAACTTGGCAAGTCAAGAAATAGAGAATCTCTGTTATTTAAAGGTATGCAGGGAGAGAGACCGAGTGCAAGTGGGGGAGGGGCAGAGAGAGAGGGAGACACAGAATCCAAAGCAGGATCCAGACTCTCAGCTGTCAGCACAGAGCCTGATGCGGGGCTCAAACTCATAAAAAAAAAAAAAAAATCTATGTTACATAGGAAACCACAGGAAGAGTTAAAACAGACCATAGTTTCTAAGTTACCAAAAAAAGAAACATGGACAAACAGATAAACACTGAAAGACAGAAAACAAAATATTAAATTCAGAAAATGTATCACTTTTTTGGAAGCAGACACTTTAAAATCTTGTTGAGAAATGTTAAAATTTATGGGTGTCTGGGTGACTCAGTCTGTCAAGCTTCTGACTCTGGACTTCGGCTCCGGTCATGATCTCATGGTTCATGAGATGGAGCCCATATCGGGCTCTATGCTGACAGTGCGGATCCTGCTTGGGATTCTCTCTCTTCCTCTCTTTGACCCTCTCCCACATGTGTGTGCATGCATACTCCCTCTCTCTTACTCATCTCAAAATAAGTAAATAAACATTAAAAAATGTTTAAAAAAATCGACATGGGTGCCCAAGTGGCTCAGTTGGATAAGCATCTGACTTCAGATCAGGTCATGATTTCATGGTTTGTGGGTTCAAACCCCTCATCAGGCTCTGTGCTGACGGCTTAGAGCCTGGATCCTGCTTCACATTATGTGCCCCCCTTCTCTCTGCCCTTCTCCCATTCACACTCTGTCTCTCTTTCTCTCAAAAATGAACATTAAAAAAATTAAAAGAAAATTGGCAAAGATAAACCAGGAATAATAAGTAAAATAGTACATAAAAGGAATTCTTAACATTAATAGCCCTAAGGTTGAATTGAAGCAAAAGGTATTAGGCAATTTAGGAAGGTTTCTGACCATTATATGGTCTTGTTTTGCTGCATCAATGGCTTCTAGCCTGCAAAATCTGCAAAATCAGGTCCCAAAGATCTTCCAATTTGTGTTAAGTCCCATGGTCAGTTCATCCACACATCACAGAAACCAATGCAATAGAAGCAACACAGCATAACTGGTCTTTGTAGCTCTGGGTTCATGTTTGGGGGTGAATTGCACCCCCCACCTTCCAACCCCCATTCGTATGTTGAGGTCTGAATCCCCAATACCTCAGAAAATAACCTTATTTGGAAATGGGATATTCAGAGGTGTAATTAGGTAAGATGAGGTCATAGTGGAATAGGGTGGGTCTCTATCCAAGAGGACTGGTGTCCTTATTTAAAAAAGGGCAGTTTGGACACAGAGACACACAGAAGGAGAATGCCGTGTTACAATTACAGTTTTACTGCCACAAGTCAAGAACTACTAGAAGCTGGAATGAGAAGAGAGCTTTCCATAGAACTCCCAGAGGGAATGTGCCCTGTGGACACCCTGATTTCGGAGTCCTGGCCTCCAGGAGTGTGAGAGAAGAAGTTTCTGTTGTTCTAAGCCACCCAGGTTGTAGTACTTTGTCACAGTGGCCCCAGGAAACTGATAGAGTTCCCAACAGTATATGCCTTTTATTGTGATGAGTTCCCCAATGGTGTTCCTCCAGCCAAAGGAAGCATCTCACACCATTGTGTTTCCCATGATGCTCACACTCAATTGCCCTGTCCTCACATCTACCATGTCCATGAGGACAAGGATTTGTGTCCATTTGTTGACAATGAGATGACCTCTTCAGTGACAGAATGATGGAAAGCTGCAAGAATAATATACACAGATATCTAAGATTTCAGGAGATAAGGCTCAGCAAGTAGGAAAAAGACAGCATTTCCTGGTGATCCTGGCACAATCTAAACAGAAGATCTTCATGAATCTTTAGGCACCAAATAACACAGCAGCATAATACACAAAGTCAGAACTGCCAGGGACACAAGGAGAAGTCCACCAGAGTAGAGGCCGAATTCATGCCAGTGGATCCCAGTTCATCTGAGATAAATTGGTGGGCGGGGTTGTGTGGAGCTGCTGTGTTGAGCCCAGTACTTCCATGACTTTTCCCATCCACATTATGCCCCACGCAAAGTTGAAGTGCAATTTGGGGCAACCTGACTGGCTTTAGGAAGAATACAGCAGGCTTGAGAAAGAGAATATATTACATACCTCAGAAGAACGGGTTGTCTGATCTAATTGCCTACATCAGTGGGTTTTTCATTTGCTGCTTATTTCCTCTTGATTTTCAGATCGTGGCCAAGAGATACAGAGATTTTGAATTTCCTTCTGAAATGACTGGCATCTGGAGATACTTGAACAATGCTTATGCTCGGGACGAGTTCACGAATACGTGTCCAGCCGACCAGGAGATTGAACATGCATATTCAGATGTTGCAAAAAGAATGAAATGAAGCCAGAGTGTTTTCTGTCTTATTTCTCAGTGGTGTGAGCGAGGCTGTGACGCGAGAGTGTTCCTTGTGAGTGGTCCTTTGTTTTCCTCCAATAGCCATTATGCCCGTATCTTAATAACACCGCATCATAGTGAGATCCACTCAGCCCAAAGGGTACATGGCCTTGTGACTTGTCAACCCACTTGTGTATCTGAATAATAACAGTATCTATTGTGACACATACCGCTTGTCCAGTTGACATTAATTTACTTCTTTGGCATTCACGGACACTGTAACCCGTGACATTAGGACATGTGTTTTTCAGTTTCAAGTTTCAAAGCAAATTAGATGTGGGTTCAATTCCTCCTTCAGCTGTGAAAAAACGTGTCTGTCCCTGATAGTTTTCATAATCATATACAGCTTGTTTCTCTTCTCTAAAATAGTTGTTTAAGTTTCTTCAGAACGAAAATACTGTTCTTGGAGTCACATGGTGGTACATGCCCATTTTAATATTTTAAAACAAAGTCAGAGGGTCTAAGGAAGAAAAAATCACCTAAAATTTTGCTCTGCCTAAATAATTGCTAATAACTTGTTGGTGAACATTTTCCCATTTCTTAGTCCCTCACAGACATTCGCATGGCATCTGACTCCACTCATATGAAGTTGGTGAGGGGACATGTTAGGAATGCCTTGATGACCATCCGTAGAGGACATACGGCACTGGAGGGCTGCTAGAGGATGCTTGTGATCAGATTTCACAGGTGGGGAATTGGGAGTCCACAGACCTGCAAGGACCCAGAGGGACGAGCAGAGGCTGGGAGCCATGGGGCGTCCCCTCTCTGCCTTGTTACCGTCTTGGTGATGCCAGCTGCCTCTGGATCCAGGGCAGGCAGAAAAGAAGAGGGCCTATCATGTGTCTTTTGTTCCAGCCTCCTGTCTGATGCTTTCTCTCGCTCCCTCCTCCCCCACTCATGAGACCCACCGCCCCCACTCATGAGGTGCAGCCAACAGCTGCACTTTGGAGAATCCTCTTGCTTTGTGATGAAATGTGAACCAAATACCCTTTGACTCCTTCCAAGGGCTGCCCTGTTTGAGACCCAACACTGGGCTTCTTCAGCGATGATGCGGTGTGGGGCTGGCCTGGTTCTCGTAGCTTCTCTTCCCTTTACAGTGTCGTTTTGAGATCAGGCAGGGAAAATCCAGAAAGACTGGATTGGTGGTGACTACTCTTGGGCAGTTCTGGTAGCTGGTCAAATGTGGGGGCGGGGGGACGGGGAGTGGAAACTATTGGCTCAGAGAATGTTCTGGTTTATCTGTGGCTTCCCCACCACCCTTCCCTGCAGCCAGGCTCTCATCTGCAGTGCGTGTGGGCTGGGCTGCTGGGCTCCAATGCAGGCATAGGAGACAACGTGGAAGGTTCTATATAGATACTCATCAAGAACCCTTTCGAGTTTGAGCATTTAGCGACCAGACCATGTTCCTTTGACATTTATATACATTTTACAGAAATCCCCTTGTCCAGTTGGCTGTAGCATTTGGTTGATGCTGAATGCTCAGTGCTTTTTTTTTTTAAGTAAACATTTGTTGTATGGGCCGTTTATTTGGCAAGGAATAAAATGCATGAACAGTAACTGTTCTGGGATTTAGTGAGTTATGTCCAGTAAGAGAAGCAATGTAGTTAATATGGCGGTCTCTTTGTCTTCCCTGTTCCTGGGTGCTACAGGTTCATGCAGGGACTGCCCACCCAGCCTCTTGCTTCCTTTGTTAACTGTACTTTTTCTGGAGGTTGTGGCTAGCATTCACTATTGTTCATGTATCATGACTGTTTTGAAGTCAACGTTGCAAGGTGGGGTATATCATGCTACATCTAAATGCGGTCGGTGAGTCAACCACCATTTGTTACTATTGCAAACTTTTGTACTTTTAGATGTTAGGATGATCCACGTAAACTCTGTGCCTTTAAAATTAAAATACATGATAAAAATGTTTACATGAAACCAAGATCTTTAATTTTTTTATTCCCTTTGCCTTCCTCACTTCATTGTAAAGAAAGAAAACACACAGAAACGGCTTCCTTTAAAATGAGAATGATGTCACACCAGAGATTGTTGGTAATTGAATTAGAAATCATCTGTATTTGTGTTGTGAGCCGTTAAAATGGAGACTAACAGAGACCAGAAGAGATGCGTGTGACCTGACATTGTCCATCCAGGTGACTACAGTAGAAGTCCTCAGACTGTCCCAGGTTCTGGTGTGGTTATAAGACAGCGGGTAGTCCCTGGCCAATGCCCACCCCTGTTTCCTACCTCCACGGCCTGTCCGAGGGCCCTCAAAAGTTAGTCCTTTGAGTAAGGCGAGAAATATTCCAGGGCTGTTCTCTGGCTTAAAGTCATTATCACAGTGTGGGTTTTGAAACAAAATGCATTTGTTCTTCAAAACACACCGCGCAGAATGCAAATACCGGCACTCAGTGAGTGAATCCCTGCTTTGAGGCTGCCTAAGAAGTTTGTGGATGACATCCGCTCCCATCTCTTCCTGCCCCCGCCTTCCCTGTAATGGGCTCCTCCATGTTCTCCTGGGCGAGTGCACAAGGACAGTCGCCTCAACCTGCTACTGCTGCATACCTTACATGCACCTGCTGGAGCCCTGGGAAGCCGCTGAATCTTTCAGATTCCTTCAGGGCCCAGGGTCATCATACCAGGATGAGGGTAATGGCCATTGCTCAGGACATTCCTCGGTTTTGTAAAAGGGGGTTCAAAGAGCATGAGGCTTTTGTTTGCTTGCCTGTTTTCCCTTCTCTGGCATTAAGTGCTAACAAGTTAAACATGTTATTAGCCTCTTCCCCGTGAAGAACTTTGAAGCAAGGGGGGGTGTTTAAAAAAACCAAAAACCAAACAGCAGCAGACACAAGGTCTGAAATCTACCCTCGATACCTCTGACACGTCTGAATCATCAGTTAATCTCTCTGAGCTTTGCTCTTCTTATCTGGAAAATGGAAGCAAAATCTCGCGGTCATGTGGAAATCGGGGTCCCTGGTAGTTCTCTTGAAAGCTGTGACACAGCTGGTTGCCTACACATAATTTTTTCTTGTATTTGCTCTTACGTGAATCATATCAAAATGGACAGGTTTATAGGACCTTGAACTTTTCTCCAGGAGTGGAAGGCAGTTATGCCCTGACCTCCTGGTTTCCTGTGATGAAGCACCCCCTCCCCCCCACACCCTTCATGGGATGGGGGCCACTGAGTGCTCAGCTGTCCCCTTTGGTCAGTCAGTGTGGGCTGGTCCAGTTCTCTGTCAGGTATCTTGGGAACCGGATGGGCACCACAGTGGACTGATGGCTCCATCGGGACCCCTCCTATCTGGCTTGGAGACAGTTTTCAGTTGTGTGCCATATGCTTGAAGCCTCAGACACCATAAAGCAGAGAAATGAATGTGATTGGTGCTCGGGTCAGAGCTGGAGGTCCACCCAGGCCCTGTTCTCATTCTCACCACTAGGTGGCGTTTCCTTTCATTCCCTGAAGTGGGGGTTGGTTCTCATCCCACCTTGGGCCTCAGGCAGGTACCAGTGGGGTTGACCCACATCCTCCACCCCCACCCCCACCCTGGTCTGATGCTGATTCAGCTTCAGGACATCATACAAACCCAGTCCAGCCTTCCTGGGGTCATTCACAGGCAGCCCGCTTGTCAATGGGAGGCTTTACAGGGCCAGAGAAGCCAAGGGTAAATGCTCCTGATGGTCTCAGCCCAGCTTCCAGAAGGTCCACACCCAAGTTGGGCTGTATTTTCTGTTGTGCCACAGGATGGCCGTGGAGGGGCTCCTCCTGTGTGGCTTTCTGTCCAACCATGGAAAGTGCTCTCAAGGACAAGAGGCTCCTGGTCAAGATTACCCTCAAACACAACTCAGCCACTTCCTGTTTGTGAAACCAGATGGGGATGGGATGGGCACTGCCTTGTGGGCTTCAGGAGCTAAGACCCCTTGGGCCCCTCCTTGACCTCTTCCTCTCCAAGCCCATGAGCGCGATGTTTCCTCCTGAAGCCCAATGCACTGATGGCTCAGAGATGCATGAGGATTTCAGGGAAGGGGCAAGTTCCTAGGATCAGGAGAAACCTGCAGTGTCTGAGATTTCCACCAGCTTTGGCTCCCGGGCCCGGCACACCTCCCTGAGCTCTGCTCACAGCCCTAGGCCTGCACGAAGGGGGTCATGGTTGGTGGGGGCGGGCACTGTCTCACCCCCATCCCATGGCTGTGTCTCCACAAACCTCCTTTTGGTTGCCCATCTGCACCCAAGGATGGAGGGACTGTGCGTCGTGCTGGTGCAAAGGGCTGGGGCAAAGGCTGATGGCCTCCAGAATTGCTCCCCAATCAGTTGCCAAGCACTCAATAAATCCACCCATTGATTTCACTGTAGAACTATATCAAAAAGCAACCAGGCAGCCTGGACATGGGTCCCACTGACGAACGCCCAGTCCTCAGATGGCCCCCGATGGCTGTTTTGTGATGCAATGCTCAGCCTCGACCCTCACCGAAACCTGCATCTTTGCTTTGCACTTATTTGCGTCTTGGAGTGCTGTTTTCTTGAATGTACTCCTAAGTAAAGGAAGCACCTCGGACAGCCTTTCATCAAACCAGAAGGCAGCTTCCTCGAAACCCCACAGAAGAACATCAGGAAGATTTTGGGTGGTGGATGTCAGAGGCGCCAGAGGCCTGAGGGCTCTGGGCAGTGCTGGCTGCCAGGCCCTCTCTGGTCACGTGATGTACCAGAGTTTTTGAAAGGTACATACGTGGTGATCTTCTTAGACACGTGCACCCACTTTTCCCACAGTGTGGACTGAAGTGAAAGAAGTAAAAGAAAACCAGAAGTTATCTTAATAAGGATTTTTGCTTCTTAACTTTTTAAAAAACGTTGATTTACTTTTTGAGAGAGAGAGAGAGACATGAACAGGGGAGGGGCAGAGAGAGGGAGACACAGAGTCTGAAGCAGGCTCCAAGCTGTCAATACAGAGCCCGATTCGGGGCTCAAACCCACAGACCATGAGATCATGACCTGAGCTGACAATTTAACTTAAGTCTGACACTTAACCAACTGAGCCACCCAGGCACCCTTGCCTCTTGACTTTTTTAAAAAATTTATTTATTTATTTATTTTTTATTTTTGAGAGAGAGAGAGAGACAGTGCGAGCAGGGGAGGGCCAGAGAGAGAGAGGGAGACACAGAATCCAAAGCAGGCTCCAGGTTCTGAGATGTCAGCACAGAGCCTGACATGGGGCTCGAACCCACAAACCATGAGATCATACCTGAGCCGAAGGTGGACGCTTAACCGATTGAGCCACCGAGGTGCCTTTTGAGTTTTAAATCTGTACGAGGCTGAGCTGTTGAGGCCTGGTCCTGTCATGGGGTTCCCTTTGCTCATGATCTTGGGTTCTACCAAATTTGGAGCCAAGAGGAAGGAGAAAATGGGTTAGGGAGGCATCTAGGGTTGACTGGTCTTGCCTCCATCTCAATCTTTCCATTTCTATTTTATCTTATTTTATGTACATATGTATGTATGCATGTAGGTAGATAGGTAGTGTGCATGCGTAGATGTATGTGTGTGTGTTTTGTGCAGCTCACAGGTGAGTCACTAGTCCTGAAAGTGAATACTGTTTGAAAGAAAATGTTAGGGTCATTTGGCTGTGGTTTCAGGGTTGGATGGGCCTCCGGTGTATACTTTGGTATTTCTGGCCAGTTCAGGCAGGGAAAAGAAGAATTTATTGTATTGAGGATGATACCGGAATACACATAGATTAAAAAGAAGTAAAACAAATACTTCTTGCCTTTATTTAATTTTTTAAATATATTTTAAAGTTTTTTATTTATTGAGAGAGAGAGAGAATGAGTGGGGGGGGGAAGGGGTAGAAAGAGAGGGAGAGAGAGAGAACCCCAAGCAGGTTCTGTGCTGTCAGCACAGAGCCCGATGCAGGACTTGAACTCATAAACCATGAGATCATAACTGGAACCAAAACTGAGTCAGGTTCATAACTGACTGAGCCACCCACATACGCCACTGCTTGCTCTAAAAGAAAGTGTAGTTACAATGAGAAAATAGAATAGTGGCCAGAAAGGTGCCCAAGAGTATGTATATGGAAACCCAGTCTGCAAGTGGGCACTTAGATGTTTACAAGCTTGCTGAGACAAGGCTGCCACAGATGAAGTAACAGAAGTGATGACACACATTCCCATGGCACTTCACAGTTTACAAAGCCTGAGCAGGTGTCTGTGGTCCCACAGGCCATGAGTGTGCCCTGCGACACAGAGAGGTGGCCACCATCTTGCCTCCTGGCCCTGCAGGAACTTGCTTCTCTCTCATAGATGGAGGGCGCGACCACTGCAGAGACCTGTTCTGTCAGCTTCAGGGCCGTGCACCATCTAGAGGGAGCGGGACATTCTGGCCAGAGAACTGGCAGCTTCCAGTCTGGAGACAGCAGTAAATGAAGGGGAAGGGAAGGGCTAACACTTCACCTGCTCCAAGCGTTCATACAAAAACTAAGCCGTTGGGCTAGATTGGTAGGTTTTCAATCTTGACTGTATATAGACTCTTTGGGTAGTTTTAAAAATTATCGGTGCACAAGCCACACCTCTGACCAGCCAAACTGGGATCTTTGGGCTTGGGTTTGCACACTGGTGTTTCTAAAGTCTTCCCGGGCAATTCTCTTGTGCCGTCAGTGTCCGGATGTTCTTCAAGCTGTTTCCAGCATAAAGTGTCTAATTTCTAGGTCTGGGTTACGAGTCCTGGTGGGGGCGGGCCAGGGAGAGGAGTGATGGAGAGGCTGCACCTACAACCTGTGTCTACTCTCAGGGCAGCTGGTGGAACTAGCCATGGGCGTACATATAACCCCAGTATACCAGCTTGACTAGTGTTCCCCCCAAGATTCATGCCTGCTCAGAGTCTCAGAGCATGGCCTTCTTTGGAAACAGAGTCATTGCAGATGTAATTAGTAAAATTAAGATGAGGTTTTATTGGATTTGGGTGTCTTCTTGGATCTGGGTGGACCCCAAATCCAATATGATCAGTGCTTTTATAAGGACAGAGGACACTGAGGCACACAGACCCAGAGGAAGGGGGCCACGTAAAGGTGGGGGCAGAGACAAGAGTGATACAGCCACTAGCCAAGGGCTGCCCAGGCTTGCAGCAGCAGGTGGAAGCTGGAAGAGGCAAGGAAGGGTCCTCCTCTAGAAGCTTCGGAGGCAGCATGGTTCTGCCAACACCTCAGTTTCGGACTTGTGGCCTCTAGCAGAGCAGGAGAACACACCCCTGCAGCTGGGAGCCCCCCTACTCTGGGGTTCCGTGGTTCTGCAGCCCCAGGAAGCTTTCCCAGTGAGGGCCGGATCTCAGAGTGATTGAGCTCCTTCATCTTTACCTAGTTCTAGGCGATTCCGGAGCTGACTGCACGGCTGGACAACTCGGCCCAGGAGAGCTGGCGTCATGCTTCCGGAGCAAGGACAGCAAGGTGCAGCCGAGCCAGGATCTACTTGCGGGGATTGGTGACTTAACGGGCGGGCAGCGCTTGGGTCATTTTGTGCTGGAGGAAAGGTGACCAGACAGGAAATGGTTGGGAGCCTTGCGTGCTGGTCCTGCCCCCGCTGCCTCTGGCGGAAGGCAGCTAACCTTCCGGGGCCTCAGTTTCCTCCTCTGTCCAGTGCAGGGACAGGATGTAGGTAATTCTATGCGGTTTCCCACCTCTGAGTTCTCAACCCCGAGCCAGCGAGGCGGCTTGGCGCTGGTAGTAACAGTGCTTGGGAATGGCCCCTCCTGGCGCAGGCGAGCATCACGCTCCCTGAAGCCCTTGCCTGGGTCTGGTTCTACGCTCAGACCCTTTAGCTGCCTTCATTGGGTGTTTGGGGTAGGTGTTTTGCTTTGTGATAGAGCCACTTGCCCCATTTAGGAGTACGTCTGTAGTCGGGGACTGCACTAACAGTATCGTGCAATATGAAGGCTGGTAATCACCCACACAGGGTCTAACGAGCTACTTTTCCCCAGAACACATTCTACGGGATCGACCGGACTTTCTGTCACCCAAAGGGCCAGGCGTAGAGCTCTTTCTCCATACCCCCTCCCCCATCCACGCAGCAGCTGCTTTGATTATTCACCTGACAGGGGAAAGCGGGCCCAGAAAACATGGATATGGAGAAACGGTGGGGAAAACTGTGGGTACATTTTCTCTCTGCGGTTGCAGGGTGATGGACGGGTTTTCTCTGCCGCCAGCAAGTTACCCCAAACGTAGCTTAACACGGCACACGGTTGCCGACTCACGTCTCACAGCATTGGCGGAGCTGCGTTCGCTGCTCAGGGCCTCACGGGCCGCAAGAAAGGCGGTGGGCAGGCCTGTGATTCTTATCTGAGGCCCGGGGCCCATTTCTAATCTCACTGGTTGTTAGCAGATTTCAGTTCCTTGTTGTAAATGTGAGACTGAAGCCTTCCGCTTTGAGACACCGGCCATCGCTCCACAGTCCTCTCCTTAATGTGCCGTTTGCTTCTGCAAGGCCAGCAGAACAATGTCTCTGCTGCTTCAGATCTCTCTGACTTCTTCTAACACTGACCTTTAGTTCCTCTCTAAAGAGACTCACTGATTAGGCCAGGCGCACCTGGGATATCCTCCTTTTGGATTAAAGTTAACTGATGAAGTCAGACCACACAGGATAGTGTCCTTAAGTAAAGTCAACTGAGCAAAGCCTTTACCAACATATGCAAACTCCCTTTATCTTTGCCATATAATGTAATCTAATCAGATGAATGATACTCTGCCTGTATTTATAGGTCCTGACACCCCTTAAGGGTAGGGGAATTATGCAGGGCGTGTACTCTAGGGTCTGTGGATCCTGGGGGCTATCTTAGGATTCTCCTATCACTGATGACTTGGAGAATCTGAAATGGACTTTCCAAAGGAAGTCTGCTTCACGGTACAAAACCCATGGGTTGAGATCTGCCGAGATGGGATTGCACACCTCTCAGATGGCCCCAGGCCACACCAGAGCCCTAAATGTCTGCTGCATACGTTCTTGGCAGGCATCCTGATATGCTGCTCCTCCTAATCTTTAGGCTCAAACACCCATGGAGCAAGCAGGTATGGCATTTCCATGAAGTCCACTGACTTGATTTCCAGATTCCTCGGACAAAGCAGTTTGTTGACCTTTAAGTCCTGGCACCAAATGTACCTATTTACTCAGGCTTTTGCCAAAGGGTGGGGAGAGAGCGTGAAGGAAGAGCTCTTTGCAGTTGGTCAATACTGTGCTCTGTTATGATTTTGCTCCATGGTCCCCTGTGGCCACGTGTCCCACGTACAAGGCAGAAGGATTTCTCTTCCTTCCCTGCATTCTGCCCTGAAGCAAATGGTAAAGATGAAAATAAGAAAGAAAGAGAGAGAAAAAAAGAGAAAGAGAGAGAGAGGGACAAAGAAGTATAGAAAGAGAGAGAGAGAAAGGGACAGAGAGAGAAAGAGAGAGGGAGAAGAGGGAAAGAGAGAGGAAGAAAGAATGAAAGAAAGAAAGAGAAAAAGAAGGAAAGAAGGAAAGAAAGAAGGGAAAGAAAGACAGAAAGAAAGGAAAAGAAAGAAAAGAAAGAAAAGGAAGGAAAGAAGAAGAAACGCTTTCTCCTGTGATGGAATATACTATCTTTAGAAAGAAACAAACCATCTGAAAGAAGTTACACAGAGTTTGGGAAAACAAAACAAAAACACCTAGTCATCTTCTATTCTCTTTGAGTTTCGTTACGTGTCATTTGTCAACGCCTATTTGATGGATGCACGTCGTGATGCAGGTTTACTGTCTGTTTTGCTCAGGGAGCCTCCTGGCTTATCTTCCGAACCAGGCAGTCTTTCAAAGGATGAGGGTGGCTTTGCTTTCTCTTGCTCGTGATGTAGGGTCCCCAGGAGTCGTGGCCCCGTGGACTTCAGTGGAAAGTGAGCTGTCGGCTGGCGGAGGAGTGCTGAGTGGGGGAGAGGAGGCCGAGCCAGATCTCCGAGCTCGCGTGCACATGAGAGTCCAGAGAGGCCTCCTGGCCCCATGGAAGGTCACCAGAGCACACGTCAAGTGGCTGGAACGCTGGTCCTCAGGCCCCGGGGTCCTTCTGGCCACGAGAGGAATTTGGTCTATGTAATCTCCATCGTTGTTTTTAGCAGGAAAATGTGCCGATTCCGTTCTGCATGCAGTTCCTCACGTAGCCCAGTAGCTGTGACACAGCTTCCCAGCTTCCACGAGAGCCCACTGCCACATGTGTCCAGAACCATGGCCATCTCACACGGGGATGGACGAGAATGCGGTGTGCCATCAAGTTGGGATTGGTCAGTTTGTTTTCCCCAGGAGATCACCTAGTGATTGATGTTAGACGTCCTCACGTTGCTATATTTAAAAAATGAAATGAGGGGCACCTGCGTGGCTCAGTCAGTTAAGCATCCAACTTTGGCTCAGGTCATGATCTCATGGTTTGTGAGTTCGAGCCCTGCATCGGGCTCTGTGCTGACAGCTCAAAGCCTGGAGCCTGCTTGTGATTCTGTGTCTCCTTCTCTCTCTGCCCCTCCCCAACTCAAGCTCTGTCTCTCTGTCTCAAAAATAAATAAACATTAAAAAACTTATGAAAATGAAATGAAAATTTTAAAAAGCATCTTTTAACACTCTCTGTCCTGTGGTTTTATGTTCTTGAGAACAATAAAAAAAATTTTTTTTTTAAAGAAAGACAAATATGATCAGGGCATGCTTTTCCGTTCCCCGCAGTCACCTCATTCACCAATGGTAAAGATGATAAAAGTAGTTTCCCTGGTAAGAAATGAATCTACAGTTTCAGCCACAATGCATCTTCACAGATGAAACGATTTGTATCTTTATGAAGAAGCCCATTTTCTGAGGGCTCTGGGCTTCCCTAAGGATGTGATCTTCAGGCAGAACCTTGTTTCCGCCTTGTCCTCAGAACCAGAGCCTGGAAGTACTCACCCTGAGCACAGGAGCGATTGGATTTCACTCTGCAAAACCTTCCGGAGAAATGTCCGTGTCTGCAGCGGAGGTAGGACATCTCCCCAGGAGGTCTTGACAAAGGAAACGCTTCATCTCTTGGAGACATCTTAGGGTGGCCTTATCTGGAAGCGGAAAACGGGCTAGGTCATCTATCAAAGTGCCCCAGATTTCGAGGATGTTGCTTTTTGATGAGAGTTTCTACGTGGTATTTCTGAGAAATCTGAAGTATTTTTGAGAGAGAGAGAGAGAGAGAGAGAAAATCCAAAGCAGGGTCCATGCTGTCAGCAAAGAGCCTGACACAAGGCTCAATCTCACCAACTGTGAGCTCATGACCTGAGCTGAAATCAAGAGTTGGACGCTTAACCGACTGAGCCCTCTGGGAACCCCAGGGAGGAGAAATGTTTGAAATGCTGTGACGCTCACAGGTAAACTTTGAAGGGCGACTTTGTGGGGACCCCCACGTTAGCAACACCAATGCAGGGACCTGGAAGACGACCACAGAAGTCCTGCGGTGTTTGCCTGGAGGCTGGGGTCTGGGGAGCCCAGGACTGATCTGCCATCCCAGGAATTCTGTCCTGACCTGCTGGAGTCAAAAGAGGTCTTCTCAGTTTGCCCCATGGAGGCTGGCCAGTCCTGGCTCTCTGGCACACTGTGTAACAACTAACAAAGGAAGTTTGCATCTAGAACCCAGAGCCTGATTCATGATTCATGCCTGAGGCTCATTTTTGTGGAATATTCCAAGTACTACCAGGAGAAAGGCATTTCCCAGCTCCCTAGCCCTCCCCTCAGTGCTCCCCATCCCGAAACCTCCTGGGCTACTGTTTGTATCGATTCCTGTGTGTGTACAGTCAGATCATGAAAATGCAGATTCCAGCTCCCCATCTTCCTAAGACACGTGGACTGGGAAGTTGAAGTGGATGCAATCAGCAAACAGGGGGAGGGTTTCGAATGGGTGGGAGCAGCAAGATTACCCAACACTTGGGTTTTTAATCAAGGGATCTTAGTAAAGAACAGTATATCCTTTGTTGTGCAGAAAACAAAAATGCAAAACAGAAGCCAGTAGAGATTTAATAAACAGCGCAATCAATAGGACGCTTTCAGGAGGTCTTTGTCGCAATGACTGCCGTAGCCCAGCAAAGGAGCGCCGCTGTGCCCGGTCTGTGTTGGTCTGTCTTGGCACAGTCTCAGGCCGGCCACGAGTCCACACCGGAAATGTTGGGTTAATTTGGGTAATTCATTATTGCAAGCAGTTGTCCCCAATATTAATGTTTTCAATGAACTTTCAAGAAGCTAAAAGATGTTTTTCAGGGACAAATTGGTCCCCCTTTTTTAAAAGGTGTACAGAAATGACACCACGGGGGTGCCTGGGTATCTCAGTGGGTTAAGCGGCCGACATAGGCTGAGGTCATGATCTCACGGTTTGTGAGTTCGAGCCCCATGTCCAACCTGCTTCGGGTTCTGTGTCTCCCTCTCTCTCTGCCCATCCGCCACTCACACTCTATCTCTTCTCTCTCAAAAATAAACATTAGAAAAAAATTTAAATAATAATAATAAAAGAAATGACTCGATGTACTGGGGTGAGCAGCCTAACTGTGACCACGGTGGGTGCTGAGAGGACCCAACAGTCGTAGATGCTTTGGTGTAGATGGTCTCACGTCATCGCTGGGCAGCCTATCCTCTGATGGCAGTTTCTTCCTACACCAGCTCCCCATCTTGTTTAGCCAGGACTCAGATAACTGAGCAAATTGCCTTATGACCTTGGGCAAGTCCTCTAACTTTGCTGAATCTCAGGTCGCTCACCTGTGAGCGGCTTTTTTCTTTTTTTGTTTTAATCCACCTCTTGGAACGTTTGTGAGAAAGTATAGGAAAGTGCCTAGGTAAAAGCAAATACTCTTGTTCTTTCTGCCTGGTTATTGGGCTGGGCCTCAGAAGGTAGAGCAGCCTGGTGGCTTGGGAGCTGGGCCAGGAGTCAAGGCGCTCTGTTGGTTGGGAGGTCTTGAACATGTGACTTTTTCTCCTCAAGGTCAATAAAGGTCAGACCTGCCTTTTGGAGGCTACAAGAGGAAATGGAGGCCAAATCATACTGATTTCATCTAGAAAACCAGTGTAAAGGGAGCTGGGTCACTCCAAAATATGTCTTATGTTCACCACCTAGCTCAGTGCCAGGTACCCTCTGTCCTTGAAATCACCTCAAGAAGACTGCATGACAGGGGCGCCTGGGTGGCTCAGTTGGTTGAGTGTCCGACTTTGACTCAGGTCATGATCTCACAGTTCGTGGGTTTGAGCTCTGCATTGGGCTCTGTGCTGACCGCTAGCTCAGAGCTTGGAGCCTGCTTCGGATTCTGTGTCTCTTTCTCTCTCTGCTACACCCTGGTTCACACCCTGTCTCTCAAAAATAAATGTAAAAAAAATTAAAAAAAGAGAAGAAGACTGTATGACAGGGGTTCCTGGATGGCCCAGTCGGTTAAGCATCTGACTTTGGCTCTGGTCATGATCTCACAGGTCATGGGTTGGGTCCCACAATGGGCTCTTGTGCTGCTGTTGCGGAGCCTGCTTGGGATTCTCTCTCTCTGTCTCTCTGTCTCTTCCCCTGCTCTCTGTCTCTGTCTCTCTCTCTTTCTCCTCTCAAACTAAATAAACTTTAAAACAAATCAATAAAAAATAAATAAAAAAGAACTTTTTCTGAAGTCCCTTAAAAGAAAAAGAAGAAGAGACTCCGTGACATCGTACAAGGAGGTCCCCTCTGGGTCCAGGTTGCTTTGAAGCCAGATCACCCACATCCAGTCTGATTCACTTCCTCTGGTTAAGAAAACACACGAAGGGCCTTGCACGGCATAAACCGTGTTTCAGGCTTCCTGCTTTTAGCTGTTTCTGTTCTGTTGTCTAGATTGCGACCCACCGTTCAGCAAGACCACAGATCTTTAGAGAAACCCGTCATTCCACGAGATCACTCATAGGAAAGCACTTTGAAAACTGCAAGCTGCAACACAAATGTTCCTTCTATCGATAGTTATCTGGTCAGCTGCTACTTTCTAAATTACTTTAATTGAGAAGCTTTTTAAAGTAGCAGAGGAGAGATGAACAATGTCTAAGAGAAAATATTGAAGATGAAAGGAATGAAAACCCTACTTGAACTTGCTCACTTATGGTTGAGAGCTAAGCCACGTTCATTTCCCAGGCATGTTAGTGGAAATATGAGCTCTTCAGCAAGTGTATGAGGAGCTCTGGTCCTGAAGGGTGTGCTGACTTTATCTGTGAAGCAAGAGTGGCAGGCTCTGCAATGGCCAGGGGACGGCTGAGGCTTGGTCCCAGAGGCTGGCATGGCCAGAGGACAGGCAGTGGCTGAAACCCTGGAAATCCTGACTCAACACTAAAGTGAAGAATGGATATTGCATGAGATGCATTGAGTGTCCATGACCATGATGTCGATGTCCTAGTGTTTACATTATCATCTCCTGAAGAGAGCCATGGGGAACATGACTCTTTGTCAACATCTCTGTGGGTCAATATTTTGTTTTGGCCCTTCTCTTTGAGGATATGAAAACAATTTTGGTCATTCTCTAACCTTGAAGTTCCCCCAAGAACTGATACCTCTCCACATACTTTCATGGGTGAAGATCTCATTGTCGATGGAGATCCCCTACTTGGTGATGCCAAAAAACAAAATAGACACCACCTGTCTGGGAACATTTCGACTCATCTCAAAAACAGGGAAGAACAATTTGGCTATGACATCTGGTTGTTCTCTCTTGAGACCTTGGCCATTGAGTCAACATTGGGCTCTGTGGAACCGACCTCTCCTGCTTCCTAAGGAAACCCGTCATCTTTTGGGTCCCAAAGCCCATGAGAGCAAGCAAACTCAGATCAGGCTCTAATTCCACAGGAGAATTTGTCTGGCTTTCTTCAGGGCTGGCTCTTGCCCCATCAGGCTTCAAGTTTTTATGCTGTTTGGCCTCAGTCTCCTCCCCTTTCAGCCTTTCAGTGGAACCCAGTGTAACTTAGGACGAAATTCTTGTTTAGTCCAAGATTTGAAAGGTGGTCATTGTTTTTGATTAGTGCCTTTGCTGCCTACATTTCATGAAGCTCAGAGCATTGTAAGTGACACAAGGAAGGGTTTTTAGGACTTTTGTCCTCAGATAATTTTAGAGCTAAAAGTAACAGCAATCATACAAGGAAATTTTCATTTCAGGAAGCCTGAAGAGTTTAAATTACTTGCCCCAGGTCTTTTGTCCACCTACGGTAGAGCTGGGACTAGTGTCGAAACCCCTGAGTCATAGCTGAAGACCATGCATCCAAGGCAATGTTTCTAGAAGTGTAGTCCTCAGGTCACTAGCATATGCGTCTCTTGGGAAATTGTTAGAAATGCACATTCTTGGGGCTCCTGGGTGGCTCAATCAGTTAAGCATCTGACTCTTGATTTTAGCTCTGGTCATGATTTTACAGTTTGTGGGTTCAAGCCCCGTGTCGGGCTCTATGCTGACAGCACAGAGGCTTCTTGGGATCCTCTCTCTCTGCCCCTCCACTGCTCGTTCTCTCTCTCACAAAATAAACTTAAAAAAAAAAAAGAGAGAGAAATGCACATTCTGGAGGGCCTCTGAATCGGAAGCTCTGTGATCTGTATGTTGATGAGTCCTCTGGGGAGTTCTGATGCCTGCAAAAGTTTGAGAAGCACTTTCTATGGTATGCCAAATTACATCTTTTTTTGGGGGGGAGTGTCAATTCAATATTTTTCTTCATATGCAGAAGATTGAGTGCCGAACAGTGATTTTTATCGCACTTCCTTTTTTTTAACCCTTAGGTTCATTTTGAGTGCCATTCCCACATCAGGCACCACAAGGACAGAAGGACATATTGAGGGCGCCTGGGTGGCTCAGTTGGTTGAGCGTCTGATTCTTGATTTCAGCTCAGGTCATGATCCCAAGGTCGTGGGATCCAGCCCTGCATTGGGCTCCATGTTGACCACAGATCCTGTTTAAGATTCTCTCTCTCTCTCTCTGCCCCTCCTCTGCTCTCTCTTTCTCCCTCCCTAAAATAATAATAAAAAGAAAGAAGAGCATATCCAGTATAAATACTTCCTTCAAGTAGATAATGGGGAGTCAGGGCAGAGACACATTTTATATTGAGATGCAAGGCAGAATGTGATTGAATCCTTGAGTGGTACAGACATCCAGGGCAACAACCCGAGTTTGGGAACTTCTGGAGCTGCAGCAGTGAGGTGGGAAATGCCAGTGGGGAGAGAGAACCAGCAGTCATATGGTCGAGATGGGCCTACTGAGTTCTGGAAAAAGTTACAGTAGCCGGTCAGGTAAGAGGAAAGAGCTTGTGCTGGACACTGGATGATAGAAGACCCCAGAGGTGCTGGCCTCAGTGACTGAGGGGGATGGGCGCTTGGCCTCAGGTGCATTGCTCAGTGATTGGCCCTGAAACCTTCTACCTGGTAGGGAGGTATTTTCAGGCCCCTCTGCAGTACAAGCCTCAAGCAATTTGGCATGACTCAGGTGGTTGGGAAACATCTGTGCTCCCAGGGACAGCCCGACATGTCGCTTGAGCGGCTGCCTTTGGCCAAGCTGTTCTTTTTAAGAAAGAGCTTTGGACTGATTCTGAACTTGGAAAGGAGTCCGGCAAATAGCAAATGGACACAGAAGGTTGAGTCACGAGTGATCGCCTCGTCGAGGCCAGTCTTCCCTTCCAAGCATGAAGCTGACCTCAGAGTCGGATCGGCTTTCAAACATCTATCTGCGTTTTCAAATTGTAGCAGTAAATTCTCTGTGGTCCGTTTCCATTCCCTGGATCAGTCTACGTACCTGTGTGGTGCACGTCTACATGAAAATCAAAGTCGTATTCGCAGCGAGGGCCCCCTAGTCCCCAGCCGCTTTCTGGATTGTGCAGGAAAACTGTCTAGTTGAGTACCCAGCTTCAGGGTATTTTGTTGTGTTTTAATGTTGGAAACCTGGTAAGCCATACATCATAAATCTGTTTACCTGAATGTTTTGATTAGGAAACTTTATTACCAACCACGCTAGATAATAGAGAACTCATTGCAGTTACAGCTACTCTCATTTTTGAAGGTGCCCCCAGCAGACACTGACTTAGCACAGGCTCAGGCATAGCGCTGCGGTTAGAAATTCATGCTTCTGTGTCATCCTCACATGGGCGCTCCGAAGTGACCATTCCTACTGTCCCGGTCTTCCGTGAGCAAGCCCTGTCGCGGAGGGGGTGGTGGGAGCCTCAGAGCTTTGCGGTAAGCGGCGTCCCTCTCTCTCCCTCTCTCTCTCTCTCTCTCTGGTGTGTGCACATGCACACCCACCCACACACACACCACACACCCTTCGTACACCACACCCCCTGCCACACACAGACACCTCATACACACACATATACATGCACACAAACACCCCATACACACACACACACACACACCATCCCCCACCCCCCCACACCCCCCACACCCCCCACCCCATACACACACACAAACACCCCATACACACACACACACACACATATCACACCGCACACACACCATATACACACACCACACCCCCCCACACCCTATACACACACACACCACACAAACATCTTGTACATATACCACACACCCCCTACGCACACCACACACACGCATACACACACCCCATACACACACCACACACAATACATGCATACCCCCTACACACACACACATCCCACACACACGCATCCCACCCCTCCCCACATACCACACACACACACACACACACACACACACACACACACACCCCACACTCAGAATCTTGGAGGGAGACGGTATCCCATCTTAGAGAGCGGCGTGGATTCAAGCTCACCTGTGGGGGCTGGGTTCTGACGGGCTGAGCATCCTGGGGAGCCGTTTAACTCTTATGGCACTGGGTGCTGGTCGCGGACACAGAGTCCGAGTCCCTTCCTCACAGGATTGTGGTGAGGAAAAAAATGAGATAATATGTTGAAAAGTTCTGCTCTATAAACCATCTCCTCCCCCTCCCCCTCTCCTTTTTCTGCCCATCAAACCCAGAAGTTAGGCCTCTCTGGAAGGTCATGGACTCAGTTCCAGCCTCAGGATCCCCTGATCTGACTCTCTTACCCCGACTCAAATGGGCCGAGTACCTATAACCTGTCAGTTAGTTCAGCGGCATCTTCTGTCCAGTCAGGGGACCTCTGTAAGCCGTCGACTGACTGCGGGTTTCTGTCTCACAAGGGCCTTTAGGGAGAGCTCAGCGTCCCCACAAACAATGATGTCTTGTCTTGAGGTCTGCGTGTTTGGTGACCTGAGCCCCCTTCCACTCTGGGGAAGTCACGTTTTCCTCTGCTTCCCCGGGAGCCCCTGCAGCCGGTGGTTTAAGGCCCCCCGGGGGGCCTCTATCCTTTCTCCAGCACCCAGTATTTCAGGTACCTGCTGACCAAACCCCCTCACCTCCCTGCCCACCCACGGCCACCCTCACTCACCACCCTCACGGCATTTCAGTGCTTGATGAATTCGTGACATAGGGCTTCCCAGGAGCAAGGGGTCCACGGAAAAGCTTTATGTCTGCATCAGAAACTGACCTGGTCGCTCCAGCTTTCTAGAATGAGTGAGATGTTGGAGATCCTTCTTGAGCTAAAAATGATCCCCAAGTGAAGGCCTGTGACATTGGACATGGAGCTGTTATGTTGGGTTTTTTTTACTCTTTTATTCTGGTAAAATTGACATAACATAAACGTTACCGTAAGTAACATTTACTACATTCCCAAGATTGTGCAGCCATCACTAGTATCAATTTCCAGAAGATTTTCATCACTCCAAATGGAGATCCAGGGGGCATTGGCGTGGCTCAGTTGGTTGAGCATCTATTTGACTCCTGATTTCTGCTCAGGTCATGATTCCAGGGTACTGAGATCAAGCCCGGTGTTGGGCTCTGTGCTGAATGTGAAGCTTACTTAAGATTCTCTCTCTCTCTCTTTCTCTTTGTCCGTCTGTCTCTGTCTGTCTGTCTCTCCCCACTCCCCTGCTTGCTGTCTTGCTCTCTCTAAAAATAAAAAAAATAAAAGGGACTCAGGGAGTAACAGGTGGCTCAGTCGGTTGAGCATCTGACTCGATTGCAGCTCTGCACCGGGAACCAACCTGTTCGGGATTCCCAATTTCTCTCTCTCTGCCTCTCCCATATTCTCTCTCTCTAAAATAAAAAAAAAAAAAAGAAAGAGAGGCCCAGTAGCTATTAAGCAATCACACTCCATTTCTTCCTCCCCCAGCTCCTGGAAAACACTAACCCACTTCTAATTCCATGGCTTTACTTATTTTGGACATTTTCATATAGGACAGACAAGTTTGCAAATTACAAATGTCACCATGCTATATATTCACATTTATTGATAGTAGAAAAGTCTAGAAGGGCTTTCTTTCTTTAAAAATTTTTTTTTAATGTTTAGTTATTTTTGAGAAGCAAAGAGAGAGAGAGAGAGCACAAGAAAGGGAGGAGCAGAGAGAGAGAGGGAGACACGGAATCTGAAGCAGGCTCCAGGCTCTGAGCTGTCAGCACAGAGCCTAACGTGGGGCTCAAACCCACAGACCGTGAGATCTTGACCTGAGCCGAAGCTGGACGCTCAACCGACTAAGCTAGCCAGGTGCCCCAGGACTTCCTTTCTTCCATCCCAGCTCCCATCAGTCTGTATTCCCTCTCCTCTCTTCTACACCTTCGTCGCTTCATAGGTGTTCTGGAAGAATACATACAAGCCAACACCCAATACAAGCCAACATGACCTACGTTATCACCTGCCACCATTACCCCACAAAGGGAGACACTCCATACCCAGTATTAAGTACCTTGCCTTTCAGTCACGTAACGAAGTTCCTAGAACGTTGTCCGTATCTGTGCACAGAGAGCTCCCTGATCCTGTGTGCCCTGCCCAGTGGCTTGGAGATGCCATGCTTTATTTAGCGCATCCTCCCTTGACGGACAGCTGGGTTTGTTTCCAGTTGTTTGCTCTCACCCGGGAGGCTGCTGTGAATCATCTTGAATGCCTGTCACCTCAAATGTGTGCCTGCAGCACAAATTCTCGGAGGCCGAGTGACTGGGTCAGGGGGCATGTGGATTTTAATTCTGTTCTCTTTTGCCTAATGAGCCTCCGCAGGGGTTGTGAGGATTCACACGTCTCCTGTCCCTGGTGTCCCAGGAAAGCCTTCCAGCCTTTACCACACTGTGTCCCCAAGCGTCTGTAGTTTTTCAAGCCCCCCTACCCCACCCCGTATAGTTTTCATTTGAATAACTATGCATATGCTTAAGAAATAGGATGTAAAGAACAATTATTTTCTTGTTGTCTCCTTTAATTTTGTTTGTTTTTATTTATTTTTGAGACAGAGACAGAGTGTGAGTGGGGGAAGGGCAGAGAGCAAGGAAGACACAGAATCCAAAGCAGGCTCCAGGCTCCGAGCTGTCAGCACAGAGCCCGGTCGGGGGCTCAAACTCACGATCTGAGCTGACGTCCGATGCCTAACCGACTGAGCCACCCAGGAGCCCCTCTTTGTGTCTCCTTCGAGGAAAGGTGCCAGTTTGGCACCTCAGGTGACATCCACCAACACCTGCAGACCCCTCCTCTACCTGGAAAGAACCGCCTGTGGAAGGTCTCCACTTCCCCGGGCCAGCAGTTAGCCGAGACCCTGTTACAAGGTGATCTGGAACTTTCAGAATAGATGTCTCCTGTTTCCAACCTGAGCATGCTTCTCTCAGTCCCAGGCAGAGGCTGTGAAAGTCCACCCTGTCACAGTCGATGCCACCCCTGCCAGGCTGGGGCTCGGGGAGCTTATTGGAAAGCACGCAACAACGCGAGTTATGGAGGGAAAAGGTGTGCGGTGTGGGGGGCTGGGCTCTGGGTGAAAGGCCCCTCCTTGGCTCTTGCCCAGCTCAGTAAAGTGTGACTGGCCACCCCCAGGATTAATCCTTGGGGTCCATGTGACTGCCAATGGCAAGAATCACTGCACTCAGGCGCATTGACTCTTCCTTTAAAAAAGTTTTAAAGGTGTTTGGACAAAGTGACTTTCAAGCTGCCTTCATCTTTGGAGAATCTTCTCTCTCTCCTTAATTAAGAATCAAAGACACCATTGGGGCACCTGGGTGGCTCAGTTGGCTGAGCATCCGGCTTCGGCTCAGGTCATGATCTCGTGGTTCATGAGTTCCAGCCCCGCGTTGGGCTCTGTGCTGACAGCTCAGAGCCTGGAGCCTGCTTCAGATTCTGTGTCTGCCTCTCTCTCTGCCCTTCCCCTGCTTATGCTCTGTCTCTCTCTGTCTCTCAAAAATAAGTAAATGTTAAAAGAAATTTACAAAGAACAATGGCTCTTAACCCTTCTTCAGGTTTCCACCCCCCTGAGAAGCTCTCCTATTACACACATACATACTTGAACACTCACGGAGCCCCAAAAGTGTCAAGGACCCAGGTAAGAAACGGTCTTAGCAGGAAAGGCGCAGCCTCGGAAACTTCCCTGGGTGGCTCATGTGGGATTCGGCCCCTAAGTCACGCCTCAGGGTCCTGGCTGTCCTCAGATGTGGGGCTCAAACCTTTCAAGATTTGGGGCCACCTCTGATTCCCGGTTGAAAGGTGAAAAACCAGGCTTGGGACTGCAAGCTGGTGGCAGCACCATGTTTTGCTGGCCCTTATTTGGAGCAGAGACAGAGATTGGGCCCTCGCGAGTCTGCCGCTGACTCTGGCCCAGCTCTGGCGGTGCACGAACAGCGAAAACCCGCTACACAGCTCGATGGCATTATCTTTCTTCTCTCTCCATCTTTCTGTTTCACTCATGCATGCATACGGCTTCCCCGACCCTCAGCTGGGAGACATCTCCTTAGGGACCATGAATGACCCTGGCTACATCTGTGCTGCTCATGATGACGAAGGAGGCAAGGGTCTCTTGGGGGGGGGTTGGGCCCACCCCCAACTTTGCCCCAGAATTGCTTCCTGACCTTAGCAAAGTGCTTCCTCTTTCAGGTTGGAGCAAACCCGCTGATCATCCGCTCATATTCACGGCTTGTGTTGAAGGCAACTCCTATAGTGCCTGAGGGCCAGGGTTTCCCTGTGGCGCTGAAGCATGGTGACCAAAGCACGCAGACCTGTCATCTGCCATGGTGATAGGCAGGTGCCCACCTGCATCTCCCTACCTGAACCCCTCTGAGTGAAGAGACACGTGCCATCTGGGCCATGTGCAGTAAGAGTGTGCCAGGCAAGGTCCTGGCTCATGCCAATGTCCTTGTGACAGCGTGGGTTCTCGCCAGGGTGCCACGGCCCTCGGGCACATTCTGGAGTTTGCACGTACTTGGAGTTTGGGTTGGGAGCCGGGCAGAGCAGCAGGCTATAGTCCTGGAGCCCCAATCCCCCCTACCTGCAGGATCCAGAGACATAGACTGGTGCCCTGCTCCTATCCAGCCCCCCTTTTCCCTCTTAATCCCCCCCCCCCCCCCCCCCCCCGAAACATGGTGATCACTGCTGACACCCATCTTGCGTTCTTGGCAGGTCGCCGGTCTCCAGGAGTCTCAGTTTTCAAATCTGAGAAGTGGAGTCATAACCACATGGACTTCACGAGGTAGGCATGACAAAGGCATGAGGCCATTTTTGTGAAGGTAATTGGTGGATGGCTTCTCCCATGTTGTGGAGGGAAGGGGACAGAGTGAGGGCGGCTTCCAGGGCTGTACTCTTGGAAGGGAGGCACCCAGCAATTCCCTGCAGGTCCACGTAGAAGCCAGTCCCAGCCCCGAAGGAGCCCTTGACACTGAGACCCAGTAGGGGTGGTGTGGACACTTCCTCGTGCTCAGAGTCACCTGGCCCCCTTCGTGCCCACGGAAGTGGTGCTGTGGGAACCTGTGGCCCACGGAGGAAGAGACCAGAAAAGAGCTTCTCCCAGAGGTGGTACTGTCAGAATCGGAACCCAGGCCACGTGGCTCTCACCCAGCTCTGAATCACGGCCCCGCTGGACCTACTGGAGGCAGGACGGAGCTGGGAAGAGTCCACAGAGCCTGCCCCGCTGGCTTGTTCCCCAGAGAGCACAGCCCATGTGGGGTTCCTTCCACGGTCACCCTGCTGTATCCTCGAGGCTGACCCATAAGGGACACCAGAGGGCTCTGGCTCCCTGCTCCCTGCATGCTCAGCAGGGGCGGCACACTCCCCCGACCCTTGGGATCCCCCTGAGGGCCTCATGTCCAAGTGTGCGACCTGGGAGGCCCCGGGGGTCCCTCCCGCTCTGGGCGTGACACGTCAGTGTTCGTTTGCTAGGATGGCAGTAACAAAGTAGTAGGAACCGGGTGTCTGAAAACAACAGGAGCGGATGGTGTTACGGTTCTGGGGCCAGAGGTCCTAAATCCAGGTGTCCTCAAGGCTGGCTCCTTCCGTGGAGGGATCTGTCCCTGGAGAGCCTGTCCCAGGCCTCTTTTCTAACTTCTGCTGACAGCTGGGGATCACAGGTGCTTCTTGGCTTGTGGCAGCGACTCTCCGATCCCCACCTCTGTCCTCACGTGGGCTCCCTGGGTCTCCGTTCCATCATGTGGATGGCTCATGTGACATTCTTTTTATAAGAACGTCTGTCAGACTGGATGAGGGGCCTTCCCTACTCCAGGATGACCTCATCTTCCCTGGTTACATCAACAACAACCCCACCTCCAAATAAGGTCATATTTGAAACACTGGGGGGTTAAGATGTCATCGTATCTAGTTTTGGGGGGACGGTGGGGGGCCTCATGCAACCCATAACATAAGCTTTGCATAGAACTGGCCTAATGGGTGAGCATCTCATGTCTTGTCTGGACTTCCCCGGGTTGGGTCAGTTTGCAGAGATGTTACAAGATTCCTCTTGCTTCAGATTTCCAGACGGCATCTCGTCTGGGGCTGTGGGGGAAGCGCTTGGTAGGGGACTGAGAGATGTGACCCGCGTCACCTGTGTGGTCCCACTCGCGAAGCCAGGCTTCCTCAGGCTTGCCCTTAGGCCTATCAGAGCTTATCAAGACTGCTTTTGGGTGGGATGGAGCCTTATTAAAAATCACAGATTGTGGGGGCGCCTGGGGGGCTCAGCTCAGTCGGTTAAGCATCCAACTCTTGATTTTGGCTCAGGTCATGATATCACAGTTTGTGAGATCGAGCCCCACGTTGTAAGGACGCAGGTCCGATCCGGCCCTCCCCACCGGGCCTTCCCAGCCTTCCCAGAGCCGGTAGCGACACACCGCCACGGTGGAAATGCGCCAGGCAGCAGCCGGGGCGCCGGCGGGGGGGTGGGGAGTTTTGGGGGGGTGGGGGGTGGTCCCCCACCGGCCGCAGGTCCGATCCAGCCTTCCCCTATACTTAAAGGGGAGGGCGCTGGCTTCTCCCGAAAGGGCGCACCTTAAGGAGGGACAACTCCTGCGGCGTGCCCAATCGGGAGAGGCCCGCCGATACCGTTGACCTTTCTAGAGGCAGGCCTAGTCACGCCCCATGTGGGGTGTCCTGGGCCCACTCTGATTGGTCAATGCTCCACTATTGTGATTGGCTCCCACAACTGCCAGTATTGATGGGGGGGCAGGGATTGGATCACTGTACACCTGTCATCATTTCCTGTAACTCCTCCTCCCAAAGGCATAAAAAGCCCTGCCCTGCCTTTGTTGGGGCTTTCTCCACGTGGCCAGCGGGTTGGGTGGAGACTGTGAGCCCGAGCTTAAACTTGTAATAAAGGCCCTTTGCGTTTGCAGGTGTGACTCGGTCTCCCTAGCAGTCTCTGGTGCTTGTTTTGGGGTGATTTTACAAACTTGGGCACAACAACGTCAGGCTCTGCACTGACAGCATGGAACCTGCTTGGGATTTCCTCTTTTTTCCTCTCTCTCTCTGCCCCTTCCCCTGCTCATGCACGTACTCTCTCTCAAAACAAATAAACATTAAAAAAAAATCACAGGTTGTGGGGGTAAGAACTAGAAACCTGTTTTTCTTGGCAGGTGTTACAGGTTACATTGTGTCCCCCGAAAAGACAGGTTGAAGTCCTAACCCCCGGGGCGTCAGTATGTGAGCCTATTTAGAGGTATCATTAGGTAAGCTGAGATCGTGCTAGGGTAGAGTGGGCCCCCGATGCAATATGACCGGTGTCCTTATACGAGGAGAGACGCACACAGTGAAGACAGCTGACGATACAGAGACACTCAGGGGAAGGCCATGTGACGACAGGCAGGGATTGCAGGGGTGTGGCTGCGAGCCAAGGAAGGCCAAGGCCAGTCCCTCCCAGAAGCTGGGAAGAGGCCGCGGAGGGATCTACGTAGTCTGGGAAGGAAGCTGCAGTCTCTTGCCCCCTTCTGGCACGGGTGCCTGGGCCTCTTTCCCTGAGGCCGCCTCCTTCCAGGTTCCTGGGCCCAGAACTCTCCAGAAGAGGGAAAAGCCAAGGAGAAACAGATGGCAGCAGGTGGGAGGCACGAACTGTGTGCCAAGCATTTTGCACATTCTCTCTTCTGTTCCTCACCCGGCCACGTGAGGCCGAGATTCCTAACCTTGTCCCCACTTCGCGGATGGGAAGTGACGGAACGTGTCCCAAGGTTCCCGGCTGTGAGCGGCCAGGTGGGGCTTCCCACTGGCGTCTGTGGGTCTGACCCGGACAAGCTCTACGAAGTGGTTCAGCAAACATTATGAGCGGTGGCCCCCGAGGTGGGACCCCGAGAGAGGCAGATGTTGCCCTCCCCTTCGCCGGCTTGGCGCCGTGGTACCCACTTGGGTGGGGGCAAGGGGACCCTCTCAGCCTTTAGGGCGGCTGGGCTCTGCCTGCTGTCCCCTTCCTACGCCCTACCAGCGGCACCTTTCCCACACCTCAGTCTCTCCCTGGAAACCTAAAGGGCAGCCCCAACTCAGGGCCACAAGAGTGCCATCCCTTCCCCCGGGCCCCGTGTGACCCTCGGTAGACATTTATCGTGCTCAGGGCCAGGTGGCATGCCCAGTGCCCTGGGACAAGCCAGACAGTCCCAACGCGCCCTGGGCCTCAGGAGGTGCAGAGGCAGTGACTTCCCCATGTTTTTCCAGAAATGTCCCAACCTTGGGCCTCATGGTCCTACGTGGGGCAGTGACTGTGAGTCACATGCAGGGGCTCCTTGTGGTGACCCTGAGGCCTAGCAAGACTCCTCCTCAGGATATGCATTCGGTCCTACACACACACACACACACACACACACACACACACACACGCATGCACGCATGCACACATGCATGGCTGACCAGCCCCCAGGATGACTTCTGGCCCCCCCGACCCTGGAGGGCCTTGGCACCCTCCTGCGCCCCGTTTATGGGTCTCAGTTATTGTGCAGTTTCCTGCTGACCTCAGTGTCGTTTGCCCCTTTGACTCTCTCTTGTCTGGTAGCTAAATCCGATTTTTCTCCAGGCCTTATGTCCAGGAAAACTGTACAAATGAGCTCAGGTCAGCCAGCGCAGGCCCGGGCTCTGCCCCAAAGCCCTGCTGTGAAGCCTTCGGGGTCACTTTGCTTTCTCCTTGTGGGCATAGTCAAGCCAGGTGCCTGTCACAGCCCAGAGTAGCTTCCCTTCCGTGTGTCGAGAGCTCTCGGGCTCCGGACTGGCAGATTGACCTTTCACATAGATTTCCTAATTTAGTTCTTGCAACCATCCAATTAGATAAGCACTCTGATGCTTCCCATTTTACAGATAAAGAAACAGAAACAAAAACAAAATGGAGGCCCAGAGGTGTTATGTAACTTTTCCAACGCCACTTAGCTAATGACTTTGAGAAACTAGACTCTATACCTAAGTGTATAGCATGCGTGTGTTATCAAAATTCCACGTGGCAGCTTGAATGTCTGATACACATGCATGTGGGTGGGTACATACATGACAGGTAATGTTAGATGGATAGATCAATCAATCGATCTATCGATAGATAGGTAGATGGATACTCTCTAGACATAAAAGGCTGGGGACTCCTACAAGAGAAAGATATTATTTGTTATGTTTGTACTTTCTCCCAAATCAGTCTTTCAGCATTACCTTGAACACAGGCACCCAGCCTCATGATGGCCATTTTCTAGGGGAGGAAATACAGGCCAAGCAAAGTCAAGCTCAGGTTCAGGTCCTAAGGCTGAGGGACCTCATGCCACGTGCCAACCTGCCCCTGGGCGCCCCCTATGGTGTGGCCCGTGTCAGGGTTGGATGGTGCTGATATGGGCAGTAGGGGACCAAGCATCTACCATAGAAGTGACCCTGAGGCAGGGAGCCTCAGGACGCCACCTCACATCTTCAGGACCCTGGACTTTGGACATGAGGCCTCACCCCCAGGACCATGTCCCCTCCAACCAAACAGTATCTGAGGAGGGTGTGGGAGCCTGGAGCCCCCTTCTGGTCCCAAATCCCGGAGTGTCCACCCTGGGGCCTGCAGCTGGGGAGGGGGAGGGGCTGGAGCAGGGAGCCTCCCCGCTTCTCGGGAGGCTGGTCTGCAGCTAGATTCGCGGGTTCCGGCCTGCCCCCCATCCACCGTGAGGCCTGAGGCTGGTCCTCCAACCTCTTCCGTTTCCTCACCTACAGCACAGACTATGCCACAGAATGGTTACATAGTACCTGAGTTTCTGGGTGAAAGATGCTTCTGTGGCTTCTGGATGCGGTTGGGGGGATGCCCCCGGGGCGCTGGAGGCCAACCTTTGACCCTCGGTAGGACACCGTCTGCCACCGGCGGTTGTTGCTGCTAAGTCAGGCTCTGGGTTTGTCTTGGCTTGACTTGTTTCCATTTTCAATTGAAAATTAAATTTGGATAGACTTCAGCTGACTAGGTCCGCTTGCTGGGCCTCGGCCAGCCGGCTCTGAGTAACTGCAGACAGGGTGGGGTCACCGGGATTTGGCTATTGGATTCTTTCCCCCCTGCGGTTTCGGGCAGCCTCTCCATGACAGGCAGCTGTGTCGTCCTAAGACTGGACTTTCCGGGAGAGCGTTCCGGTCACTCCAGGCGTCAGCTGGAAAGGGCTGCTCTTGGACGGGGTCACCAGCCCGCACTAGGAGCTGCCTCCTCCTCCTCCCGTCCTGCAGCCTCTGAGGCCATCAAGGTCTAGGTGACAGCTGGCTCCAAGAGCCGTGGCTCCATTGCTAGGCAGTGGGGACCGCCATTTCCATGTCACGCCTGGGCTCTTCCTTTGCGATCATCTCTGTGCTTCCCCCGCCCTTGTCCCTCCTCAGGTCCCCTGACACCTCACCCACCTGAGCTCCGGGGGAGGCCGAGGTGGGGCGCCCCCGCCAGCCACGTCCCTGCTCCGGCCACGCGTCGTGCTGGCCCCAACCACGGGGTCTCCTTCGCTGGCTGGGATGCGGTTGGCTGGGCTGGTGTGCCCATCCTTGGCTGCTCCCTGCTGTCCGCAAGTGTGCCGACTGTGACCCGCTTCTCCAAGCCCCCCGGGGAACCACGGCAGGCCGCTTCCCATGACAGCGGCCCGGCCCACACTGAGAATTCTGTGAATCCTAAACTTGCACAGGGCGGGGGTGGGCCTGGGTGGCTCAGTCGTTAGGCGTCCAGCTCCTGATTTCCACTCAGGTTCATGGGTTTGAACCCAACGTACGGCTCTGCGTTGACAGTGCGGAGCCTGCTAGGGACTCTTTCTCTCCCTCTCTCTCTGCCCTTCCCCTGCTCTCTCTACTTCTCTCTCTCAAAAAGCAAATAAACTAAAAAAATAAAATAAAAAAAAACTTGAATAGAGAAAGCTTAGCTTGGGGCACACATTGCGTGATTGTGTGCATAAGGGAGCTTTTTATTTGTCTATTTAAACATTTTTAAAAATGTTTTTCTTTATTTTTGAGAGAGAGGGAGACAGCCTGAGCAGGGGAGGGTCAGAAAGAGAGGGAGACACAGAATCCAAAGACACGATCCAGGCTCTGAGCTGTCAGCATGGAGCTTGATGTGGGGCTCGAACCCACGAACCGTGAGATCATGACCTGAGCCGAAGTCAGACGCTTAATCAACTGAGCAACCCAGGTGCCCCTATTTGTCTATTTATTTAATTTTTTTTTTTTTGTCTAGGGCAAGAAGTCACTAGATAGGCCAACCCCTAGGGCACTAGATCATGAGAACATGGAGGCGAGACAGCCTTTAAGGTGCAGAGAGACAGGAATCCTCCTGGGAGAATCCAGTTTACTGGTCTTCTAGTGGATCGAGGCGCCATAGCCTCCTGAGGCTGACTGGGTTATGAGCAGTGGGGGGCAGTCTGTGTTTCGTCAGCGGGGTAGGAATGACACCCTCTTCTGAGTGCTTTATAAGGCTTTGTACCATGCGGGGCCGCTGGCGTCAGATGCAAACAGCTTCAGTAATTCTGCAAAAAGTTGCCAGACAATTTATCCCATTGGCACCAAGCCTAGAATTATAATCAGATCTTGACTTCTTCAAAGCCTTCTTGCTTTGGACTTTCCAAATCGAAAATAAATATTGAGGGCAATTACCTTCCTTTAGTCCTCTGATGTGCGAAGGGGAGTTTTTATCCATTAATTCAAGTAACCTGTCATTTCATTCGGAAGGTATTAGCCCATGGAATATCAACACAGTCCGTCTAGGTTTTGACTAAAAGGAGGGAAGATTTATTATGCCCCGGGTTCATATTTTCCTCTCTTTAAGAAGTCGTGGGTACGCCAGACACTCCTTTTCAGACAAAACCGGCTGTTTCTTCCCATTACTGGATGCATTGTTTGTGTGCCCCGTTTGCTTGCTATACGCAGAACTTCCTCAAGAGGGCAGCAAACCACAATGTCTGCCGCGTTTCTGGGGCAGCCCCTGGGGGTGCAGAGCGGCTTGGGGACGTACTTGCCTCCAGAGGGAGGGAGTGATTACTGGATTACTGCTTGCTTTCTCCGGAGTTTCTCTGGGCTTGACACGAAAGCACTTCTCCTGGAGTGGAAGCCAGAGCTTCCCCAGTCTCGTGTTTTTTTTTTTTTTTTTTCGAGAGCTGCAAACATGACCAGACCTATTAATTACTTAATTGAGGTTCTGGGCTTTGAAGATGAAAAGTGTGTGTTAAGTGGTGAGTTCTGTTGTTTCCAGACTGGGAAGCTCTTTACAGGGGGAGAGGGGGCTGTTCTGAGCGTCTCTCCAAGTTATCAGGTCTACCTCTGGTGACCGTTTCTGGTGACACGGACCCCCAGCCCTACCGCTGTGCCTCAAGGAAGTGTCTCCTAGGTGAACCCACTTGCATCTCAAGCCACACCAGGCTGCCCCCAGAGTCCCAGCAAAGGGTCTGGTCACCGGTAGTGTGTGTTCCTTTCCCCCTGATCTAGTCACAGGACCCCTGGGGTGGCTGAGCATCTGCAGGGGGTGCTGGCCCATTAGGGACCCGGCTTGGCTGAGACAGATTGACATGGATTCCGTGGTGGCTTTGTGGCCCTGTGGGGGCGGAGGGTATTGGTCACATAAAGGAGCAGCACCTCCAAGCCCCAGGCCAGCTCTGCCTGGGGTGAACAGTCTGCACCTGTCTTCATGCATGGGGATGGGGGAATAGAGGGAAGATGGGGAGGTCCCCCCCATCACAGGTAATGATGGAGGCACTGCAATGTGGCATCAATGCTGTAATTTACAGAGAACTTTCACATCGACATCATCTCCCAGGAGCCTCTGGAGGGCTCCTGTGAAGAAGTTGAGGCCGGAGTAGGACCCTGGAGGGCTTCTGGGAAAGCTCCAGCACCCCTCCCTCCTGACCCTCCCCACCCTCCGTCCTCCTTCCGGTTAGATGGGCTTGCTCAGTGGTTAGATGACGAGCACCCTACAATGGCTCCCTAACCTGAGATATTACCCTTCGAGTCAACAGAATTTAAAATCGACTCCTAAGAAGCTGCTGGTCACACTCAGCTGCTCTTAGGGAAGCAATTCTCGCGGACGTGAAACTAGCTTTCCTTTGCATCTGAACCGAAGCTCAAGAGAAATCACTTAAGAAAGGAAAAGGTCTAGACTCACCGTGAAAGGCTGTGAGGGGAAAGAAGCCCCCAGATTCAGGGCGACGTTTCCTGTGCCGTGGGGGCAGGTGTCTCCTTCCCCCGTGTGGATTTCCCTCCCCGGGAGCTCGGGACCTCACACCGCTGGGCAAATCAGTTTCATTTCATGTTTTGAGATCCTGTACAGCCCACTTAGCAGGATCCGGAGCAAGTCCCTGACTCGCGCCACCTGAAAGTCAAATAGCCCCGAGCACTGTGGCCTGCTGGTGGCCCGTCTTCCGCACTGGCTTCCCCAGAGCGTGGGTGTGCAGGTGAGGGCACGCGAGTAAGGAGGAAAGGGGCTTCCGTTCATCAAACCAGCCGTGTAGTCGGGGACGTCTACGGTGGTTACAAACCACAGAAGTGGATTCTGGCTTATCAGCTTCAGCAAAATGCAATTGAAGAGGGGGCTGTACTGGAAAGAGACTGAGGTTTCACGGGCTCAGGGTGGCCGTCGATGCCATGCTGAGTTGGCCCTTTCATGCTGGGCTGTTGCTGTCATAGGAGAGGTGCTCTTCAGGTGGCCTGACCTCAGCTCCTGGTGTCTGGGTCTGGCGGGTCCAACCTCAACCCCTAAGGAGCCCAGATCTGATTAGGTCAGTGGGATGGAGCCAGAGGGTCAGAGCATGTCTATCTGTGTATGTGTGTATATACGTGTATGTTTGTATGTATGTGCATGTATGTAGGTGTTTGTATGAGTGTGTATGTGTGTTTGTATGAATGTGTATGTGTATGTATGTGTGTACATGTGTGTATTTGTGCGTGTGTATGTATGCACATGTGTATGTTTATGAGTGTGTATATGTATGCATGCATGTATGAGTATGTGCATATGTGTTTGCTCGTGTATATATATACGTGCACATGTGCATATGTGCACACATGTATGTATGTCTGTTTGCATGAGTGGGTGCATATGTATACACGTATATAGGCATGTATGTGTTTGTATGAATGTGTGTATGTGCATGCACATGTATTTGTGCATGTGTATGTATGTACATGTGCACGTGTGATTGTGTTTGGCTGTGCATGTGTATGCATGTGTGTGCATGCATGTGTACATTTGTATTTGTGCATGTGTATATATATGTGTGTGCACATGTATATATGTATATGTGTGTGGACATGTGTGTGTGTGTGTGCATGTGTGATGTTAGAGAGCCAGTAGCTTCTCCAAGTTGTCTAGTGGTCATTTCGCATCATATATTTTCACACATCATCTTGTCCAACCCTACCATAACCCTGCCATGGTCCGCCATTTCTTTCATGTGAATTGAATGTTAAACAGGGATTTCCTTCAGCTAACTTCATATTTCTACAGCACACTTTGTTTAAGGGTTACCAGGTTTTCTGTTAATAGAGAGCTTAAAAATAGAGAAAAATACCAAGAACAAAATTAACATTGCCTGTAATCCCACCATTCGGAGAGATCAAGCATCACATGTGGGTCATAACCATCAGATAGATAAATAGATAGATAGATAGACTGGTGGATAGATGATGGATGATAGGTAGACAGATATATAGACAGACAAGTATACAGACCATAGATGATAGAAATTATACATACATACATATATATACTTTTAATAAGAATGTGATTATAATGAGCACACTGGTGGTCTTTCTCTTCATTTGCTGAATGTTGTATTCCATTAGATATTTTTTCCATCATTTTTAATGGGTTTTTAAAATATTCTGTCAGACACATGTGGCAAAATGTATTTACTCAATCCTCCACTTTTGAACAGTTAGGTGCTTCAAATGGTTTTTTGCTGTCGTAGGCAGTGAAGTGATAAACATCCTTGAATAAATAGTTTTGTACATCTGTGTGGTTATTTCCTTGGGATAATCTTCTTCAAGTGCAAATACGGGATTGAAGGTGGGCACTTGTAAAGTGTTGGGGCAAGCCGGATCAACGGTCCTTCTGAAATGTTGTCCCAGAATCCTCTCTGGCACGCTAAGTAAGATGCCCACACTGAGTATATTCATTTACAAAATACTTTCCTATTTTACAGTGACATCTCATTGCTGTCTCAACCTTTATTTTAGGTTTCTAAAATACTTTTTTAAATTGAGGTGTAACATATAAAACACGCAGATCTTTTTTTTTTTTATTTTTAGGTTTATTTCTTTATTATGAGAGAGAAAGCATGAGTGGGGGGAGGGGCAGAGAGAAAGGGAGAGAGAGAATCCCAAGCAGGCTCTGCACTGAGAGTTGATACTACAGTGCCTGATGTGGGACTTGAACTCACAAACCATGAGATCATGGCCTGAAATCAAGAGTCAGATGCTTAACCGACTGAGCCGCCCAGGTGCCCCAGCACTCAGGTCCTACATGTACAACTCAGTGGTTTGTATGTATACAGATGCCCATGTGTCCACCACCCTGGTCAAGATACAGACTATTTCCACTACTCCAGAAGGCTGTCTGTGCCCAGATGAGGTCACACTCACAGGTGCTAGGGGTCAGGACGGGGCATAGGTTTGGGAGGCGACCATTCACCCAGTATACTCATCTTCACTGGTTTTCCTCCCAGGCGTGGCTTCCCTGCTGAGCGTAAGCCGGCTCGGCTCGTCAACCTTCCCTCAGATTACAGAGGGCATCTTTGTGTTTTATCTTCCTAGACATCAGGAAGGGAACGGACTCCAGCTTCTCCCCTGTGACATGTCTGTGTCTACAGCTGGCCTGGACTCTTGCATGTGGTGTTGGGACACAGATGTAATAAACTGTGAATCAGCTCCTCTTGCCAGGGGCGCCTTATGAAGAGAGAGCATCTATGTGAGCAAACAGGTATCTTGAAATTGGGGATAGCATTTAGCAAAGTGATGTGATGATAAAATGGAATATGTTTGTGAATGTGAGTGTTAAACTGTTTAAACACGAGAACCAGGCCTTCTGGTGGTTGTCAGTACATTACCATGTGCTTGGAAAAAGTAATCTGTGTTTCCTCATTCTTTCCTTGAATGAATAAGGAAGCTAGGACAGGTGACAGAAGTGGCACGGTCTGTCCAGTCTTACTTTGGGTTTGCCTTTATTCTTTGCAGTTCTTCAAAACTCGATGAAAAATGGCTTCTAGGGGTTCAGTAATCTGCAAGATGTAGCACCTACTTCAGGTGTCCTATGTACCTGTGCACGGTGATATAGAGTCAAACTTTAATTAATTGTTGGAGTGTGGTATTTAAAATGTCAGCAGTTTTGAAAAGTTCAAACATTCAAAAAGAAAGTAAGATGGAACACAGAACAGTGAGAGTTTTGGAAAAATAAAGTCTTCTGGCACGCACACACACACGGATGCACATGCATGCACACGCACACACATGCCAGCACATGCACACATGCACTTACACACATCCACACATGCACCCACACCTGCACACACATAAGGCACATGCACTCACACACATACACACATGTGCTGCACACACATGTGCCGCTCTCACATGCCTGTAAGTGCACACACACATGTGGATGTGCTGAACAGACGTGTGCCACACACATGCCTGCACATGCACCCACATACACACATGCACACACATGTGGATGCATTCACACACATGAGCGCATGTGCCACACCCATTCTAGGACCTGCTGCAGCCTGATGGTGGCACCTGGGGCTGGAACCTGAAGAGTTGGGACCCGCCCTGCCGGGCACTGTCCCTGTCACAGTAGAACCCTGGCTTCAGCCCCTCTTCCTCTCAGGGGCTGGGGGCCACTCATCTGTTCCTGCTGGAACCACCCAGATCCGAGGCTTCCGCACTGGCCCCTCAACTCCTCTGCCCCTCCCTGCCAGACCCTCTCCTCTGAGACCAATCCTTCAAATCCCTTCTGCGTTCACCTTAAAACACCCACATCAACAGCTGTGACTCAAAAGCCACATAAAGAAATGTGTTTTAGAATGTGACCCACTAACGTGTAACTAGCTTCATGAAATACTGTTTACCTTTCTTATATGGAACCTTTTCTGACATTAGCTGGTCCATTTCCATTCCATTTGACTTGATCCTACTTTATTAAAATTAATGCTGCTGGTGCCCCAATACCTTATCTCATGTCCCCTCGATGGCTTGTAGCCACACTCTCACTCAGAGGGCAAGTGTGAAATCCTTAGCCTTGTTCTCAGGGTTCTTGCCAACCTGCCACCCCCTGGGCTCCTTGCTCCTGCCACTTGTCCCCTCTGTCCCTTCAGCCTTTTATTCAGGACTCTGCATAGGAACTCTTGGTTTTATATCCCCAAACCACCTTACGCTTAGTGGCTCCTGCTTTGTGTCTTTCTCTACCTCATCCTGCTTGTCCTGTGGACCCAGGTCAATCCCCGCCTCCCTTCTGAAGCATCCCTGACCAGGAGCCCCCACTCTTGTTTCCTACCCACACATCTGGCATCTAGATCAAGATGGTGAGCTCTGCTTTCATAACACTTCATTTATGAACAGCTCACCACGTCCAGGCTGGTTTCTCAAGTTCAAATAATCAGCGGAATTCTTGGCCGGGAGTAGGACACTTAGCACTTCAGCCTCGAACGCCCAGCCCTTCCTTCGCCCAAGCCCCTGCCCTTGGGCTGCCCATGGTGGGGGTGAGAAAATGGGAATATTCTGGTAATAAGTTGGAACCAGAAGCCATTTTCCTGTTGAGGTTTCATTGCTAGATAGGCAGGTGCCCCTGAAAAAGGTGTTTGGGGTGTTGTGCTTATTACATACATTATGGTTACATTGGCTTTTACGAGCTGGCCAAACAACATACCCTCTTCGCAGATACTATTTTTACAGAAAAATGTATTCCATTGCATACAAGTCCTAAACCACTGACCGACCAACAACTTTGGAACTCTGCCTGGCCTGTGGTCGAGCACCTCGGATCCTGTCTGCCCTTCCATGTGGGCAGGTTTTATCTTCCCCCCTCGATGCCAAGCCTTGGAGCACAAGCGTTGGGTCCCCAGCCTCCCTCCATTTTCTACAGGGCTGAGTATGGTGGCTGATGCCTGGTGAGCTCTCTCCATAACCACTCATTGGGGCTATCCCTGCCTGCACCCCACTCCCAGCCTGCTCTGGGGCTCCCAGAGACCTCAGCTCTGTCCTTAACTTGGTTTGTCCCAGAGGAAGCAGCTCTCTGCCTGTTGTTTGGAAGATTTTAGGGGATACTTAACAGGCAAGAGAGAACAGAGGGAGAGATGGGAAAAGATTGGGGCCAGGGGAGCAGGAGACCCAAGGGACAGAAATGAAGAAAGGAAGACAGACAGGAGGTGAGGGGATAGAGGAGTAACAGGGAGAAGAGAGAGAATAAGAATTTTATGTTTTAGAAATCTATGGAGGAATGCCTGGGTGGCTCAGTCAGTTAAGCACCCGACTCTTGATTTTGGCTCAGATCATGTTCTCACAGTTTGTGAGATCAAGCCTCATGTCAGGGAGAAAGAAAGAATGAAGAGAGGAAAATAAGGAGAGAAAAGGGAAGGTAAAATAAAAATAAAAGAGCAAGAAAAAAAATAAATCCTAATCTGACCAGAAACTCTTTCCCAGATGAAAAGAGTGGAGAAACAGACTTGGTGGAGGCCGTGGAGAGGAAATGAAGAGTCAGATGCCCACCTGGGACAGGAAGGGACTGGTGGGGGGAGGGTGGGTTGAGAGGGATGGTGTGGGATGGGGTGGGGACAGGTTCAATTCTGCAAGCTGAAAGAATTATGGACATGCTTGCACAGCCTTGTGGGTACATTTAACACCCCTGAACTGCATGCTTAGAAATGGCTAAAATGGTGAATTTTATGGTATGTGTATTTTACCACAATAACAACAAGGAAACAACAAAGACCTCATTTGATCAGATTCGATGAAACGAAGACCCCCTAGAACTTTGCATTTGGTGTGTGTACTAATTTTTATTCCATATATTTCTTTTTTAAATTTTTATTTACTTATTTTGAGAGAGAGAGAGAGAAGGAGACAGAGAGAGAGAGAGAGAGAGAGAGAGAGAGAGAGAGAGAGAGAGAGAGAGAATCCCAAGCAAGCTCTGTGCTGTCAGCATGAGCCTGACATGAGGCTTGACCTCATAAACTGTGAAGCATGACCTAAGCCAAGATCAAGAGTAGGGTGCTTACCTGACTGAGCCACCCATGCATTCCTCCATAGATCTCTAAAATATAAAATAAATTTCAAGCTTCATACTAGGTATCCAATAGAAATATTGATTTGACATAAATAAGAGAAATGGTCCGGTGGCAAGGACTGGCTGAGAAGATAAATGAGGGACCTTTTGGGGGTGATTGTAATGGTGATTATCTTGATAATGGTTTAAGTTTTGTGGGTGCATGCACACACGCTGAAGATTTGCAAATGCACACCTAATGGTTGTACACTTACTTCCTTGCATGTAACTTTTACACCACATGAAAAACCTAAAACTAAATATTTAACTCTAAACAAGAGTAGACCAAGGAGAAGGTTTCTTTGGGTCAAGGAGGCATCCTTACCTAATACAGTAAACATCTGTTTCCCGACCCAAGTTGAACTCTGAGGAATGAGTGGGTCAGACATCAGGAGGGCTGTCCCTACTCCTGATTTGTTTGGGTGATATGTGGGTCCCAACATGGTGGTAAGGTTTTTCATTTCACCCCTCAGCTAAGACAGGTTTCAAAGCACCATTTATGGCCTGAGAATAATTTGTCATCAATTCACTTGGGCATTAGGTGGGCATAATAGACCCCTAAAGATGTCCAAGGCCTGGCCTTCAGACCATGTGACCGTGTTGTGTTACACATCAAGGGAGAATTAAGGTTGTTAATGGAACCACAGTTGCTGATCAGCTGACCTTACGATCAAGAGATCGTTCTGGATTACACAGCAGACCTCAATGCCATGCTGGAGGTCCTCAAAGGGGAAAGAAGAAGAGTCAGAACCAAGTGGATGTCATCCTGAGGGAAACTCAACCTGCCTGTGCTGTATTTGAAGAGGGAGAAGGGGCCATGGGCACGGAACATGTGTGGGCTCTAGAAGCCAGAAAAGGCAAGAAAATGGATGATCTCCCAGCGCCTCTAGAAAGAGACCTAGCCCTGCTGATACCTGAATTTTAGCTTAGTTAGATCCATTTCAGGCTTCAACCACCAGAATAAATTTGGGTTGTTTTAGGCCACTTAGTCTGTGATATTTGTTACAGCAGACACAGGAAACAAATACAGACATAAATCCTTGAAAATCTACTTGAAAGGTTCAAAACTCTTTAGTATATACATGCACCATAATACCTCACCTTTCAGGGAGCCTCTGACATGTGCGTTTCAGAAAAAATAGAACCCTGATAATTGTCTACAGACCAATAGGCTAACCATTGTGTTTTAAAAACAGCTGTTGATTACATTCAGTTGAAAAGTCTTAATTATTTTTCAATTGTTGGGTATGTATTCGTGTGCACATGTCACCTCAAAGCCACATTACACAGGAAACTTGAGGGGCGGTCTAAACTACGGAGAGCCTTGGAAAGTCAGAGATCATCTGGAGAACTAGAAGTATAGACACTCAGTCATTTTCCTTATTTGCTGCCTTCCCACATCAATGCAAGCTTTAATCTTCTCCTCTGCGAAGAGCTGGAACCTCCAGAATTGTTATGTTTTGGCTCAGAGAAGCTTAGAACCAAGGTTTCTGACCCTGGCTGCCTGTAAACACTTCCCAGAAACTTCTAGAAAGCCCGATGGCCAGCCCAGACCATGTATATTGGAATGTTTGAGAATGGCACCACATATCAGTATTTTGTGAAGCTCCCCAAGTTACCCTGGTGGGCAGAGCTGGGTGGGAACTGATGCTTCAGGAGGATGTGGGGAGCAGATCCCAGGATCCTGGGGGGGACATCTAGGCAGGCTTGCCTCCTGTGGACTGGTTGCATGGATAGAGGTAGAGATGGGGAAAGTGAATGATATAGGGGTAATTGGAAGCCTACATGACAAAAGAATGAAGATTCAGGTCTCATATGATATACCAAATATAAATTAAGGGTGTAATAATGTTTGTGAGAAAACCTAGATGCTTTGGGACCATTTCCAACAATTGCCTCATCCACACAAGCCTCATCAGACCATGATGGTCTTTGGCACTCAGTACTCAACACAAGGACGGGGAGTTGATGGATGCCTGTCGACAGGTAGAGCTCACAGTGGTAGGAGTCCCCAAGAGGCTCACAGCTGAGGTTGACAATGGCCAGGTGGGTCAACCTCATCTTGTCATGGTTGTCACTGTATCCTCCTTGGTTACCAGAGTCCCTCCAGTCCCCCGGCCTCCCTGCTTTGTATGGTTATGGGGGACAAGATGATGAAAGTCCCCGGTCAGAGAATGACGCTCTGAACCCTCAGATGTGTGCAGAACAAACAAACAAACATGGAATCGTGTTGTTATCCCACATCGTTTTCTCTGCCCTCAGACTCTCCGAAGCAGAATCCAGACTCTGCGGGAACATAAAGGGCTCCAGGCACTGTTCTTCCTTCCAGTGTAATTGTGAGAAGAAATCTAGCTATAAAATTCTATTTTCTTTGTATGAATAAGCAGGAGCTTTATAACTCTGAGCAAGTGGAAAGCTGGAAAATTTTCTGAGTAAAAATTTGTAGGGACAGAAAACTTTGAAAGAACTATATCTTCTCATGTATCAGTCACTGATATCACTCTAATGTTATTAATTTGGGTTCTACTAATTTGGAATTTGCATAATTAATACGTGTCCAACTAAGTCTCTTGAAAGGGTGTTCAAGATAATTTTTTTTCTGATGGAAAAACATGTGTAAAGTTTGGAAGCCTAGGGTCAAATCCCAGATTGGGAACTTAGTGTTTATGTGATGTTGGAAAAGTAGGAGCCCCTGTAAAACTGAAGTAACAATCTGCAGTTTGTTGTGGGCATAGAGGTGAAGACACAATGCAGCAAATGGTAGAGTGCTTTGTCATTGTTTAGAGTCTGTCTTAGAGTCCAAATCTAGTTGTTCATCAGTTCTCTCTTAACCTCAGGAGGCATGAGATTCTTTTTTAATTTTTTAAAATTTATTTTTGGGAGGGAGAGAGAGACTTCATGAGCAGGGGAGGGTCAAAAAGAGAGTGAGACACAGAATCTGAAGATAGGCTCCAGGCTTTGAGCTGTCAGCACAGAGACTGATGCAGGGTTCAAACCCATGAACCGCAAGATCATGACCTGAGCTGAAGCCGGATGCACAACCGACTGAGCCACCTAGGCGCCCCTAAGAGGCTTCAATTTCTGAGCTTAGCAATTCTTTAAAATTTTTTTTAATGTTTACTTATTCTTGAGAGAGAGAGAGAGAGTGGGGGGGTGGGTAGGCAGAGTGCAAGAGAGGAAGACACAGAATCCAAAGCAGAATCCAGGCTCTGAGCCATCAGCACAGAGCCTGACATGGGGCTGGAATACATGAACCACGAGATCATGACCTGAGCTCAAGTTGGACACTTAAATCGATGGAGCCACCCAGGCCCCTCAAGGCTTAGCAATTCTTTATAAATATTTTATCATTAGAGTGTGTGAGGTATAGAATTTATAGGCACCACCTCTCTTTGTCACAGAGAGACTTAAAACCTGGGGATAGTGTGTCTTTAAAATGTATTTGATCATCTGGGGCTCCTGGAAGCCTCAGTTGGTTAAGTGTCTGACTTTGGCTCAGGTCATGATCTCATGGTTCATGGGTTGGAGCCCTGCATTGGGCTCTCTGGTGACAGTGAAGAGCCCACATCAAATCCTCTGTCCCCTCCCCGCCCCTTCCCTGCTCACATGCACACATTCTTTCTGTCTCTCAAAAATAAATAAACATTTAAGAATAAAATGTATTTGATCATCAAAATCACCAAGGGAACACACACACATACACACACATGCATATATACAATACATAGGAGTATTTATGAATAGACACAATATAAATATAGTATGTGGTATATACATATTTAAATATGCCTATATGTACATATACATTTATGTATGCACATATACAGGTTTATACATATATAATATATAACATGTACATATGTACCATATATAGTAATTGTATGTATGTGTTTATACAGACATGGATAATATATGTTTATATGTATCTATATATTATATATATATATATATATATATATATATATATATATATGTATGTATATATGTGTCACAGTCTCCTATCTTCTGATTCAGTAAATTCTGGGTGGGACCCAGGGATCTACTTTTAAGTTACACACTAATTCTGATTATTAGCAGTTTAGGGGATGACCCCCCTCACTTTTTGCTCATGAAGAAACAGAAGTCCCCAGAGCTGGTGACTTGGCTGAGGTCACACAGCTGCTTAAAGGCAAAGCTGAAAACAGAATGCTGTTTTCCTAGTTTTCTGAACTGATCTCCTGATCTGGCTCCTTGCGAATGACAATAAGTCGTACTCCCCCTTACTGTGGTCCTAACTGAACTCTGGAAGTACCGTGTCTTGCGTGTATTTGGCTCAGGAGACTAGTTTCCTCTGCTGTCTCCGCACTCAGCCCTTGAATGTCAGGAGCAGCAAGTGCTCCGTGCAGAGGGCTCGCCCCCTGGCCTGGTGCGCATGCCCTACGCCCTCCCGCTTGCTCTCCTCAGGCCCAGCCCTCAGCATCCTGTTCTGAGCCTCAAGAAGGCACGGGAACCGGTGCTGAGGACTTTCTCCCTGGTGTGTGAACTTCCCCGGGAGACTCCATGTCTGAAGCTGGCCTCAGAAATCCAGGCCATTGGGATAAGAGCATAATGGAAGGTTTTGAGCAGAGGCATAAAAACCAAATATGTCTGCCTGGTACTAAGTGGAGAAAGACTTGCTGGAAACAAGAATGGAGGCGGGAGAGCTGTAAGAGATGTTTCAGCACCTTGGCGAGATATTTTGGTGGACAGCGGGGGTCTGCCAACGACAGGAATGGGCCAAATCTGGCTGTTTTTGAGTGGCCTATAAAGTAAGACTGGTGAATATTCTTTTTTTTTAATTTTTAAAAATTTATTTATTTTTGAGAGAGAGGGAGACAGCGCATGAGCAGAGGAGGGGCAGAGAGAGAGGGAGACACAGAATCGGAAGCAGGTTATAGGCTCCAAGCTCTCAGCACAGAGCCTCAGTGGGGCTCGAAATCACCAACTGGGAGGCCCTGACCTGAGTGAAGTTGGACGCTCAACAGACAGCCACTCAGGCGCCCCAACTGGTGAATATTCTTAATTGATTTGATTACAGAGAACGTTAGCTCTGAATCTCAGTTAAGAGAAGTGCCATTCCCCCACAAAAGAATTCTATTTTTCTCATTAGTTGGCTTGTATCTGAAAAAATTATACTCAATTGTTAATATTGTTATGTTTTAAATTTCATCGACAAAATGTGTGGAGGTATGTTTTTTCTTTTGTTATGTAAGTATCTGCATAATATCCCTGATTTTGCTCTTTTGCCCACAATTCTTAAGAGATTTACTACCTAGCTCTTCACAGAAAAAGTTTGGTGGCCCCAGATGGAGGTGTTGGCACTGAGGTAAATAAAATGGGTGGACTTTGATACATTTTGGTGGGAGAGCCAATAGGACTTTGACGGTTAATGCTGGCAGAATAGAGATCACGAGGCCGGTGGGTGATGTGACGTTGGGTTATCTCATCACTAAGACCCTTCCGAAGACTGTGAGGAGCCAATGGGCAACAAACAGCCTTTGGGGTCAAGAGGCCCCCTTCATGGCCACAAAGCAGCCCTGTCCATAGATCACTCTAGTCTGGATCCTTCTGGCTCTTGCCATACCCCGGCTGTGCCTGCAGGTCTCATGTGTGCAAACAACACTGTTGACCAGTACAAGCAGTGCCTGGTGTGGATCCTGGATGCTCCGTGGGACAGCCAGTAAACAATGATGTATGTATTAATCAATCAATTATTATCATTGTCAAGTTTCCAGCCACCTACCTACCCTTCCAATGCAATGACCAACAGGTTGGCTCATGGTTGGCACCAAGAATGAGCAGCTTAAAAAATTAATCAGGTTCAGGTAACAGGTAAGGACTGGTTCTCCAGTGAAGGGAAAAACACAGCAAATAGTTTGGATTAAACTATGTGTGCTGTATCTTGCTGGAGCTTGCCGGCCCTTTGGAGGCTCTCAGACGGCTCTTAATTAATTACTGGAGCCAAGTAGGGCAATCTTGTGAACGCGGCTGCTTTTGCTAATCTGATCCAGCCATGCTCAGGGGGTGGGGGCAGCACTGGCCTTGGGTTTGGGGGATGAGTGGGGCAGGCTGGGGCATGGGAGGAGCTCAACCCAGATGGTTGGGACAAAGCTTGGAACAGCCGACCTGTTGGTCAAGGAAAATACAGACCTTCCCTTCTGGGCTCAGTTTCCTGGCTTGGAAAGGAGGGACCTGAAATTGAATCCTAGCTCTGCCACTAAGTGTCCCTGGGACCTTGGGATAACTAATGCCATTGAACTTTGGTGTATCATATGTACAACGAAGATAAGATTGCAACCTGCAGGATTGTTCTCAGAATCAAATAAGATGAGGATGATGCCATGTAACCCAAGCCCCGGGTCCAACCCTGCAAGGCCACTCACTGGTTTGGGCACACCAGTGGCTAGAGGCAGTACTGACCCTGGGGTGGGGAGAGAGGAAGAGATCTAGGGTGGGCGCATTTCTTGGAGAGTGGAACAAGTTATAGGTCCCGGGGGCACATGCTGGGGGTGGAGGGTTGCCGGTGCTGGGGACCATCTCCCTAACCCCCATAGCAATGGAGGCAGCTCTTGCAGAACATGGCAGAGCTGGGGCCTGGAGAAGGCATTCCTGTCTACCTATCCTGGGCCTTCAGCAGGTGCAAGGGGACTTTCCCTTGGCTCTGGTCCCTGTGGGGTCCCATTTTGCTCTCACTGCTCTTGGTGTGGCCCATGCTGTGGTCACAGAGCTTGAGGATTTCTTCCCCATGCTCCCACAGAGGGCCACAGTTAGAACACAACTCTGGAGAATCAGGGTGGGCTTGAGCTCAGGAAGGGCACATGCTCAGCTGCATCTGCTAACACCTGGCCCACCCTGACACTTCAGTAATCCGCGCTGCTGGGGCTTCCTTCCTGTGCGCCGGTTATGACTTTGCTCTTGCTCTTCTCTTTGCCTGAACACCTCCCTCCTCCCCCTTCTCCTGAAGAAAGTCTTTCTCGAGCACACAGGTTAGGGACCAGAACTCCCTGGAGTCACTTCTGTTGTCCCTGGTGGCCTTGTGCTTTTCTTGACGGCCTTCTCCAACCAGTCTTCGTTTTTTTTTAATGTTTTTTATTATTTTTGAGAGACAGAGAGAGACAGCATGAGCAGGGGAGGGTTAGAGAGAGAGGTAGACACAGAATCTGAAGGAGGCTCCAGGCTCTGAGCTAGCTGTCAGCACAGAGCCTGATGCGGGGCTCGAATCCACGAAGGCGAGATCATGACCTGAGCTGAAGCCCGATGCTGAACGGACTGAGCCACCCAGGCACCCCTCCAACCAGTCTTCGAAGTGCTTGAGGGCAGGCACTGGATCTCATGCAGCTTTGAGTCTCCAGGATGGGTGTCACCTCCCAATTAATATTTGCCGAACTTAACTGATTCCTTTCCTTATAATGTAAGAATGGAAACCAAAAGAGGGATGGTGACCTCCTTAAAATCACATGCTCATCAATGGACGCAACCTCCTACTTCTGGCAAGGTCAGACATAACCTTGAGTCTCATCATATTCTTACTGGATTGACGAATGTCATCCTCATGACTCAATAAGGTCAGAAGTGGTTAATCAGAAAACACTCCTTGAACATCCAACATGGTGGATCCAGGTAGAGCAGGTAGTGAACCCTTACAAGTCTCAAACTCAAGTGTGTAGAAATGCAACTTTACTTTTTTTTTGTTGTTTTTCAGTAGATCACACAATCATCACATAAAAGCAAAACAGTATTAAAAGGCTATACCTTAAGCTATCTTGTTCTCATTTTATTAGTTTATTGTTATGGATCCTTTTAAAATAGAACCCTCTCACATAAAATGTCATATGTAATCCTTCCCTTTGCATATCATTATGTAAAGAGTTTCATTATTTTACAGTAATAGTATATTTCATTATTGATTTAACCTGTATCCTATTGGTGGCCACTTGGCTGCTTTCAATCTTTTTTTAAAGTTTTTATTTAAGCTCCAGTTAGTTAACATACATTGTAATATTAGTTTCAGGTGTACAATATAGTAATTCAACTACAGTAAATAACTGTGTGCACATGTCATTTTGCATAGATGAAGTTAGGTCAATAGAAAAAATTCCCAGAAGTGGAATCACTGGAATACAGGGTAAATGTTTTTGTAAGTTTTATGAATATTTCCAAACTCCTCTCCACAAGGTTGAGCCAAATTAGACTTGCAGTAGCCCTGGAGAGAGTGCCTGCTGGCCACAACCCCAACACCAGAGTGTCACCTTAGTCCTTGTTGGATGTTTCCTTTCCACCTAGTGAGAGCACCATGCACTGACTTGTATCTCCCCAAATTCAAATGTTGAGATCTCAAGCCCCACTGTTACTGCTTTTGGAGATAAGACATGTAGGAGGTAATTAAGGTTGATGAGGTCTAAAAATTGGGGCTCTGATCCAGTAGAGTTGCTTTCTCTTCCCACATGCGCACCAAGAAGAGGTCATGTGAGGAGAAAATGGCCATCCACAAATCTCAAAGAGAGCCCTCACTTGAAACTGAACCCTGATGGACCTTGATCTTGGACTTCCAGCCTCTGAAAGTATAAGAAATGAATGTCTGTTGTTTAGGGCACGCAGTTTGTGGTATTTTGTTATGGCAGTCTGAACAGAATAATATGGGTAGAAAAAAATTATATTTACTTCGGGGTAACTTATTCATTTAGGTGTTTTGTTCTGTTTTGTTTTGGGTTGCTTTGGGAACGTGCTTGGTGAGAAATTCTGCCTTCCCCTTCCTTCCAGGGTAGCATCTGCCTATCATCATGGCATCTTGTCTTTGGCCTCTGCTGAGAGGTCTGTGGTCCTGTCATGGTCATCTCCTGGCAACCAGTGCATAGCCTATGTCTTTCTCCTCCTCCACTTCCTCCTCCTCTTCCTATTTTTCCTCTTGTTTGGATCTCAGAAGCACATGATTGGATTAATCATAACCCTTGCTTCACCACGCCCACTTTCATTGCGTTAGTTACTTCTAATAATGATGAAAATAATTGTGAGATGCTTGCGTCCCCCTAATGTGTCCGGTCATCGGCTTGTGACTTCATGGAGAAGATGGGATTTGTACTGAGCTTTGAAGAATGCTGTTTCTGAAATAAACCCATTCACAACTCAGCAAAAGGAGCTAATTCAACTTTATCAGCCTGTCAAGGGTGTCTCACAGAAAGCCAGAAGAATTCTTCCTGCTTGGCCAAAAGACATATGCACCATGTCACTAGGAAGCAGGTTTGTTTGAGGTACTCTTGAAACTTTAGCACCAAGCAATCTATGGTGCAAACTGGAGAACAGTCATCTCAAATCAATCACTGAGTGGTGAAACAGGGCCTGAAATGTGTGAGGAGCTCCCTGTTCTCTGAGGGCTGCCAGTCAAATTAGGAAGATCCTGACATACTCAGTTGACAGAAACATGAGCAATGCCAGGGAAATTCAGTTTCCCTTGTTGTCTGTCTCAGCATGGATCAGAAACTTAGGGATGGGAGGTATGTAGGGGTATCATTATGCAGGGCCTCCCAAGATGTCCCCCAGATATCATAACTCTGTGCAGCCCAAACTCACCCCACTGCCTTCCTTTTCACAGATGTCCCGACTTTTGTGTTCCTTATCCGGGCCCAGGGGCAACATCTACCTGCCTGTGCAAATTAGAAAACTTAACAGTACCCCTAGTTTGCTGTGTGTTGTGTAGTAAGCACCCAGTCCATGGTTTTTTTTCACTCACTGATTCATTCATTCATTCATTCAACAAACAACAACATGATCTGTAGGGAAACAGTATAATGCCCAGACCAAGAGCTTGGGCTCCACAAAGGGATTACTTGGGTTGGAGCCTTAGCTCTGCCACTTAGGAGCTGTATCACCAGGAGCAAGCTGCTTAACTTTTCTAAGGCTTTATCTGCAACGTGAGAATAATAATGTACCTCTCATATGGCTATGGTAAAGACTGAGATGATGCATGTAGAGCACTTCATGGGGGCTAAACAGAGTTAGCGTTCAACACATTTACTATTTTATGAGTGCTACTAGCTCCATCACTGTGTTTGCTCTCATAATTTAGTAGGAGGATGGATGAATAGGACCCTGTCTTTACACTTTTAGCAGAAAAATTTCATTGCTTTTTGGGAGAGTTTTTTTTGGAGAGTTTTTTTATTTTTGGAGAGTACGCCTCATTTAATGTGTGCCTCCTATAAGCAGCATATTTTTAATCCATCTTATAGTCTTTGTCATTTAATTTGAATATTTGGTTTTCATATTGAATATTTTCTGATATATGTAATTTTAATTTTTTTATGTTTATTTATTTTTGAGAGAGAGAGAGAGAGAGAGACAGCACGCAAGCAGGGGAGGGGCAGAGAGAGAGGGAGACACAGAATCTGAAGCAGGCTCCAGGCACTGAGCTGTCAGCACAGAGCCTGACGCAGGGCTAGACCCCACGAACCAGGAGATCATAACCTGAGCTGAAGTCAGACATTTAACCAACTGAGCCATCCAGGTGCCCTGATAGATGTAATTTTAAATCTACTTTTTGTATTTTGTTTTCTCTTTGTTTCACCTTCTATGATTCCTTTTTATCTCCTTTCTTCATGGCATTAACATATGCCCACAGATTCTTCGATATTTCATCTTTCAAGAACTTTATCTTTCCGTGAATTTTCCCTAGACTTACTGACTCATTTCTATCAAATAGAATAGGTAGAAATGACAGTGAATTATTTAAAGGCTAGATCACAGAAAGGATGCTTTTGGGACTCTCAAACATCCACTCACACGTAGTGAAGAGTTAAGGCTTCCTGCCAATAGCTTTGTAAGTGAATCATCTTAAAAGTAGGTTCTTCACTCCCAGTCAAGCCTTCCAATGCCTGCAGCCCTGGCTGACATCTTCATGGAAACCTCACGAGAGGCTCTGAGCTGAAGCCACCCAGCCGAGCAGCTTTCCAATTTCTAGACCACAGATATTGTGGAATATTATTTTGTTTTAGCTGCTAAAGTTTCTTTAGCCGCTAAATTTCTCACTTTATATGGAGTAGTTCTTCTTCTTATTCCTTTATTCTGTTAGGTAGTTGTTGGTTATATATTCCCTTACTCTAGTTTGTTTTGGGCGGGTCTTACCCTATTGATAGTGGTGCTATCTGCTAGAAATGCCTGGGGACACTCACCTGGGTCCATCAGGTACTCACTTGGGCCCAAGGTGAGTTCCTCACAGGCATCTTTTCTTTTGGAACCAATGTTGTGGATGGACTGGCCTTTGTAATTCTTATGATGATTGCAAGATAACCTCAGGAATAGCCAGTTAGAAAATTTGAGAAAATAGACCAGATTTATTACTCAGAGGTCCTGGGAGGCACATGGCACCCCTGGGGCCATACAGTGTAGACATGGGAAGGGAGGGGGGGAAAGCAGCCCCCCCCCCACTGTTCTATTTATTATTGGGGTCAAGGATGGGAGAGTAGGGTTTTGCAGGTTCACTCTTTATTGGTGATTAAAATGTAAAAGTGGGAATTAAAATTCAGGAAGGGAAAAACAAGTGACCCAATGGCCAGTTATCTAAGTCTACCAGAGATCTCCAAAACAAAGGAAACTTCACAGGTGGAAAGTGCTGGCTCTTTATCTGGTCCTGTGACTGGCAACATATTTATTCAGATAGCCATCTTTGAAGTGGATGCCTTGGTAATCAAAAGCTTAAGTTGGGCACTTGCATTACAATTAAAACCCCCCAAATTAAAACCTAGCTGTCAAGTGCCTAAACTACGTGGTTATTCTAGATTAGAACACACATGTTCGACATCGAATCTACTGTAAATTAGTATTTTTTTTTATCACTCATGAATAAGGCAAAGAGCACAGGAAATTTTAACTTTATTTCTTCCTGCTTTTGGTGTTGCTATTATTATGTATTTTAATTTTCTCTATATTGTTTAAACCTCACAAGACATTATTAATATTTTATACACACATTTTACCATTTCCATTCTTAATTCCACTGCATGCTTCTACCTGGAAACCTTTCCTTTCTACCCAAAGGACTCTGTTTGTGATTGTTCTGTATTGAAGTTCTGTTGGTGACAAATTCTCTTTTCATTTGTTTCAAACTGTCTTTATTTAAAAGTGTTTTCAATGAGTGAGAAGTTCTAAGCTTGCAATTATTTTCTTTCACCACTTAGAAAATGCTACCCCATTATTTCCTGGCTTCTACTGTTTTTGTTTAAAAGTTATCAATCTTATGGTTGCTCTCCTGAAAGGAATAGGTTTCTTTTTTTTCCCCCTCTCTCTGTCTCTGGCTGATTTTAAGATTTTTTTTCCCCTTTGTTTTTGGTTTTCAACAATTTTACTATAAAGTACTTGGGTGTCATTTTCTTAAACTGCTTGGTGTTTTTAAAAACATCCTTAAATCTGTGACTTGATGCCATTAGTTGTGGAAATTTATTGTCATCTTTTTGAATATTTTTCGTATCTACTCTCTTTTTCCTCTCCTGGAATTATGATTAAATGTATATTAGACCTTTCACCATGTACCTATGTCTCCTATGCTCTGTTCTATATGTACTGTTTTTTTTTATTTTTAACTCTGTATTTCAGTCTGGTGATTTCTTTTTTTTTTTTAATGTTTATTTTTGAGAGCGAGAGAGAGAGCCAGAGATAGAGGGTGACACAGAATTGGAAGCAGGTTTCAGGCTCTGAGCGGTCTGCACAGAGCCCAAGGTGAGGCTCAAAACCATGAGGCGTGAGATCATGACCTGAGTCAAAGTCAGATGCTTAACTGACTGAACCACCTAGGTGCCCCAAGTCTGGTTATTTCTTTTGACCTATCTTCTAGTTCACTAATCTTCTCTTCATTTTTCCCTTATTTACTATTGAATTCATTGCATACTCTGGTTTCTCTTCAGATTGTATAAATCTTTTGCCTTTTACTATTGAATTCATTGGTTAAGTTATTACTTTTGATTCAAGTACTTTTCAGTTGTAGGAAGTCCACTTTTTAAAAATAGTTTTGAGTTGCCTACATATAGCCATATAACTTTCTTGCATTTATTGGTTGCATATATTTTGAAGTCCATATCTGACAATTCCCATGATTTCTGTGACAACTATCTGTGATTTCTCTTGGTTTTCAGTTATTAGTTCATGTCTTTTGGTGTGCCAAGTAATTTCCAATTGAATAGCTAACATTGTGTATAAAAAATTCTTTATATAACTTAAGGATCTATTATGCTTGGAAAGTAGTTGGATTTAGAGTAACTAAATCTATGCAGATATTGAGATGGTTAGAGTCTGTGTTTCGGTATTTGTGAAGCTGTACTGCCAGGTATAGCCCTTTGAGCATTTCAGTGGAAGGCCTGGGTAAATTTTCAGCACTTTTCTCATATCTCTTTGTTAAAGGGCCTTGTACCTTGAAGGCTAACAAAAAAAAATATATATATATATTTTTTTTTTAGCTTTTTAGCAGCCTTGAGAAACAGAAAATGCCTGGAAGGGAAAAGCAAAAGTAATGTCAAATGTCAGCCTTAAATCACTTCTCACTTCTTTTCTACTTCCCTTGCTTTCTCAGATATTGGCCCTTTAGGTCCCTGCTTATCTTGGTTTGATGTCTTCATACACACACACACACACACACACACACACACACACACACTCTGGTTTGGTTAGGTGTTCCCTATGGGAGTGTTAATCTGCCACACACCACTCCAACTGTTATTGGAGGCAGGAATCTTTCAAAATCTACTTTTCACTCACCAAATGCATAGCTCTTATTAACTTCAAGATAGACAGCCTAATATACTTCTGAGAATCAGGTCTTTGACAACCTAAATTATGATTTCAGAAAATATATCAATTTAAACTCAGTTTATGGTTTTTAAAATTATTTATTTACCCTCCCATTAAAAAAGTTTTTTAATGTTTTTTATTTATTTTTGAGAGACAGAGAGAGAGAGAGCACAAGCAGGGGAGGGGGTTCAGAGAGAGAGAGGGAGACACAGAATATGAAGCAGGCTCCAGGCTCTGAGCTAGCTGTCAGCACAGAGCCTGACACAGGGCTCGAACCCATGAACCATGAGATCATGACCTGAGCCGAAGCCGGACGCTTAACTGACTGAGCCATCCGGGTGCCCCTTACCCTGCCATTTTATTCTTGCTCTTATTTGTTTTATCTTAGTCTGTGTAAGAAATATGTAAGCTGTCCCAAAGTTCACATTTGAACTCAGTGGAAATTGAAGGTGTTGCCAAGAAAACATAAGATGAACGTGTAGGGGCAATGACTGGTAAGCAATGTGACCTGGTCTCCAGGATGTCCATGACTTTGGAGCCGTTCTTCAAGTTTAGGCAGTATGTAGGTAGAGAAGGGGTATCCTGTGAGCTTAACCGTTTCCTACCCTGTGAAATTCTTCTTTGTCAATGTGACCATTCAATTTGGAAACACAGTTTTGGCGTCTTCAGACTGACACAGATGGAAGCTCAGACCTGCACCCTTTAAAATTCGGCTCCATTAAATGGGAGGCACTGAACTGTTTTACATGTTGGGGATAGAATCGAACCCTTTACTAAAGGCATTTCTTTACACGAACTGTAGGGCTCATTGTTAAGATGGGAAGATTCTAATGGGCTATTCTGAAAGAACTACCCGTTAAATGGTAAAGTACAGTATGTTTCAAAGTGACAAGCCCAAGAGCTGAAAATGACTCTTTGATCTTTAAAAGGCTCATAAACAGGAACAGTGTACTTGCAGACCTATATTTATGTATTCAAATATTGGAAGAAATTCCAAGCAGAGTCTCAGTACTGCAGAGTTTGTGGTTTAGACAAAAAGGCCAGGGAGAAGGGCAATTAGATCAAACTTTTTACAGCATGAAGCAAGCTTTCTTCCCTCCTTGCTAACCAATGAGCTGGGATCTTACTAAGGGCTTGTTTTTTAAGTGAGGCTTGAACCAATCATTACATAGGCATGAGGCATTCATAAAGAAAGAAAGAGACAATTGAAACCAAAAGAAAGAGTGCTTTGTTTCTGAAATAAATTTGTGGTTATTGTCACCTTTTACTTTTACTATCTCCTACCCTTTGGTGCCACCCACATGGACATATCCCCCTCCTCAGGATTGAAATCATTAACCACATGTGGAGAGTTAATCTGTGGACAACATGGCTATTCCTTTTGCTTCATGGAACAACTAGAGAGGGTAAGTAAATCACTGCAGGGACATCATCATGGCTTTGAGGATGGTTGTTGTTAAAAGCTATCCAAAGGACATCAGGTAAGTATGTGATTTTTCCCCACGAATACTTTCAGTCCTATTAGGATATTGGTGTTTTTTCTTTCTCTGACCCAAATGAGCTGGATATATAAGAACCACAGGCACTGGAATGTGAGATCTGAGCTGTGGTTCCAATGGCAGCCATTTACTCTTACTTGTTCCCATGGTGACCACGGGTATGCATTTGTCACATGATAGGTTGATTCACGAGATTCCAAGGGGCCTTGGACACGGGCAGTTGATCCAAAACTGAGTTTTGATCTCATTAGCAGTCTACTTGAACTGAGTTCTATATGTATATGATTAAATAAATATGCATATATTCACCACTTAAGCTAAGAAACAATGTAACAATATCCCCGAATCTCTCACTGTCCCTCCCTCACCTACCAGGTGTAACCAAATATCCTGAATTTTGTGTTAATCATTCCCCTGATTTTCTCAGAACACCTGTGTATGTATCCCTTAAAATATTTTGCTTGCTTTTGAGCTTTATATAGATAGAATTACATCCTGTACCTTCTTCTGATTTTTCTCCCCATAATTTATTTTGCCACGTGCAATGGTAGTCCATTCATTTTCATCTTGATATGCTATTCCATCGTAAGAATTTAACATAGCTTCTTTATCCATCTTCTATTGCATACATTTGGCTTGTTTCGGGTTTTTGCTAATACAATTAGTGCTGCCTTAAACATTTGAACACATCTTTTGGTGGGTATGATGAGTCTATCGAGTATTTTTCTAGTAGTAGACATTCTGGGACTGAGGATAAGCATGCGTTCAGTTTGTTGAAGGTTAGGTACGATTGTTTTCCAAAGTGGTTATGCCATTTTATACTCCCACTGCAAAGTAAGAGAGTTTTAATTGTTACTCATTCTCTCCAACATTTTCTATTGTCTTCTTCTTAATTTTTTTGCCAAACGTATTTACTATTCATAATAGTTAGATGAAACGGATACTTTTATTTGTACCTCACAGGTGTGGAAGTTGAGGATTGGGAATTTCAAGTCATTGTATTAGGTTTAAGGAGAGTAGATTCTAGAAATGTCTTATTTGTAGGGAGGAGATCGTATCACTCAAAACCAACTTATGGAAAACCAGCCTAATGGCCAATCATCCAACGGCCAGTTCTGCTCAAATTCACCTTTTTGAAAGTTTTTCATCTGTTTGGAAGCTCTTAATGTGAAACTAGATACAAAGCAACATAACTAAACAAAATTAAATTTAAAAAAACAATGCTGGTTAAAATTTGAGAAAAGGATCTTCCAAAAAACTGGCTAAATAGTCCCTTATTTATTTACAAAGAGAGAAAGGACACCCATATAAAAAAAACACACTTTATCCATAAAACAGTGCAAATCTGATGATTCCTTATCAAAGCCCCTTTAAAAAAAGCTCAGAAATGCCCTCCGACTGTATTCCACAGTTAGAAAGACAAGATGGCAGATGAGATGGGAAATAGAAGAAAGGCAAAAACTCTGCAGCTGGATTGACTTTTAAAGTAACTGACTATCAGGCAAGTGATCACAGGCAAAGTGGTTTTTGACAACCCGACCTAGGCATGTTTGGGTTGTTACAAACAATAGGGCAGAGTTAGAAATGAACTGGCAGTGGAGACAGGGGACTGTTCATCCTGGTAGATCCTGGAGCAACCCTGCTATCTCCTCTCACTTTCTCCTTTCTCTGCAGTTCCTGAACACCTGGAAAGGCCCTGAATAACCTGGAAGGAATCAGAGTTTGGGAGAAGAGAAAGCACTTCTTCCCCTGGTCAGTGTGTCTGCCCAAGATGGTCATTTACATGCCACTTAAGATTGTCTGCAGTGACAGAAGCCCCCACAGGAGGTGGCTTAAGTGAGAGGGAAATGTTTAGTTTTCTTTCATGTAGATGCATCCAGACTTAGGCAGTTCCGGTGGGATGAAGACAAAGACATTGGACCAAACTCTTAATGGCATCCACCCATTGGGTGTAGCTCTCCTCCACTGACCACCACCTCCTCATTCTAGACAGCAAGGTGAGGGAAGGGTTGGATAAGAAGGGGCAACATATGCACACCCACTCTTTATTAAGAAATTTTTCTGAAAGCTGCCTCCATTTTGATAACATTGGCCAGAAACTTGTCTCATGGGATGCTAAGCTGTAAGGGAGACTGGGAGGTGCAGTCTTTCTTCCATGTGCTCAAGGGAATCCATTATTAAGGAAAATAGATACTGGGGTAGCCAATGACAGGTTTTCACTGTCATTAATGAACGAAAGGGAGGTACAAGTATTTCAGCCATGTGAATCTGTTGTTTTTGCAGATTTCAATGTGCAGGTCATTCTGTTTGGCAATCAAAGTCAAGGCACACACAGACTTCATGAAATCTTCTCTGCATCCTTGGGTGCTAGCTGATTGGCATAGGGAGAAGGTGAAGCCAACATTTAGGTCTTGCTGTGAGTTCCCCACCCTATGGGCAGTTAGGCCAAATGAAGGGGAGATTCCTCACCTACCAAATTAAAGAATGAGAACATGGTTGGCAGTGGAGGCGGGAAGTTCAAGGATTCTCTCTGATTTTGCAAAGAGTCAGATCTAGATCACAGGATACTTGTGGGAAAAGGGGATACTGCTTTCTTATTAAACCATGTATGTGGCTGTCAAGCAGAATTCCTAACAGGCAAAGGAGACCAATCTTTTTTAAGCGACCATGGTTTCTGTTTCCACCTTGATGGATCCTTCATTGTTGGAAGAAATCTTGAAGAGCATGTAGTGCATCCTCCTCTTTCCCTGACCCACCATGAGATAGAGTCTCTGGACAAACTCACTCCTTCCCAGATTTCCATTTCTGGAAATGCCCACTTCATTCATCTAGACCTAAAGCCTTGAAGGTATCTTCAATTCCTTTTTCTCCCACATGTCATATTTAATCCACCAGCATAGCCTGTTGGTTCTACTTTGAAAAAAATATTCAGAATCAAACTGTCTCTTACCTCCTTTTCTGTAATAAGCTACCCAATACCAATTTTTAAAGTTTATTTATTTATTTATTTATTTATTTATTTATTTATTTTTGAGAGAGAGAAGAGGGAGAGAAGAAGAGAGAGAGAGAGAGAAAGATGTGGGGCTTGAACTCATGCACCATGAGATCATGACCTGAGTTGAGATCAAGAGTCTGATGCTAGGGGTGCCTGGGAGGCTCAGTCGGCTAAGCCTCCGACTTCGGCTCAGGTCATGATCTCATGTTTGTGGGTTTGAGCCCTACATCAGGCTCTGCTGACAGCTCAGAGCCTGGAACCTGCTTCCGATTCTATGTCTCCCTCTCTCTCTGCCCCTCCCCCGCTCATGTTCTGTCTCAAAAATAAATAAAAACATTAAAAAAAAAAAGTCTATGCTTAACTGGCTGAGCCACCCAGGTGTCCCATTATACCATCTGATAGACAATTGTTACTATTGATTTGTCTGGGGTTTGCCTTCCCCAGGAGGAGGGAAAGACTCTGTTGTTCACTGCCGTAGAATTTATTTTTGATGAAGGCAGCCATTTTATGAGAAAGACACTGCAGCTTTTAATTGCCTGCAGAAACCCTCCCATAATCACTAAGGTGAGGGAAGAAAATGGCCCTGTACAACTATTTGTAATAACAAATAATCATACTTTGTATGCATGTAAGATGTTTCATCTTCAAACACTTTCAAAACATTAATTAACCTTTACAACGGCATCAATGAAATGGAAATGAGTGAGAATTTGAGGTATGCAAAACGTAATCACCAATATTAAAGTTTGGCACACAGTGAACACTCCCCCTTCTGGGGCAGTAAACACATTCCATGACACCTTCTCTTCCTTTGAAAACATGCTCAGGGAACTTAATTCTATAATATATCAGGAAGGAGGCAATACTACCCTGGAGAGACCCTAAGGGTAGGAAAGGGTATATATGCATCAGAGAGAGGGGGGCATTTGCTTACTTTGGAGTTCCCTTAGGATGCTGGGATCTAGGATTCTGAGACCCTACTAAAAGGGAGGATTGTGGACATAGAGTGTGCTCGTTTTGAACAAAGATGTGGGAAATTCTGTCAAGTCATAAGATAAAGCTCAACCAATGAACACAAACCAGAAAGAAAGAAAGAAAGAAAAGAGAGAGAGAGAGAGAGAGGAAGGAAGCAAAAAAGAAAGAAAGAGATGACTTTTTGGCATCTTGAGCCACATTTGAATACTTTGGTGAGGACTCTATCAGCATCATTTGGGAGAAAAGGGTGAAGGAAAACTTGGCTGTGAACACAGTGACTGGGCAACATGGAGCTGCTTCTAGAAACCTGGACTTTGGATTCTCTAGGCTAGAGGAGGGCAGAGGCAGGGTGAGGGGAGCTGCTGATCTTCTCTGGAGCAGAGAAGAGGTCACCTGGCTGCAGATGGTCCTGTCCCACTGCCCTCAGCCAAGGACTCCTGCTTCCTGAAGGGAGAGAGAATAATTCTTCATTTCTTTTTTTAAAATGTTTTTTAAAATTTACTTTTGAGAGAAAGAGTGTGAGTTGGAAAGGTGTGGGAGTGGGAGGAGGGGGGACAGAGGACCCAAAGTAGGTTCTGCACTAACAGGAGAGATGCCAATATGGGGCTCCAGCTCATGAGCTGTGAGATCATGACCCGAGCCAAAGTCGGACGCTCAACCGACTGAGTCACTCGGATGCCCCAATTCTTAATTTCTTATGTGTGGCCTGTGTGTAGTGACTTTTCCCCCAAATAGTACAGTATGGAAGGGGGGGATTGAAGGGTAACTTTAAAGAGAAGAACCTGGCAAACACTTCCACTGGCTGATCAAGGTCAATGCCAGCAATCATCAATCATGTTGATTGCATATATCCTTGATAAGATGTGATAAAAATAGTGTGTTACTGCTGTGAGCTTCTTCCTCAAACCCCATCACCCCAGGCTAATCATGAGAAAAAAATGGCAGACAAATTCCCATGGTGGGGCATCCCACAATATCCCTGACTAGTTCTCTTTAAAATTATCAGTGGGGCACCTGGGTGGCTCAGTCGGTTGAGTGTCAGCTTTGGCTCAGGTCATGATCTCACGGTCCATGAGTTTGAGCCCTGCATAGGGCTCTGTGCTGACAGCTAGCTCAGAGCCTGGAGGCTGTTTCAGATTCTGTGTCTCCCTCTCAATCTGACCTTCCCCTGCTCGTGCTGTCTCGCTCTGTCTCTAAAAAATAAAATAAAAAAACATTAAAAAAAAAGCATTAAATAAAAAATAAAAAAAGTAGAATAAAATTATCGAGATCCTCATAAACACGAAGTCTAAGAAAATGTCACAGCCAGGAGGAGCCTAAGGAGACGTGACAATTAAATGTCATGTGGAATCTTAGAACAGTTTTCACATAGGTGAAAACTAAGGAAATATGAATAAACTATGGACTCTAGTTAACAATAAGCTATCAATGTTGGCTCATTAATTGTTGCGAAGACACTATACTCATGTTTAAGATGTTAATTTCTTTTTAGCATTTATTTATTTTAGAGAGACAGAGAGACAGAGCGTGAGCAGGGGAGGGCAGAGAGAGAGAGGGAGACACAGAATTCAAAACAGGCTTCAGGTTCTGAGCTGTCAGCCCAGAGCCCGACGTGGGGCTCAAACTCATAAACTGCGAGATCATGACCTGAGCCAAAGTCGGCTGCTTAACCGACTGAGCTGTCCAGGGGCCCCTAAGATGTTAGTCATAGGGGAAATTGTGTGCTAGTGGCAGGGGCTGCAGGGCTGGGGGAGATGGAAACTCTCTGCAGAATCTTCTCACCTTCTCTGTAAATCTAAAATTGTCTTTAAAAATAAAGTTTCTTAATTAAAAATAAATAAACAAATGAAGGTCAGAATCGAGGTGTGGAGGGCTCGGCTGAAGCTTTCACTCACATCTCATGGGGTCTGCCTGACACACTCAGTCATGCAGGGAAGCCACTTTTCACTGGGAGCCCCTCCATGATCTGGAGTATCGAGCAAGTGTGAACAATTTCATTAGAAGCCCTTTGGGCTCCCCCTTTTCTGGAAACTCTCATGCACTCATTTCTCCTTCTGCTTTTCAGATGAGCAAGAGGTAGGCATTCTTTGAAAGGAAAGGCCACCCATGAGGGTTTACTCAAGTCCTTTGTCATCCACGAATGGCCATGTTGCTCAGAGCTTTGGTCTAGAAAGTGGTGAAAGGCCAGGAGTCCTGAACCAGACTTCCGGGACCCAAATCCCTACTCCTCCAACCAACAGCCATGGAGCACGGGCAGATTGCTTAATCTCACTGCACTTCAGAGTCTTTTTCTGCAAAATGGGAATAACACCAGGATCTCCCTCACAGAGCCACTATAAGAATGGAATGAGCTAGTATCTTTGATGTGCTTTAGTAAGAATCCGGCTTTGGTAAGCACTGCAGCAGAATTTGTTATTTTTAATTCCCTCCTCCCCTGGAATCCTTTAAGTCCTTCAGAAGGTACAAAATCTCTCTGACACCAAGGTCTGCTTTAAAACCTGCTCCCGGCAGTCATCATCAAGCATTTACCTGGCATCAAGCATTTCTGTTTCCTGTTTCCTAGCACGTGGCCCTGACCCTGGAAATCTAATTCATTAAAACCTTTTGGAAGTGCATTCTGGAGGTATTTGTCAAGATGTAAAATGGTTTTGAACAAGCAGTTCCTTCTTAAGTGTACAAAAATTCAAGCATCAGGTCAGAAGATATATGGCAGGGAGCTGTCGTGGTAGAGTCACTGGGGGCACCTTCCGGCCATCGGTACAGGAAGGGGGTAACTAATGTGTCCAGCCAGACCGCTGTATGCGGTGCTGTCATTGAAAAGAAGGAAGCAGATCTAAGTGTGCTGAAGGGCACACATTGTATATGAAGTGAAAAAGCTGTGCAATGTAATGTATCACACAATGCCTTTTTGCATGGAGGAGATAAAATATGTGGTGTGTAGGGGCGCCTGCGTGGTTCAGTCGGTTAGGTGTCCGACTTCGGCTCAGGTCATGGTCTCTTGATTTGTGAGTTCGAGCCCTGCGTCTCTGGGCTGACAACTCAGGGCCTAGAGCCTGCTTCAGATCCTGTATCTCCCTCTCTCTCTGTCCTTCCGCCGCTTGCACTCTCCCTCCCTCCCCTCTCTCTCTGTCTCTCAAAAATAAATAAACATTAAAAAAATTAAAAACACATGGTATATATTATGGGTCTAGCTAAAGTCTGGGATGGCAAACACTGGCCAGTTAACAGTAGCAGCAAGGCACGGATTGGGAAAAGTGGAAGCCATTGTAACTTTTTATTTGATCTTTTTATGTTTTAAAAATGAGCAGTATTCTGTGTATTTCTGTTTACTGAGTATGTATTATCTACCAACACTTTTTTATTTTTTTATTCCTTTTAATGTTTATTTATTTTGAGAGAGAGAGAGAGAGCATGCAAGGAAGGGAGGGGCAGAGAGAGGGAGAGAGAGAGAATCCCAAGCAGGCTGCACACTATCAGTGTGGAGCAGGATGTGGAGCTTGAACTGCCAAACTGTAAGATTGTGACCTGAGCTGAAATCAAGGGTCCGAAGCTTAACCGACTGAGCCACCCAGGTGCCCCAACATACATGTTTTAGAATGTTTCACATGTATTAATTTAGATCTCCTAACTTCTGGCATGATATTCTCTGTTTTACAGGTGAGAAAGGCTAGGCCCTAATTTCATCTGTTTCTGAGTGTGAGACAGATCTGCAACTCACGTCCAGGTAGTCCGGCTCCCTAGTACCTGCTCAGCAGCTCCACGAGGCCCCCTTTCCCAACACACATAACCTGATCTCCCCACCCCTTTCCAGCCTTAGCTCATTAGCCATTATTTCTTTTGATCCCACTTGCTTTCGGTCCTGACGTTCTTCGTGGCCACCTTCAGATCACTGAGGACTATGACACGGTGGTGACAAAAACTGGGAAGGAGTGTGAGATAGGGGTCCTGGGCTGGGAGGTAACTTGGGTCACGTGGTCTTGAGACAGAAATACTAACTTTGCCCAGGGCTGGTGGTGAGCGCAAAACTTAAAGAAAAACTCCCCACCACTACTCAAGGTTGACTTCTGTGATTTCTTTTTTTTGTTTTGTTTTGTTTTGTTTTGTTTTTCATTTATTTTTGAGAGACAGAGAGAGACAGTGTGCACAGGGGAGGGTCAGAAAGAGAGGGAGATGCAGAATCTGAAGCAGGCTCCAGGCTCTGAGTTAGCTATCAGCACAGAGCCTGATGGGGGGGCTCGAACCCACTAACCATGAGATCATGACCTGAGCTGAAGCCGGGCGCTTAGCCGACTGAGCCACCCAGACGCCCCGACTTCTGTGATTTCAAGGCGGATGACGGTGACAGCCTCTTTCCCACTCTGTTTGCAAATCCCACGTAATTCTCTTGAATCACTTATGATTACTTTTATGCAGGCATTAGAGTGTGCCTCCTTGCTCCTTCATACCCAGCGAGGCAGCGCCGGGAGCCTGGTCTTCACCTTGGCGGTCATGGCCTCGGAAGCCAGGGTAGGCGGGGCGCTCGGGGAAGACCTTGCGCGCTGCTGTGGCATCGTTTGGTTTCCCAGCCCTCCATCTCAGAAAAAGACGGAACCGTGTGATGAGGTGTATACTCGCCAAACTGTTTATTTGCCATTCGCTAGGGATGAAACTGGATTTACAGAAGAAACTGTGGTACAAAGAAAGTAAGGGTCAGTGGATCTTGGACAGCGGCAGTCCAGCTGCCCTGCCCAGGCTGGGCACGGGGGGCGCTCCTGGCAGAGGGGAGGCGGCGACCCGGACTATGCGCGCTGGGGTACCCCCTGCCCCCCACCCCTGCCCGGCACAATCTAGAAACACCTTAGAGGGGTGCTTGTGGGGGTGTTCTCTCATACCGTATCTGGTTTAAAACTCGAGATGGGCAGGTTCCTTTCGGGAAGGATTCAGTGTGTCCGTACCAGGGAGAAAGGAAGCACACGCAAATTTCCAGGATGCTTTGCGACCAGATGCAGTAACTGCCACACAAATAGACACCAGGTGGGGCCTGACCGAGTCCAACTGCGTTTCCCATTGTTACTTTTTCAATAGATGTGGTTTAATGCCATTTCAATTTGGAAGTTTATTTTTTCCACTGATTTTTATACATCCAGAATAGCACAAATAACCAACAGGTTTTTTTTTTTTTTTTGCACATTCATTTCCCCTAGAACAAAAAGTGAACTTAAAAAAAAATTGGAACCATGCTATTAGCTCTTTACAAAAGTGAATAAAAAGTAGCTCATTTTTAAATCTAAAATAAACAAAGTAGAAAGAAGCATTTTTTTTGTCTACAGTATTTAGCAAACATAAGAAAAAGTCCTTAGGAACACACACAAAAAAATTGAAAAAAGTTATTACAGGTATTAATATTTTATAATGAAGCTTCAAATCTATTTACATACATAAATACAATTAACTTTGTTGATGCAACTCTCTGGAAGGAAAAACAAATGCCACCTGATCAGCCTCATCAATACTGATCTGGTTAAAGGGAGGGGAAAAATTCCAAACAGACAAACAAACAAAAACCCCCCAGATGATTGTATACTGTAGGTAAACAAAAAGGCATTTTGTTCAGATGTAAGAAACATTTTCTGAGATTATTGTTAAACTGATTTTTCATTGTATAAAAAACTCCAGATGTGTCATACCCCAGAAAACAAAAACCACCAGAAACAAAAATCACCAGGACGGAATGTCCTAAGGAAGCAGGTATTTCAGGACTGAAACCTGCAATCGTAAATTGCAGGACGTTTGAGTGAAACCATTCATTTCCTTTCTAATCAGAGGATTTCTATTTATCGGCACAGAAACCCGAGGCAGCAGAAAGGCTGTCTATTAGCTCGCTGATTGTAATTTGTCCAGGAAGGCCTCTGTTATTGCGTTTGGACAGCAAGCAGATCCAAAATGGTTGGCAATGTCTCTGCTCTTCTGGAAGAAACCCACGAGCAGGAGAAAGGCTGACTCACCATGTCCCTTTGCGTAAAGGCAGGAGAACAGCAGCTCCTCCTGTTCTGGACATTTGGTGTGGAGTTGGGGGTGTGTGTGTGCTATCTTCTTATATAAAGTGAGAGAACCGAGGAGGGAAGGGAAGCAAAACAGAGGGAGATATCGGGGCCAGAGAAGAAAAGAAGTAAAAGGAATATAAGAAATACAAGTAATAAAAGAAATATAGTGAGAAAAACAAAAAGAATTAAAATGCGTGTCCATGTTGAAATTATAAATAAAGGCACGAAAAAGCAGTAGAAATGGCTTAATCTTTCTTCTCTTGGACCAATGCTCCTGGATACATCCAGTTATTATTTTATTGGCTTAAAGGTCTCCTGGATTAAAGGGACACCTTAATTTACCTGGAGGCAATGAATGAAATTTTTCAGGAGAGGGGAAAAGCGTTAAGTGTGATGTGAGGCCTATCTCCAGAACAACTAACATTTGATTTTAATTTTTTTGGAACAATTAAGTACTATATTTGCTGGTAAGGGTCTGTGAAACTCCGAATGGCCAAACTACTGGGTCAACGAAGGGACAAGCCCTCCTAAACATGCCTTTGAGAGTAAAGATTCAATGGGGAGCATCGTTTGATTTCCCTTCTAGGGCATTAGGCTGGTTTTGAGTTGGAATATTTTCAGGTACCAGAATTGAAGTGAAAAAATAGAAACATTTTTTTCCTTCATCCCTCCCCTCCTTCCCAATTTTGTCAGGTCAGATATGACCACATGTGCTGAAAAGAACACTTAAATTTGATTTGGGGCAAATGGGCTGAAGGTCCCTTTCAGAAATAAAAAACACATTCACTGACATTCAAGGGTAAATTTGCTGCAAAAATGTAATACAGAATAAAACATCAAATGGAGTTGTGGAGAGACAATTATGGCTAAGCTGAAAATGAATATATTCCGAGTTTATCCAAGATCTGTTTTAGCTCCTTTCTAGATAAGAATGACCTGACTGACCAAACTGCTTTTCTCTTTAATTCTTACCAAAGTGCTACTGCATCTATGTAAAACAAATAATCAATATATATATATAAGAAAACTCAAAAACAAGTTGTTTTAAATAAGACCAGCTGTTTTGCTGCCTGCAGCCAAAGATCTTTCTAATTTGAATCCTTAAATTTATAAAATAAAAATCAAACACTGTTCTGAAGTCCTGCTTTCAAATACTCTTCAGAGGTGACCTGAAATCATTTCAGCTAACGTCAGAGGTACATTAAATAACAACCAGATCATTTTGAGCACACACATGTCAAAATCAGCAGTTAGTATCTAGGGGTTGTACAACTGCATTCTGACCAAATTCTCCAATGAAAATAGTGCCATAAAATTTACAGTGACATTGGATACTTTTGAATCGTAGCCATGGGCAGCGATGACATGAATCTTTCCTCTCCTGCTGAGGCACGGAGAACACTGCGCACACACCCCATAAGGTGGGTGAAAGCACTGCGGAGAAGGGCGGTAAAGGAGCAGGGCGGGATGGAGTCCGGCAGGGCTGCGGCGTGTGACTCCACCGAGGCACACGCAGGACAACTGGCCTGTTCCGGTCTGCTTCTAGGCCCACTCTATGAAAATTCTGCTGGAGACCCCCGGGCATCGAAGGCACCGCCAGGTCTATAGTTTTCTCCCCTCCCAGCCTTGGGGGACAGCCACAAGCTTTGTTCTGCATCAGTGAACGAGTACTCTATCAAACGGGAGTATTTTCTTGGAGCTAGAAAGTCTGAACTCTGATTCAGATGATCTCCTTACTACCCCAGAAAGGAGCAGTTAAGGAACCCATAAATCCATTCATCGGCTTCCCATGTGGGTACTGTGCCCTTCCACGTAGCTTACTTTGGATTTGTTCGGTTATAAAGCCCGTGGAGGGAGCAAACCGCTAGGCAGAAAATAAATCCTCTCCAGAGGTGCAATCATTGGCATCTACCTGAACCCTCTGGAACCAGATCTGACCTCTGTTCCAAGGGAGGGAGTCAGATATTTTACCCTTGTTGGGTTTGGCAGAAAATTCCATACTTTAGATCCTTTGAGTGGCCCTCAGTATCTAAAAAGCCTATTAAAAACATTGCTGCATTAGCTACCAACTCGTTTGATTAACATGAAAGGGAGTTTAATGTAAACAATATTTAGATAACAAGTCAACACACTGCCTGTCCCTTTTTTCCAGCCTTCTTCAATGTAACACATTTAACTTTGGCTACTATCAAAAACAAAAATGTAGTACTTGATATTTTTCTTAATAGAAGTACATTTAAATAATAAAAAAAGTATCAACACATAAGTAAGTGTCTAAACATCAAGATACATAAATATCTAGGGATTCCTCGTGGGAATACAGTAGTTGAAAATGACCCAATACGGTAGCTGTTTCTCAAAAAGAACAACTACACGAAAGTCCCAAAGAAAAGTTAAATAAAAGTTACAGAAAAAGGAATCATATTTCTTTCAATTGTCAAAGCAAGAAAGAAGCAAGCTCAAATTTATATATATAAAAATAAAAACCACCCCAAATGCAAATACGCACTTTGCAATTTATAAGGTGCTGGAAAAGAAAATTACAAATACGAATTAGATCCCAAAACAAGGAGTTGCAATCCCCCTCCCCACCCCCCCAAACCCCAATATTCCATTCTTTGGAATAGACAACTTGGTTAAAAAGTGAAGTCAAGGGTATAAAATCTTTCTTTTATTCACAGCATCGCTAAATCAGAAGCATTCACAGTTTCCCTCTGGGAATCTTCCTGTTTGCCTTACGACGCGTCAGCGCGGTGGCGAAGCGGACACTCTCCGGGTGGGGGTGGGGGTGGGGTCGGGTTCGGAAAAGGGGAGACGGGGC